>NC_080073.1:44275994-44597889 GCF_949987535.1 Balaenoptera acutorostrata
CGGAGGCGGAAGGGTAACCTGGGACGAAGTGAGAGAGTAGCATTGACACATATACACTACCAAATGTAAAATAGATAGCTAGTGGGAAGCAGCTGCATCGCACAGGGAGATCAGCTTGGTGCTTTGTGACCACCTAGAGGGGGTGGGATAGGGAGGGTGGGAGGGAGATGCAAGAGGGAGGGGATATGGGGATATATGTATACATATAGCTGATTCACGTTGTTATACAGCAGAAACTAACACAACATTATAAAGCAATTATACGCCAATAAAGATCTGGTTGAGTTTTGAGGTATGTTGCTTTGCTGACTTTTAGATTCATAATGGGTGACAACTGTAAACAACCTCAAAACATGGCCTGTAGGCAGAATACTGGCCCCACGAAGGCTTTGATTCTCCCTTGACTGCATCTGCACAGTACTTATCATAATGTCTCTCCAGGCTTAGTGGTTAATGTGTCACACTTTTGTTATCACCCCTTTAGACTGTGAGTCTCTTGCAGTTGGTAAACTGGGTTTTTTTGTTTTTCAGAATCAACCAAACTACCCGGTATCATGACTACACACTGTTGGCACAACAAAAATATTTGAATTGAATGCTAAGAGTTTGTTTAATTAAAAAATTAAATAGGGTCTAGTTCCTTTAACTTCATTTTTCTCTTTATTGATGTCTTGGTCTCCTTTTCTGGAGGTGCATGTTCACTAATGTTCATTGGTGCTTCTCCCTTTCATCTCTGGCCTGGCTCTCCCTGCCCCTGAATCTGACTGGGGCCTAAGGGAGTTCTGTTAAGTTTTCATCCTTATGAGTTTGGGAGAGGGTTTTCATAATCCTAGAAACCTGTTCTAAAACATAAGAGGCAACTGATTTCCTTGGGAGGTGCTTCCTGTTAACAGGAATGACAGCAGATGATGATTAAGAAGAGAAAAAAGAAAAAAAATGTTCTTTTCTGTTTTGTCTTTTCATGAAAACTCATTCAGTGATTCCACGAAAGATTCCAAAGAGAAGCTATGACTGTGTGGAAGGTGAATTGGTAAATATCTGGACTCTTTAAGATAGTATTTAGTCACCATTTGAACATTTTTTTGTGCTGCTTCTGTTGGATTGGAGGTGGGTATCTGTGTCGTCGTCTCAAGTGGTCAGATCTCCCTGCTTTCCGTTATAAATAGGAAAAGCAAAACATTAGCCAGATAAAACCACTTTGCACGCATTAACCAAATGAGGTAAGCGCTGTTAGTATCTGCATTTTACAGATGAAGGCATTGCAGGCTGTGTGGCCTCTCGAAACTACATAAATTGCTGGCTTCCGGCCTTTTTTTGCTTTAAAACAAGCATTTATTTATTTATTTATTATGAACATTTAAAACATAAGCTAAAGTAGAGAGAAGAGAAAAATGAATCTCCAGACTCCAGCCCAACCTACTCTTTGCCCTGCTTCAACAATTAGCAACGTGGCCAATCTTGTTTCATCTGCTCCTCGCCCCGCCCCCCCCCCATTATTTTGAAGCAAATTCCCCAGCTACCATATCACTGTCATACATAAAATACTTGAGTATGTATTTCTGAGAAAGACTTTTTCCAAACATAGCCATGATACCATTATTATACCTAGAAACAAATTCCTTATTGGCAGAGAGGCAGTCAGCCTTCAGATGTCCTTGACTGGCTCCTATGCCTTTTACAGTTGGATTGAGTCAGGGTCCGACTCACACAAGGTCTACACAGTTACACTTGATGGTTTGTCTCTTAAGACGCTTAATTTATGATACCTCTCCCTTTGACCTCTTTTCTTGTTTGTTGACGAAACCAGGTTATTTGTCCTGTAGAATGTCCCACATTCTGGATTTTGATAACTGCAGCCCTGTGTTGTCATTTACCATTTTCCTTAAACGGGCAGTTATGTCTATGTATAGGAATTTAAAAATGAGATTGGCCTATTCGTCCTAGTTTGAGAAAGGTATTTGAAAAAATTATAAATGAAGTCATGGTGAGAGAGGAAATCAGTGTTGTGCCCCTGCTCTGAGCTGGGGAACATCATCATTAACTCCAGAAGAAACTCATTTCACATATAAGGCGTATTTGGATTTGGTTTGGTTTAAATATTGTTTCTTGGCTTTCCTTGAAAACAGGACCATTATGACCTGAGTGGCAGGCGGAAGGCCTTCCTCATGTGTGTGAAGAGGAACAGGCTGGGCGCTCACCAGGATGTCCTACTGATGGAGGACTGGCTTGGCCAGTGCCAGTTCGAAAATACGTTGTGCATCGATCCCGACAAAATGGTACCAAGTTAAAAACAAAAATGAAAATGTGTAGCTCGGGACTTCCCTGGCGGTCCAGTGGTTAAGACTCCATGCCTCCACTGAAGGGGCGCAGGTTTGATCTCTGGTTGGGAAACAAAGATCCCACATGCCTTGCGGCACAGCCAAAAAAAAAAGAAAAAGAAGAAGAAAAATTGTAGCTTGGATATTATAATTTTCCTTCCTTTTTAAAAAAATTGGGTTTTATTACCTGGTTAGAACCAGGGCCTGCTGAGCAATGGATGTGTATGTCCTGATGAAATTCTTACCCTGCTTACCTGTTGGATACAGATGCTTTTGTCATGTTAAGTGTGTGATGATACTCCAGCTTCCCTTCTAGTCAAGCGGGGACCTCTTGGGTCCTTGCATTTGAAGAGGGAAGGGAATCCAAGAAGGTGTAAAAGCGAGATGGGCAAGGAGGCCCAAGGACAAGCTGTGAGTCCAGAGTAGGCAAGGTCCAGAGCATTTGGGAACAGGAAGACCAAGGGGACAGCTTTGAGAAGTCATCAAGCAGCCAGGCCAGAGGAATCCCAGCAGCATTGGAGCCCAGGGGCTTTGAAAGATCCTGGTGGGACTTGCTTAGAACCATGGGAGGGGTGGGGAGAGGAGTTGCTGAGAGCCCTGGGCAGAATTGCTTTGTGATTTAACTAGAGGACACAAGAAAATGAGGTGGAAGAGTGGTGGTGGTGGATGGGAACTGCACTTTGACCTCTCTGACCCCAGCTGAGTCCTGGCCTACCCTTGCCCATGTTTTGGGATAATAACAGAGGAAAGTCCTTCATAGACCCCAGGAGGCACTGCTAGTGAATATCAAGGAACAGCATAGCAGAAGGGCTAGGAAAGCAGCACACACTGACAGGTGGAATCTTGTCTCTTACTAGTTGTTACCTTAAATCTGGTTCTCAACTGATGGTGATTTTTGTCCCCCCAGAGGACATTTGACAATGTCTGGAGACATTTTTGGTTGTCACAACTGGAGGGTGCTATTGGCATCTTGTGTAGTTGCCGAGGTAGAGCCAGGGTGCTACTGAACACCCTACAGTGCACAGGACGGCCCCCAGGGCAAAGATTACCTGACAGAAAATAATAGTGCAAGAGTTCTAGAAATTCTGCCTTAAATTAATTGACTACTTTCTTATCTCTAAAATGGGGGGGGGGGTGATAGTAATTTATCTTGTAGGGCTATGGTGAGGATGAAATTAGCTGCATTATGTAAAAGTTCTCAGAATAGTAGCTGGCTTATAGTAAGTGCTCAATAAATTTTGATTTTATTATTTCAAAGCTAAAAACAGACTCCTTCATGTTTCCCAAGGATTGTACCAGAATCTCTTCCAATATTATGTGATTTTTTAAATCCAGTCCTTTCCATTCAGATTACAGATAATTGCCAATGTTCTTCTGGTTTATTATCCCAAAGGTCCAGAAGTGGCCTCTTTCTCTACATCCTGTCAACATTTATTTGTAAATATTTAGCAACTTTACTGGTAAAATTATTTCACTGTTTCATTTTCCTGATTATTAGTTTGGTTGAACATCTTTTGGCCGTTTTTTCCTTCTGTGAATTATTGGAATTACCTGTTTGCCCTTTTTCTTACTGGTTTTTCTTTTTCCTTTTTGTTTTGGCTGTGCCATATGGCTTGCAGGATCTTAATTCCCCGATCAGTGATCGAACCCAGGCCCGGCACTGAGAGCACAGAGTCCTAACCACTGGACCACCCCGGATTTTTTTTTCTTATTCTGTAGTTCTTTTTCCTGAATTTTAGACAAACTAGAGTGCAAATATTTTTCTCTTGCCTTGTTACTTGCCTTTTGACTTTTTGTTATCTTAAGTCATATGGAAGTCTTTTTTATTTTTTTAAAAATTTATTTATTTTATTTTTAGCTGTGTTGGGTCTTCGTTGCTGTGCACGGGCTTTCTCTAGTTGTGGCGAGCGGGGGCTACTCTTCGTTGCAGTGCACGTGCTTCTCATCGCGGTGGCTTCTCTTGTTGCGAAACACAGGCCCTAGAGCACGTAGGCTTCAGTAGTTGTGGCGCATGGGCTCAGTAGTTGTGGCACACGGGCTTAGTTGCTCCGTGGCACTGGAAGACTTTTTAATTTATTTATTAAATTATTTATTTTGGCCGCACCATGCGGCTTGTGGGATCTCAGTTCCCTGACCAGGGATGGAACCCAGGCCACAGCAATGAAAGCGCCAAATCCTAACCACTAGACCACCAGGGAACTCCCCTGGAAGTCTTAGTTTTTGTGAGTAAACTTGTCAGTCTTTCTGTTTGTTGGCTTCTTGGTTTTTATGTCTTGATTAAGCCCCATGATTTCCCAACTTAAAATACCAAACTCCATAACTATCCCTTCCTCTCACTCTTCCCCCCTGGTAGCCATAAGTTCATTCTCTAAGAATGTAAATTGATACAGCCACTATGGAGAACAGTATGGAGGTTCCTTAAAAAACTAAAAATAGATTTACCATATGATCCAGCAATCCCACTACTGGGAGTATACCCAGAGAAAACCATAATTCAAAAAGACACATGCACCCCAATGTTCATTGCAGCACTATTTACAATAGCCAGGTCATGGAAGCAACCTAAATGCCCATCGACAGACGAATGGTTAAAGAAGTTGTGGTACATATATACAATGGAATATTACTCAGCCATAAAAAGGAATGAAATTGAGTCATTTGCTGAGACGTGGATAGATCTAGAGACTGTCAGATCTAGAGTGAAGTAAGTCAGAAAGAGAAAAACAAATATCATATATTAACGCATGTATGTGGAACCTAGAAAAATGGCACACGTGAGCCGGTTTGCAGGGCAGAAGTTGAGACACAGATGTAGAGAACAGACATATGGACACCAAGGGGGGAAAAGTGCGGTGGGGTGGGGATGGTGGTGTGCTGAATTGGGTGATTGGGATTGACATGTATACACTGATGTGTATAAAATTGATGACTAACAAGAACCTGCAGTATAAAAACAAACAAACAAACAAAACAACTAATACTAAACTTTCATTGGGTTATTTGTATGGAAATATGTTAATATAAATGTTTCAGACATTACATGAAATTTCTAAAAATCTTATATGTTCTGGTATAATGTTATAAGTCATAATTCTAGTTATTTAAAATGTATATCTCAGAAATAAAAAAAAAAAGATTAACTGAGTTGAACCTGGATGATGGATACAGAAGAGTTCATTATACTGCTATTTTTATTTATATTTTATTGTTTTTATTGTTTTCTGTAATAAAATGTTTTTAAAAATTAAAAAAAAATTTTTTTTTTAAATTATTTTTCTGTAACATTTTTATAGTTTAAGGTTAGCCTTGGACCCACTGGAATTATATTCTTTGGAACAGTGAGGTGGGAGGTCTAACTTTATTTCCAAGCTAGTCATCTCATTTGTTGATGATACATCCTTTCCCCACATATTTGAAATTCCATTCTTATCATAAACTAAATCCCTATATATATATTTGGATCAATTTCTGTATTCTAAAATATTCTATTCATATATTTGTTTATTCTTAAGCTGGTATATCAGTGTTTCGTTCACCATGATTTTATAGTACCTTTGGATGTCTGATAGGACCTATCCCCCATTCATTGTTTTTTATGTTTTCTGTTTTTTTTTTAAACTTCTGAATGTTCTTTGCTATTCTTGAGCACTTTGCTGTTCCTAAGCATCTGTTCTCTGTGACCTTGAGAACCATCTGGTTAAGTTTCACGGAAATCCTTTGAGATTTTAATTGACATGACATTGAATTGAGATTAATTTAGAGTTAATTGGCAAATTAATAGTATTGAGTCATCTCAGAAACATCGGTATGTCATAGTTTATGTTGCCTCTTCACTAAAGTTTTTTTTTAATAATTTTCTTCACTTAGCTAATGTGCATTTCTTGTTAGGTTTATTCCTAAGTATTGTTTTACTTTTGTTATGACCATGAATGGATCCCTTTTCCATTATGTGGTTTGACTTATTATTCCTGGGTAATTGGGGAGCTATAGATCTTGGTAAATTAACTTTGTATCTGGTCAACTTGCTGATCTCTAGTTCTAGTAGTTTTTAGTTGATTATATTTCTAGATAGTCATATTATCTGTAAGTAATGAGTTTGTTTCCAATATTTAAACTTCATTTAATTTTTTACTTTACTTTATTGAAATGGCTAGGATCTTCATTACAACATGTATGAGGCTAGTGAGAACAGCCATTCCTGTCTTCTCTTTTTTTTTTTTTTTAATATTTATTTATTTATCTATGGCTGCGTTGGGTCTTCATTTCTGTGCGAGGGCTTTCTCTAGCTGCGGCAAGCAGGGGCCACTCCTCATCGCGGTGCGTGGGCCCCTCACTATCGCGGCCTCTCCTGTTGCGGAGCACAGGCTCCAGACGCGCAGGCTCAGTAATTGTGGCTCACGGGCCCAGTTGCTCCGTGGCATGTGGGATCTTCCCAGACCAGGGCTAGAACCCGTGTCCCCTGCATTAGCAGGCAGACTCTCAACCACTGCGCCACCAGGGAAGCCCCCCTGTCTTCTCTTTTTAGCGGGGTTGATTCTGATGACGTCTCCTGATAGATTCTGGCAAATAGATATGATTGGGTAGACTCCATTCCCTTCCATTTCTAGCTTATTGAGGGTATTAATTTTATAAGATAATTTTATATATTAAAGTAAGTTAATAATATAACATTGAAATACATTAACCCTTTGGGGAGCTATAATTCTGTTGTATTTTGTGGTAGAGAATCAGAAATACCCTAATTTTGTCAAACAAGAACCACCAGTGGTACAAGAAGAAATCACACGAATTCCGAAAGCAACCAAAAGGGAAGTGACAAGTTATACTGACTCTGTTAGAGATGCAGGTATTTTCATATTTGTCATCTCATTGGATCACCTTGTAAAGGAGCCATCTCTGCGATTTCTGGGTTTTCCTCTTTGTAGTTCTTTTTAATATGTTTTCCTATTTTACAGGAGTTACTTGGAAAAATAACATCATTTCGAGATGGACTAAATGAAATTAAAGATGACATTGGCTGTTGCCTTGTTGCTCTTATGTCCCACGGAGAAGAAGGCTTTATCAGAATGAAAGATGGTGAAAAAGTCAGCCTGGAAGGCATTTTTGAAATGTTTAACAATAAAAATTGTCCAGCACTTCAAGAGAAACCAAAAATCTTTATAATCCAGGCCTGCAGAGGAGGTAAGTGGAGACCTCTTTGTAATAGTTCTGTTTCTAGGAAATTCTCATATTGATGATTGAGGAAAGAAAAGTGAGTTTTAAAAAATTATTTTACATTAGAGGACACTTAGCTGATGTAACGTTAGTTACGTAGTATAGTAGGGACTTTGACCTGGGAGGAAAGGATGAAGGGAAAGCTTTCCTGGGATAGGATAGTTAACTTAGGCTGAGGAAGGGTCTAAATCTTTAAATTCATGAGGTGGGTTGGGGAACCTCAAATTCTGGGAGAGAGGTGGGCAATTTCCAGGGGATGTCCCACCGTTCATGTGATTCCAGGTGGCTGTGGGACTAATATCTGATTTATGTTAACTTTGGTGGATATTTCTCTCTCTTATGGAGATACAAGCTTGTTGTGACTTTTATTAAAGGTTACTGGTGTCAGTGGTGTATTATCGTAGTTTGCATTTTCATTCCTCAAAAAATAGAGAGAAGAGACAGTGGTGTTGAAACGGATGATGAACCCATGGACTCGGATGACGGATCAGAGAAGAGGAGGCTGCCTACATTCAGTGATTATTTCATCATCTATCCCACCCAGGCAGGTAAGACAGTGAGGCTTGATGACAGTGAGATACACATTCATCCAGAGAGTTTAGCTTATTCCTAATGATTTTGAAAATCTTATTTTTTTTTTTTAAGCTGTGCCACGTGGCTCATGGGATCTTAGTTCCCCGAGCAGGGATTGAACCCGGGTCCTCGGCAGTGAGAGTGCTGAGTCCTAACCACTGGACTGCCAGGGAATTCCTGAAAATCTTTTTAAAAAATATTATCTGTGCTTTACAGATTGATGTACATAAGGAGAAATTTTCATTAACCTATCCGTCTTCAACTGTTCCACTTTCAGAGACGGCAGGTTTGCATCTGACTGTTCATCTCTTCCAGGAAGACGCCATCCTTTTAACAAAGTATCACATAGTAAATAAGATCATCGGCTCTCATGTGAAAAAGATCTTGGTCCAAAGCCAGCTCTGCCACTTGCTGTCTTTGAGACCTTCAATACTTCTTAGCCTCTAGATATGTCAGTTTCTTTATGCAAAAGAAGAATGTTGAAATATACTTGTGTCATTGGGATGTTATATAAATTAAATTATGTAGTGCAGGTATTGTGCTTATCATAATAACTGGCATAACAAGTTAAAAAAGAAATTAATATTATTACTAATATATTATGCTGATTACATTATTATCCTTATTACTATACTGTTAATACTAATAAGTTAAAATCCAAAAGAATCTTGTGTGCTGAAGGGGTGAACTTGATTCAGTTGTGAAAGGGAAACAGGAAAATGTAGAGAAGATAGAAATAAATGGTCAAGGGCATTTATTTAGCTGTTTTTATCTTGACTTTCTTCAAAAAGGATTAAAATAGCTTATGTGTGTGTATATACACATATACACACACACATATATATATATGCAATTCAAGATAAAATGTTAGTGAAGAAATGGAAGCAAAGGAAAATAAGGACAATAATGTAAAATGAAAATATCCCCATTAAAGTTAGATGTAACTTTATTCATCCAAGAGAGATGAAAACATATGTCCTGGGACTTCCCTGGTGGTCCAGCAGTTAAGACTCTGTGCTCCCAATGCAGGGGGCCCGGGTTCGATCCCTAGTCGGGGAACTAGATCCTGCAGGCATGCCACAACTAAGAAGCCTGCATGCCGCAACAAAGATCCTGAGTGCCAAAACTGAGACCTGGCACAGCCAAAAATAAATAAATATATAATAAATAAATAAATATTTTTAAAAAAAAAGAAAGAAAGCATATGTCCTGATAGACACTTGTACATAGCAAGAGCAAGCAGGTTTATTTGAAATAGTCAAAGACTGGAAACAACCCAAATGATCAACAGGTGAAAGAATAAACAAATCTTGGTATATCATACATAGAATACTACTCAGCAATAAAAGAAATAAGCTCCTGATGCATGCTACAGCATAGATGAAGCTCAAAATAATCCTGCTGACTGAAAGAAGTCAGACAGAATAAAGCAGATACTGTGTGTTTCCATGCATATAAAATTCTAGAAAATGCAAACCAATCTATAAGACAGCAAATCAGTTGTGTTTGGAGATGGGAGTGGAGAGGGAAGGAAGGATTACAGAGGGGCATGAGGACATTGGAGGGGGCTGATTGGATTCATTATCTTGGTTTTGATGGTTTCACCGAAGTATACATATGTCAAAACTTACTAAATTGTTTGCTTAAAATATGTGCAGGACTTCCTTGGTGGTCCAGTGGTTAAGAATCCACGCTTCCAATTCAGGGGTCACGGGTTCCCCTGGTCAGGGAACTGAGATCCCACATGCCGTGTAGTGTGGCCAAAAATATATATATATGCAGATGCTTGTCAATGATCAATCATACTTTAATAAAGCTGTAAATTTTTTAAAAAGTTAGATGTAAGACAAGCATGCCCACTCTCATTCCTACTGTTTGACATGGCATGGGTAGTCCTAGCTAATGCATTAAGATAAGAAAAGATATAAGGATCAATATTGTAGAAATCACATTATAGTTATAGTTATAGTCTTTATAACTATAGTCACATTATAGTCATTATAGTTTTGAATATCTAGCAGTAATCACTTAGAACATATAATAGAAAAGAAAAAAGATACCATGTTATTTTTTCTTGCTTTAGTGAATGATGTCTATGAATAACTAACAAAAGATGAGCAAGAACTTTATTAGAGAAAATGAGAGAACATTCCGGAAAGGCATAAAGAAAGACCTGAATCAGTGGTGGGAAATACCATGCTCATGGTTGGCATTTTCAATACCATGGAAATGACCTTTTTTTCCCCAAATGAGTTTGTAAATTGAATTCTGCGTGTTTTTTCATGGAATTTGACAAACTAATCACAAAATTATTATGGAACAGTTAAGGGTCAAGACGAGGAATCTTGAGCTCCAGTTTTGTTGAATGAATGAATTTCATGACTATGTGCTGGCTATTAATGTTGAGGACTAGAGATTCAGTATTGAACAAAAGAACTAAAAATCTCTGCCTCCATGGAGCTTATGTTCTAGGGGAGGAGGCGACAGTAAACACATACAGAAAATAGATCCTGGGTTGCTTTATTATTCCATGTCTATGAAGTTCAAAAACAGGCAAAACTAATCTATGGTGGATGGTAGAAGTCCGGATGCTGCTTGTCGTCAGGGTGCACAGTGTTTGGAGTGGTTATGACCAGAGCAGCAAGAGGCGACTTCTGGAGTACTGGTATCATCGTGTTTCTTGATGAGGGTGCCAGTTATGGGGGTGTGTTCATTTTATGAAAATTTATTGAGCTATTATATACCCATATGCTCTGCATACTTTTCTGTATGATGGTTACCCTTCAGTGAAAAGTTTACCAGATAAAATGTTAGATGGTGATAAGTGCTATGGAGAAAAGTAATGCAGGAACCGGGGAGAGGGAGTATTGAGGGGTAGAAGTGGAGATTGTAATTACTTCTTTGCTTTTTTTTTGGCTGCATTGGATCTTCATTGCTAAGCACAGGCTTTCTCTAGTTGCGGCAAGCAGAGGCTACTCTGTTGTGGTGCGTGGGCTTCTTATTGCTGTGGCTTCACTTGTGGAGCACTGGCTCTAGGGTGTGCAGGCTCCAGTAGTTGTGGCTCACGGGCTCTGGAGCTCAGGCTCAGTAGTTGTGGCACACGGGCTTAGTTGCTCCGCGGCATGTGGGATCTTCCTGGACCAGGGATCAAACCCATGTCCCCTGCATTGGCAGGCAGATTCTCAACCACTGCACCACCAGGGAAGTCCCGAGACTGTGGTTTTAAAAAGAGATGTGTAGAGATGTTTCCACTGAGAAGGTGATTACTGTGTAGAATTGAAGTCCATTATTGTGTAGACTTGAAAGCCATGAGAGTGTGAGCAATGCAGATATTTGAGAAAATGTGTCTTCTAAGATATGAATACTTAGTAGAAAGCAATAACAAAAACTCTATCAGCCGGTACATAGACAAACAGATCGTTGGGATAGAATAAAGAATGTAGAGGTAGAACCAAATATATAGGGAAACGAGACACGTGACAAAGAAGCCATTGCTAATCAATGGTGAAAGGATGGACCATTTAATAAGTGATGGGAAAACTGGCTTCTCAACGGGAGAAAAACAAGTTTATTTTCTTATTTCTTGGTGTAGGGTTCCTTGTATCTTTAATCACGTGGAATCTCTATCTGTAGTCATGTTCCCTTCTTTACCTCTAATATTTCTGGCTTGCTTCTTTTTTTTCTTGATCAGTCTTGCCAGTGGTTTATTTATTTAGTTAAGAACCCATTTTTAGTTTTGTTAATCCTATTATTATGTTTGTTTTTGATTTCATTCATTTGCCTCATATTTCCATTTTTCTCCATTTTTTAAGGGTTTATTCTACTCTTAATTTCCCAACTTTTTCAGTTAGGTACTTGGGTCATTATTTTCTACCTTTTAAAAAAAATAAGCATTTTTAGACCTATAATTCCCCTCTAATTACTGCTTTCACTGTATCTTTTATATTTTAATATGTAACATTTTTATCCTTCAGTTCCAAGAATTCTTACATTTCCATTGTTCTTTTACCCATTAGTTATTTAGAAATATGCCTCTAAACTTTTCTGGTATTGAAATTTTAAAATTTCTCCTTTTATTATTGATGTCTAGTTTATTTGTGAGAAAGAATATCAACTATGATACCAATCTGAAATCCGTTGAAACTTGATTTATGTCTTGATCTGTAGTAAATTTTTTAATGGCTATTGATCTATCATGAATATTCTATATATGCTTAAGAATATGTGTTCACTTCTTGAATACAAGGTTCTATATATTTCTATTAATTGAGCTTAGTTGTGTTGTTCCCAGTCTCTACTAAAGGTCAAGCAGAAATATTTAGTAATTTGTCTGCTTGACCTGCCAATAACTGAGATAATGTGTTACTATGTCATGTTATCATGGTGGATATGTCAGTTTCTTCTGTAGTTCTATTATCTATTTTTCTTTTCTTTATATGTTTTGAGGCAACTTTAGTAGAGGCATATGATTTTAGAATTGTTACACTTTGTGGTGAAATAAATATTTTAATCATTGTTTAGTGAACCTACTATCCCAAATAGTGCTTTTTTTGGTATTAGTTTTTCTCTGATATTAATATAGATACCCCAGTATTCTTTTGGCCCATATTTGCCTGGTATATCTCCTTCAGACCTTTTTCTATTAACCTTTCTGGGCCCTTATGTTTTAGGTGGTCCTTTAAACAGAATATAACTGGATTTTGTTTTTTAATCCAGTCTAATATCTATCTTCTTACTGGTGAGTCAGGACAATTTATCTTTATTGTGACTATTGATATATTTACATTTTTACCATTTTACTTTGTGCTATTTATTTTTATTTGCTTTTCTCCCCTCCTTTATTGCTCTTTTTTAAAAAAATTGAAGTATAGTTGGTGTGTACAATATTATGGTAGTTTTATTGCTCTTTTTGATTGATTGTGAGTTTAGTTTGTTATTCTTATGTTTTATCCCTCTACTGACTTGGAAGGTATGCGTTTCGCATCTCTTCTTCTCCTGGTTCCCTGTGAAATGTTATAAGTAAGTAAGCTTATTCTTACTGCCTGATGATACACAGAACCTTAGAACACTAATTCTCATCACCTTCCACACTTAAGCGCTATTGTTCAACATTTACTTCTAACTTTTATTGTTTGTATCTTTATTTATATGAAATTATTTATGTATTCTTACACTCCTTCTCCTTCCACCATAATTTTCTTCTAAATTAGGACATTAATCCAAACATTTTCATCAGATAGGTTGGCATGTTCTAGGGTGACAAGCACTACACTAGGTAATGCCTATTCCTTTTTTAAAACCCCACAAATTAGAACACTTTTGTAATATTTTATACAGTGTATGTTTGTTTATATTTATGCATGTGTTTACCATTTTCTTCTCTATCTGTCCTGAATCTCAGGCCATTTTCTTTCTTAATGAAGTATATCCTTTAGAAATTCATTTAAGGAAGATTTATAGGTGGTAAGTTCACTTTACACCCAAATCTGGCTGATCATGTAACAGTGTCTTTGGTTGTTCTTCCTTGTGATTCCATCATTTATTTCTTTAAACATTTCATGCACAGTTATTTTATATTTTGTACCTTATACTTTCAATATCTAAGGTCTTTGGGGATCACTCTTGTGGTCGTTTCTGTTGCCTGTCACTCATGGGGGTTTGTTTCTTTGTGTGTCTGAACTCTTAGCTCATTTATTGAATCTTAATCTGTGATACTCCTGGGGGCATAATTCAGTTATGCTTTCCTTGAGAGAGGATTATCACCCTCTTGGACCTCTGTAGCTCTGCTCAGGGTCACATGGTTAATGCAGGATCTTAAATTCATCTCCCTATCTCCGAGGTACACCTTCCAGACTTGACATTTCCCCTTAGACACAAGCGCAACTCTGGTTTTCCCGTTTGCTTTCCGCTTCTAGCTCAAGTTTCAGCTTCCTCGTTTGGAGGAATGGCATGCCTTGGGGATTTCCATTCATTCCTATCAGCCCAGAATAGCATTAAACTTTTGCTTTAATCAAGAATTAAGTTTTGGGGCTTCCCTGGTGGCGCAGTGGTTGAGAATCTGCCTGCTAATGCAGGGGACACGGGTTCGAGCCCTGGTCTGGGAAGATCCCACATGCCGCGGAGCAACTAGGCCCGTGAGCCATAACTACTGAGCCTGCGCGTCTGGAGCCTGTGCTCAACAAGAGAGGCCACGATAGTGAGAGGCCCGCGCACTGCGATGAAGAGTGGCCCCCGCTTGCCACAGCTAGAGGAAGCCCTCGCACAGAAACGAAGACCCAACACAGCCCTAAATAAATAAATAAATAAATAAATAATTAAAAAAAAAAAAAGAATTAAGTTTTATAGCTGGAGCGATATTTAAAGTACCCAAAGTGCCCAAAGTGGAAAACTTGGAATATGTGATAAAATGAATCTTTTGGATCACCCATTTTTTTTGGCATGATCCCAGTTCTTTCTATTTTTAAATTTTTTTTTTTTTTTGACAGGAAAGTAGGATTTATTGGTGGGCACGAGTAAGGAGGGGACAGCGCCAAGGCTCTCGTGAGCGCAGGGCCCGCCATCTGTCCAGAGGGCCACGATTAGGGATGTATATGACCCCACAGCCCTCTGGGATGAGCTGCTTTTCTGCCACCATGTTTTCAAATTCATCTGCATTAAACTTAGTAAATCCCCACTTCTTGGAGATGTGGATCTTCTGGCAGCCAGGGAACTTGACCTTGGCCCTTCGGAGGGCCTCAATCACATGCTCCTTGTTCTGCAGCTTGGTGCGGATGGACATTATGACTTGGCCAATGTGGACCCTGGCCACTGTGCCCTGGGGCTTTCCAAAGGCACCTCGCATACCCGTCTGGAGCCTGGATTGGGGACAGCATGCCAGTCATGATGTCCACTGGAAAGGGCTGTCTCCAAGGTCCCTTAGGGCAACCCATACAGGCAACAGGCTGCATACACTACCGAGGAGGCTGCTGTTTGCAGCCACTGTGCACCGGGACCCCATGGGGAGAAGAGCACAGTCGGCTTAATTGGCTGCAAATATTTTTTTTTTTTTTTTTTTTAAGGAAATGGGTTTTTTTTTTTTTTTAATTAATTTATTTATTTATTTTTGGCTGTGCTGGGTCTTCGGTTCGTGCGAGGGCTTTCTCTAGTTGCGGCAAGTGGGGGCCACTCTTCATCGCGGTGCGGGGACCGCTCTTCATCGCGGTGCGCGGGCCTTTCACTATCGCGGCCCCTCCCGTTGCGGGGCACAGGCTCCAGACGCGCAGGCTCAGCAGCTGTGGCTCACGGGCCCAGCTGCTCCGCGGCATGTGGGATCTTCCCAGACCAGGGCTCGAACCCGTGTCTCCTGCATTAGCAGGCAGATTCTCAACCACTGCGCCACCAGGGAAGCCCCAAATATTTTTTAAAATTTTTAATTAATTTATTTTTTATTTTGACCGTGCCACGTGGCATGTGGGATCTTAGTTCCCCAACCAGGGATCAAACTTGAGCCCCCTGAAGTGGAAGCTCGGAGTCCTAACCACTGAACCACCAGGGAATTCCCTTGGGTCACCCATATTTACCTGAGTGGATGAGGCAGTACCAAATATGTGTGGGGATGGGGGGCAAGGGGTACTTCCATATACCATTGATTAGAGCAAGTTATAATGCCTCTTGGGAGAGCAATGTGTGATACCTAGAAAGTTTGTTTATTCCATGACCCAGCAATTTCACTTCTGGGTATACACCCTAGTACTGCGGTCTCCAAATCAGTGGGCCACAGTGAAGTCACACAGCTATACTTAATTCTGTGAACCACCAGCTCAGGTGAGGTATGGTTCCAAAAATTAGATTGTGCTGTGTTCTTTTTGATATCATATTTTGGTGGTAGCTAGGTTTTGGAGGTTCGCTGAGTTAAAAAGCAAGTACCATGGTGGTATCCTAGGTTGAGAAGTCATGCAGTGCCCAAAAGGGGCACACATCCCATTAGTAATTGTGGTTATTTAAGAATGAGGAAATTCCCTGGCGGTCCAGTGGTTAGGACTCTGTACTCTCACTGCCGAGGGCCTGGGTTCAATCCCTGGTCGGGGAACTAAGATCCCATGAGCCTCTCGCACAGCGCAGCCAAAAAAAAAAAAAAAAAGAATGAAAAAATATTTTTTTATCAATTTGTATGATCATCACCTTTCAATTTTTTTGACCATCTATTCATGTGCCTATTGGCCATAATGTATCTTCTTTTGCCCAATATTGCATTGGGTTGTTTGTTTTCTTATTAAGCTGTATATGTTCTGAATACAAGTCCTTTCTCTGGTACGAGTTACAAATATTTTCTCCCAATGTGTGACTGGCTTTTCATTTTCTTAATGATGTCTTTCAAAAAGCAAAAGTTTTATAAGCCTTGGTCGTTCAGTGGTAGAATTCTTGCCTGCCAAAAAACAAAAGTTTTAGATTTTAAGTCCAATTCATCATCTTTTTTTCTTCTATGGCTTATGATTTTTGTATTGTAAGAAACTTCTGTCTACCCTGAGGTTGAAAGATGTCCCATGTTTTTTCTCTTCCAACCCAGGTTTACTATGAGAGTGTGCAATTTTAATATTCCCATTGAATTTCCACACTATATAGACATATTTCATGTTTTTCAGTCTAATAATAAAGATAATTTCAGAAAACTCTTGAATACCCCCAAATAAATTCCGTATGGTTGTATTTAGGGCAATTTAGCTTAAAATGCTAGAGCAAAAGTCAGCAATAAAAAAAATAGAAAAGGAATAAATAAAGCAAATATGACAAAATGATAACTCTTGGATCTGAAGGATGATTATATGGGGGGTTGTTAAACTTTGCTTTCTACTTTTTTGTATATTTGAAAAGTTGTATTTTAAAAATGCATATAAAAAGAATGTCCTCTTGAGAGGTTATGTGCTATTGGTCACATGAGTTCTCTGTGATTGTGTCTTAATGCAAGTGTTTATGTATTCTTGATTCAAAGCCATTTTCCAGGTTTTAACTATGGGTCAAAGAACAAGTTTGCTGTAAGTTAGAGGAGGAAAATGGATGAAATGACTTTTTTCCTTTGTAGATCATGTGGCTTTACGGGACCCCCGCACGGGCTCTGTGATGATCAAAGCAATGACTGAAGTCTTTAAACAGTATGGAAATAAGTGGCACATTGCTGACTTCTTCACCAAAGTAAGTATATTCCAAGTGAACATGTGCTCCATTCTGTCTAAAGCTAATGCACTTGATGAGAACGTTTTCACGAGAAGATTGACTTAAGCCCGAGAAAGCGTGAGAGATGGTGAGAAGTTGTTTGGAAACAGCAGGCTGATGGTGCATTAAGAGGACTGTTGCAGAAGTCACGGCCGAGCCAGGTGCAAAGGGAAACTGATAGTGACACTTTATTCATCGGTACATGAGTGAGTTGGATTTTAGGTGAGCTTTGAAGTTCTGCTTGCTCTGTGGTCCTGCTGGCCTGACATAGCCTCCCCCCAGGGAGAGGGGAGAACCCAAAGGCTTCTTCAAGGAAGAAGCTCACATTTGTCTGAATGTTCACTGAATGAATGAGTGGCCAAGAATTGCAGCAGATTTATACACGAACCGTAGTTTGGAGGAGGGCCTGATGATAGTGGTTTATCATATCAGGATTGAAGGGTAATTTTCTGCGCAATCTGTGGGTTTTATTCCTAAAGAGAGCTAATTAGAAGAGGTTGTAAATGAGCACAGTAACAGCAACACTAACACCCGCTGCAGGTCTCACTCTGTGCCAGTTGCTGTTCCCTGCGCTTCACAGATATTAATACATTAAGTCTTTCAACAGCTCTCAGGCAGGTACTGGGATTCCCATCTCCTATTACAGATGGAAAGCAGCCTTGGCTTTCTAACCCAGGCAGAGCACTTCTAGAGCTCATGCCTTAACCACAGTTATATAGGATTACTTACTCCTTATCTCCCCAAGTTATGGTAGCTATTTTTATTTCTTTTAAAAAATTGTTGGGCTTCCCTGGTGGCGCAGTGGTTGAGAACCTGCCTGCTAATGCAGGAGACGCAGGTTCGGGCCCTGGCCTGGGAAGATCCCACATGCCGCGGAGCGGCTGGGCCCGTGAGCCACAGTTGCTGAGCCTGCGCGTCTGGAGCCTGTGCTCCGCAGCGGGAGAGGCCGCGATGGTGAGAGGCCTGCGCAGCGCGATGAAGAGTGGCCCCCGCTTGCCACAACTAGAGAAAGCCCTCGCACAGAAACGAAGACCCAACACAGCCAAAAATAAATAAATAAATAAATTAATTAATTAAAAAAAAAAAAAGTAACTGAAGTGAAAAACCAATTGAGGACACAAAACAAGGCAAAAAAATATTAAAAAAAAAAAAAAATTGTTTAATGCTTTACATATGATGCTTAACAGCTTTCAAAACTCCTTTTCACCTCATTTTTTTAAAACATCTTTATTTGAGTATAATTGCTTTACAATGTTGTGTTAGTTTCTGCTGTATAACAAAGTGAATCAGCTATATGTATACATATATCCCCATATCCACTCCCTCTTGCGTCTCCCTCCCACCCTCCCCATCCCACCCTCCCCATCCCACCCCTCGAGGTGGTCACAAAGCACGGAGCTGATCTCCCTGTGCTATGCAGCTGCTTCCCACTAGCTATCTATTTTACATTTGGTAATGTATATATGTCCATGCCACTCTCTCACTTCGTCCCAGCTTACCCTTAACCCCTCCCCGTGTCCTCAAGTCCATTCTCTTTGTCTGTGTCTTTATTCCTGTCCTGACCCTAGGTTCATCAGAACTTTTTTTTTTTTTTCGATTCCATATATATGTGTTAGCATATGGTATTTGTTTTTCTCTTTCTGACTTACTTCACTCTGTATGACAGACTCTAGGTCCATCCACCTACTACAGATAACTCAATTTCGTTTCTTTTTATAGCTGAGTAATACTCCATTGTATATGTGTGCCACCTTCTTTATCCATTCATCTGTCGATGGACACTTAGGTTGCTTCCATGTCCTGGCTATTGTAAATAGTGCTTCAGTGAACATTGTGGTACATGTCTCTTTTTGAATTATGGTTTTCTCAGGGTATATGCCCAGTAGTGAGATTGCTGGGTCATATGGTAGTTCTATTTTTAGTTTTTTAAGGAACCTCCATACTGTTCTCTGTAGTGGCTGTATCAATTTACATTCCCACCAACAGTGCAAGAGGGTTCCCTTTTCTCCACACCGTCTCCAGCATTTATTGTCTGTAGATTTTTTGATGATGGCCATTCTGACCGGTGTGAGATGATACCTCATTGTAGTTTTGATTTGCATTTCTCTAATGATTAGCGATGTTGAGCATCCTTTCATGTGTTTGTTGGCAATCTGTATATCTTCTTTGGAGAAATGTCTATTTAGGTGTTCTGCCCATTTTTGGATTGGTTTGTTTATTTTTTTGATATTGAGCTGCATGAGCTGCTTGTATATTTTGGAGATTAATTCTTTGTCAGTTGCTTCGTTCACAAATATTTTCTCCCATTCTGAGGGTTGTCTTTTCATCTTGTTTATGGTTTCCTTTGCTGTGCCAAAGATTTTAAGTTTCATTAGGTCCCATTTGTTTATTTTTGTTTTTATTTCCATTTCTCTAGGAGGTGGGTCAAAAAGGATCTTGCTGTGATTTATGTCATAGAGTGTTCTGCCTATGTTTTCCTCTAAGAGTTTGAAGGTGTCTGGCCTTACCTTTAGGTCTTTAATCCATTTGAGTTTATTTTTGTATATGGTGTTACGAAGTGTTCTAATTTCATTCTTTTACATGTAGCTGTCCAGTTTTCCCAGCACCACTTATTGAAGAGGCTGTCTTTTCTCCACTGTATATTCTTGCCTCCTTTATCAAAGATAAGGTGACCATATGTGCATGGGTTTATCTCTGGGCTTTCTATCCTGTTCCATTGATCTATATTTCTGTTTTTGTGCCAGTACCATACTGTTGTGATTACTGTAGCTTTGTAGTATAGTCTGAAGTCAGGGAGCCTGATTCCTCCAACTCCATTTTTCTTCCTCAAGATTGCTTTGGCTATTTGGGGTCTTTTGTGTTTCCATACAAATTGTGAAATTTTTTGTTCTAGTTCTGTGAAAAATGCCATTGGTAGTTTGATAGGGATTGCATTGAATCTGTAGATGCTTTGGGTAGTATAGTCATTTTCACAATGTTGATTCTTCCAATCTACGAACATGGTATATCTCTCCATCTGTTTGTATTGTCTTTAATTTCTTTCATCAGTGTCTTATAGTTTTCTGCATACAGGTCTTTTGTCTCCTTAGGTAGGTTTATTCCTAGGTATTTTATTCTTTTTGTTGCAGTCGTAAATGGGAATGTTTCCTTAATTTCTCTTTCAGATTTTTCATCATTCATGTAGAGGAATTCAAGAGATTTCTGTGCATTAATTTTGTATCCTGCTCCTTTACCAGATTCACTGATTAGCTCTAGTAGTTTTCTGGTAGCATCTTTAGGATTCTCTATGTATAGTATCATGCCATCTGCAAGCAGTGACAGTTTTACTTCTTTTCCAGTTTGGATTCCTTTTATTTCTTTTTCTTCTCTGATTGCTGTGGCTAAAACTTTCAAAACTATGTTGAATAATAGTGGTGAGAGTGGGCAACCTTGTCTTGTTCCTGATCTTAGAAGAAATGGTTTCAGTTTTTCACCATTGAGAATGGTGTTGGCTGTGGGTTTGTCATATACGGCCTTTATTATGTTGAGGTATTCATCTCATTTTAAGGTAAGCTCTTGGGGGAAAAATGTTAAATGGAAGGAGTATAGACAATTTTGACAGTCATTCTAACCATATTTCCAAATCTCTTATATTGCTCAATTTCTCTTTAAGAGAATAGTTTCTTGTCAGCGTCTCAATAAAATGTAATAATAAAGACAGATTTACCGTAAGTAGAAATCCATTTTAGTTAATGCTAAGTGAAAGTTGTTTTGCCGACTGGTGTTCATTAAGTCTTTATTGAACAGCATTCATTTTTTTAAAATTGAAAGCCAATTGTTTTCTAACTGAATGAAAGATTCTTTAAATTCTATAGTGCTTTACAATTTTCAAAAGTTTCACACATGTTTTCATATAATCCCATAATAACCCTTCTCCCCCCACCCCTACGTTACCCCTGCACCCTTCCCTCTCCCCACGGTAACCACTAGTTCTCTATATCTATGAGTCTGCTTCCTTTTTTTTTAATTCACTGGTTTGTTGTATTTTTCAGATTCCAAATATAAGTGATATCATACAGTATTTGTCTTTCTCTGACTTATTTCACTTAGCATAATACCCTCCAAGTCTATCCATGTTGCTGCAAATGGCACAACTTCATTCTTTTTTATGGCTGAGTAGTATTCCATTGTGTGTATATGTGTGTGTGTGTGTATGACATCTTCTTTATCCATTCATATGTTGATGGACACTTAGGTTGTTTCCATACCTTGGCAATTATACATAATGCTGCTATGAACATTGGGGTGCATGTATCTTTTCAAATTAGTGTTTTTGGTTTTTTCGGATATGTACTCAGGAGTGGAATTGCTGGGTCATATGGTATGAACAGCTTCTTTTTTTCTTTTGAAATGCGGGATCTTAGTTCCCCAACCAGGGATGGAACCTGCACCCCTGCAGTGGAAGCGTGGAGTCTTAACCACTGGACCGCCAGGGAAGTCCCAACACTGTTCATTTTTAAAGCACTTGCTGAGTAGACACTGGCAAGAAAGTCCAAAAACGAGCATGATGCGACCTTTGCATTAAAGGCACTTAGAGCTTAGTGAGGCAGCAGATGGTGGGGTTACAAGCAGCACTGGAATTAATAGAGCTATTGGATACTTTGGACAAAACATAATCCAATGCTTTCATATGCCATGAGTTACCAAGGCTCAGAGAAGGTTACTGTCTTGCCTGATGTTACCCAGGGGCAAGTTGACTTGAACCCGGGTCTGTGCACGCAGCCACTCGATGCCTTCAAGCACTTGGTGGGTAATGTCTGCATTGTTTTCCTGGTGCAGTCAGAGAATTCTGCCGTCTCCTTCTGTGGGCTTTACTAAGAGGCTTTTGCTGAGGGCTTTACATTCTTTTGGACAGTTTGTGCTTTTATCTTACAGGTGAATAACAGAGTGGTGCACCGTGAATTTAATCTTCGTAATGAACCAATAAAAGTATCACTTGTAATGGAGTCAACTTTAACTAAATTTGTATACTTTTGACATCAGGAAGATTAAAAAAACAAGGACTGCTTTACAATAGAATTTGAAAAGAGCTGTGAGCATTTGTAGCATTGTACTAATGGTTACCATTTTGCATTATTTTTGTCATTGGTTGTATGTGTCCAATTTGTTTTGTATATATATATATATATATATATATATATTATTTTTCTAAGATTTAACTATGCTTACTTGATACTTGTAAATAATTTGACTTTTTTTTTTTAAAGATCATTGTTTTCTGAAAAAAAACGTTTTCCTGAACCGTTACCAAAACATGGACGTCCAGCTCCATTTGTGTACTGTTTTTATCCTGTGTTTCTCTTGGTGATTACACCCTACCTTCTCCACCCTCAGCTTGGTGCTGGTGTTAAACCTCAATTTCTTGGCTTAGTCAAGAATTGCCTGTGTGTGGTCTTGTCCTCTGTTTCACCTTATTTACCCAGATTGTTTTCTGCAGTCAGTCTGATCTCCTCTTTGACTCCGTAAGCCATTCTCAAGTCTTACGTGGATGTCTCTGTGCCCTTGATGCTGTCATGTGTTCCACCTTCCATCCATTTCCCCGCTTCCTCCTTGCTGCCTCATACCTTTGAACTGCTGTTTACTCCACCTGGAACCCTCTGTTCCACCCCACATAGGTAAGTCCTTTCCATCCTTCAGAGTTTGGTTCAAGCATCACGTGCACAGCCCCTCATGCTAGGTCAGCTTCTTCTAAGTGCTCAGATACCCTCTGCTTCTCTTCTGTAGCATTGAAATGACTGTCTAGTGGCTGTTTAATCTCTCTCTCCAGTTCAGTCGTAAGACCCAAGAGGCAGAGGCTGTGTGTCTCATTCATGGCTGCATCCTAGCTTCCATCCGTGCCTTAGGACACAGAGAAGCCATGCAATGAGCGTTGAGTGAGTGACTGATCCCTGTCTTTTAATTATTTTATCCATCCCTCA
Organism: Balaenoptera acutorostrata; assembly: GCF_949987535.1. NCBI lineage: Eukaryota > Metazoa > Chordata > Mammalia > Artiodactyla > Balaenopteridae > Balaenoptera > Balaenoptera acutorostrata. The sequence goes on from NC_080073.1 coordinate 44,299,246, forward strand.
GACCTCTGTGCATATCTAGCCACTTGCTACTTATCCCCACACACGTGGATGTCTCATGGCTACTTTAACTCAACAAGTTGGACGTTAACCTGGGTTTCCCCTAAATCTCTTTATAAAACCCATCCCATTGTTAATAATCCTTTGACTCCCCACTGCCTGCTGGATATACCCCAAAATCCCGTAGGAGAATATTGCAAGTCTTTCTCCATCAGGCTTAATCTACACTACTCTTTTACTGCCTGTTTGTCCTCGTAGTTCGCCCTTCCCTTAATAATCCTGTCTCACAGAATCGGGCTAGTGGATCAATGACTGTGGATAAACACTCTTGGATATGTTATCATATCATAGTTCAATCTCTCCTTTCTGTCTGAAATGCCCTTCATTCTCACTCTGTGCTTCCTCTATACTGTGTATTCTTTAGGGTGCAACTTGGGTCCCCTCCCACTATAAAGTAAAGCTGTATGTAGACTAGTGTTTTTAGAGTAACAAACTGTGGACTGAGCATGACTGATGGGCCTGTACGAGGATGCAGGTGTTTGGTCAGAATGCTGTGAAGACTGAGAGCCAAACTGACTGAAGCAATCCAGAATCTCCAGACCTGTCTCCATTTCAGGGATAATTGTGTCCTTTTTAGTTAATGTGATTTCTTAAGTATAAATACATGTGATTTAATTTTTAAGCTTTTGAGTTCTGATATTTGATATATAGTTTTGTTTTTGTATAGAGCATTAAAATGTCTCTGGTTCATAAAATATGAACATCAGCTGAGCCTTCTCTTTCACTTGGATTCTGGAGGATTTCTAGGCACAGAGGCTCGTTTCGGGGGGACAGCAGCAGCTGAAATATCAACAACTCTTATTTCCTGGGAGAAGTTGTGTGACTTGGTCAGAGTCACAGCATGTGGTGAAGCTGGGATTCCAAAGCATGAACTAATTCAAGACATGAAGTGCCAAGTGATAGAGAAAAGTTTTAAGACAGAATGCTTTTGATGGACAGAAGGGACCATTCCATTACCACTTAACTGATGGAATGAGGGCTTTGGGACAAAGGAGGGAAAAGTGATTTTGGAACCCTGCTCAGACCACTACAGGTAAGGGTTGTGGAGAAAACTGTAGGACAACTGGATACCAGACAAACAGGTGAAGAGGAGCAAGGAGGAATTCTGGTTAGAAAGGTAGGTGGCCCAAGATGAACTTGATGCCTGGGGCTAGCTAACTGTCCCATATTCTCTCAGCTTCAAATCAGTAGAGACTCTCCTAGCCATCCAATGCCATGTGAAATATAGCCCAAAAAACTAGTCTCTGGCACAAATTTATATTTGAAAAAAAATTTTTAAGCCCAGTTTTTATTTATTTTTAAAATACAGACCCCAGGAACCAAAGTTTGCAAAAGGAAGGCTCTGAGATTTTTATTAAAAATGTGTATGAATAAAAAATAGTGGAGAAACTTGTGCAGAAGACTAGGAGGCTGAGGTGGGGAGAAGGACATGTGGCTGGGGAGCTACAGCCCTTTGACAAGTGCCTCTCAGGCCAAGGGCCCCTCACCATGGCTTACTATCACTACAGTACGTTTTCACCTTTGGACTTAACTCACTTCCTTGCCGAATATTTTCATCATGCAGATCACGTCTTAAGGACAGTTATTCTGTGGGAAAAAAAGTATTTTGTAGAGAAACAAAACCTAAATGTAATTACAGTACCATTTCCTAGTTGTCATAATGGAAGTATTCTGGAGATTCTATGGTGCACAGGGGAGGGAGCTGCTGAGATAGTTTGGGAGTGCCCCAGAATGCCCTCCAGAGAAGTCCTGCAGTGATAGAAAACTGTCCCTAAAAGCCAGCCATTCTTTTTAAGTCTTCCTTTTTTTTTTTTTTTTTTGCGAGCCAAAATGTCTACAGGTATGCAGTTTCTAAGGATGCTTGAAGCCATGACTAAATTTACTCCTTTCCTTGTATGTCAGCTCTTTATTTAAATGGAGTGGGGTTTGTTTTCAGTTTAAAAACCTGTGTTCCTCATAGAAAATTTCAAGAAACACTAAAAAAATGAGGCCAAGAACCTACCCAGTTTCTCTACTTGTGTATCTGTAGTTCTCACGCTGGCTGCACATTAAAATTACCTAGATTCTTTTGGTTTGGAGTTGGGCATATGTTTAAAAGCTCTCCAAGTGATTCTAAGCGCAGCCAGGCTTGAAGCCTACTGTATAACTAATAATCTGGCTATTGGTTATTTGTTTACAATCATTTAATGCCTAGGGCTTCAATTTTTAAAAATAATCATCCTCATCCTGCAACTCCTTTTTGTATTTTAATTATTTTTTTAACGGCTGCATAGTATTGGGCGGAATAAATATTAACTAGTAATGGATACTGCAATTTTTCTCCTACGAGAAAGAAATTCTCATGCAAACCACCTGTGCAGTCCTCATTTTATTTCATTTTTCCGGGAAACTTCCCGTAAGATAACTTTTAAAAAATCTGAATTACACATTGCTAACTTGTCCTCCAAAAACGCAAAATAATTTCTCCAGCTTTTGTTTATCCAATACAGGCTTGTGTTCAACACCCCTTCCCATGTAAGGAAACTGCAGCTTAGGTGAAGGACCCGCTCAAGTTGATAGGTACAAAAGGTTGGGCGAGAGCTCGAATCCAGACGGGCGGTCTGGTTGGCTGGCTGACTTGCTGGCTGACTTCCGGCCCGCGTCCCCGGTCGCAAACCGTGTTACAACTGGCCCGCCCCTTTCCGCCATTCGATAGCGTCCGCGCCAGCGCCGCAGCCCGCCTTCCGGAGGAAGACCCGCCCACACGACGCCCACCTTGTTAGCGCTTCCGCTCCCCTTTCGTTGTCATTGGCTGGAGGCGGACTATATAAGGACGTCATTTCAGCGCGCGCGTTCTTTCTGCGCCAGATAAGGGTCCATACGGCTTTGTTCTGGGTGAGTAGCATGTGGCGTCCGGGCGTACCCCAGGGCCACCAGGACGAGCTTCCTGCGGCGAAGAGTGGTGCGAGCACCTGGGTGGAAGCCCGCAGGCGGAGCGCGTCTGTCTTCGGCTCGGCGCGCTCCCCCTCGGATCTGGCGTCCTGCACGTGGCCGGGCTCGGGCCCGCGCGTTCCCACAAGGCCGTGGGAGCCGGCGGAGGTTTCGCTCCAGCCGCGGAGGACCAGAGTTGGGGTGCGGGTGGCTGGGGGTGCGGAGAGACCGGCCTACGCAACGCGCTACGGTCGCTTCGGGTCCCGACACTCGGCGGTAAACCCAGAGACCTAGGCTCCAGTTTTCTCCAGCTGGTTGGGTTGGTATGTTTTCCCCGCTCGTGGTATTCCGTTCAAGAGTTAAGGTTCTTGGCGAGGTTTTTGATGCCGGAAAGGCTAAACTAAAGGTCCAGGTTATTATTCTGCTTGTCCAAAAGAAATCTTTTGGGGACAGGGGATGCAAAGAAAGACACATACAGGGACTTCCCCGGCGGTCCAGTGGTTAAGACTCCGCTGTTACACTGCAGGGGCCCCGGGTTCGATACCAAGTCGGGGAACTTAAGATCCCGCATGCCTCGCGGTGTTTAAAGAAAAGAAATTTTTTTAATTATAAAAAAAAAAGACACACAGAGACTGAGGTGTAGAGAGACACAAAGAAGCAATTTATGAAGGGGCAGAAGCGAAAGTACGCACTCGGAGAAGAATGCGGGCGTCCTCACGAGTGAGGAGCGCACCGAGGGGTTTTTCTGACCCTCCCCCCACCACGCCTTTTATTTCACTTTAATTCCTTGAATGGGCGCATATTTCTTTGTTTAGGGGCGGAATACTCATTGTTGGGAGAATCGGAGTGGGATTTTGATTCCACCTGGTTACATCAGGTTTTGCTCTTTCCCGTCCGCCTCCAGAAGCCACCGCACCTGCGCTCTAAGAGCCATTTTCCCTTGCTAGTCGAGTGCCAGGCGTGTGAGGTTGTACAGCAGTCACCTGCAGCCTGTGGGCTCGGCCAAGCTCTCTGGGTTTTATGGTACGGGTTCCCTCTTAAGGTGTCACAGAGTTTAACCAAAGTCTAATTTACGTTCTTGTTGCTGACCCCATTCCTCCATGCTTCATGGTCTCATTAAGTGCAAAACAAGGAGGTGGTTTTTTGTCTTTTGCCTAATGTCTGAGGAGGCTGCTCTTGGGTCCAGCCCTGTCTTTCCTGCCTGATTTTGAGGAAAACTAGTTGTAATCACAGGGAGAAGTAATGCCAAAGCTCCTGGCTTCAGTCGGATTGAAAATAAACTTCACCACCTTTGCTCACCTTTAGAATAGTCTCGAACATGGCTGCTCTTCCCCGTCTAAGTCCTGTGTACCTTGAGAAGTATTAAGTCTCAGTTCACTATTTTCGTTTAGTTTGATGATCTGGGTGTTGTGTCCATCTCCATAACACTCTTCAGCAGGATTTCCAGCAATTTTACAAGGTGTGGCATATTTTACAAGGTGTTCATGTGTCTCATCCCACTAGACTAAGCCCAATGCCTGACATGAGGAGGTGTGGTCTGTGGTTAGATTGTTTGTTTCAAGTTTATCAATATTTTTTATTGAAGTATAGTTGATTTACAATGTGTTAATTTCTGCTATACAGCAAAGTGATTAGGTTATACATATGTATACATTCGTCTTTAACATTCTTTTCCATTATGGTTTATCATAGGGTGTTGAATATAGTTCTCTGCTATAGAAGAGGACCATGTTTATTCATTCTGTATATGAAAGTTTACATCTGCTAATCCCAACCTCCCACTCCACCCCTCCCCCTTGACAACCACCAAGTCTGTTCTGTCTGTCTGTTCTGTTTGTTTCATAGATAGGTTCATTTGTGTCATATTTTAGATTCCACATGTAAGTGATATATGGTATTTGTCTTTCTCTTTCTGACTTACTTAGTATGATAATCTCTAGTTGAATCCATGTTGCTACAAATGGCATTCTTTTTTATGGCTGAGTAGTAGTCCATTGTATATATGTACAACATCTTTATCCGTTCATCTGTCAAGATGGTTAGATTTAAACATTGAGTCATTGGACTCTCAGGAGTTAGAATGCACCTGTTACCTCATCTCACTTGTCACTGGAGTGTAAAGGACTTTTGTTAACTATTGTTTTTCAGATTCCCGTCGTAACTTAAAGGGAAACTTTCACAATGTCCGGAGCCCTTGATGTCCTGCAAATGAAGGAGGAGGATGTCCTCAAATTCCTTGCAGCAGGAACCCATTTAGGTGGCACCAACCTTGACTTCCAAATGGAACAGTACATCTACAAAAGGAAAAGTGATGGTCAGTCATTGCTTTAGGGTTCTTTTTCTTGGTCATCCCAGCTCTAAGGACAAATTTTGATGCTTCTGTTGTGATGGGTAGTGCTGAGTAAAGTGACTTCTAAAATATCAGCCTTGGGGGGCTCTCACTAAGTAACAGATGAAACTAGATCTTTAGATGGGTAAGAAGCTTTAAAACCGAGTAAAAGTGCTCTGGTGTTTTTTGGAAGGAAAGGTTTCTGGACTCCAGTGGAAGAGTGGCTATTGCTAGGTTATGTGACCTGGGTTGGGCCATGAAGAAGCATGATGTAAACATAAAGAGGAAGTTCGTTAGCTTGGTTCCTAATAACTTATTTCCCATAGTGCCTTATATTTTGTAGCTACTGATACAGGTTTGTAAAGCTGAATTCTGAGAAAAAGCCACAGATGGGAATTTGGCTTGCTTGAATGTATCAGAAAAGGGAATGTAGGTTGTGATGAGAATATGGAAGGCATTAAGCTCTTCAGCTTAGAACCACTGAAGGAATTATGTGTGTGAGTGGCAGGGTTTAAAGGAGTTTGGGATGAATCTGACTTCAAGGCAGAAGATAAGAGGAAAAGAGTGGTAAGAGGCCACAAGTAGGTAAGAGCTTGTTGGATTCTGCATGGGGGGCCTGAGGGCGGGTTAGTACAGGGGAAGAGTAGGGAGAAGGTGCACTTTGCCTACTGAATCAGGGTGCACACTATTAAAGCTCAGAGTGGAGGCCAGTCTTGGCCAAAGAACTTCTGAGTGTCGGAAGTGTGCTATATTAACGGCAGGATTTTCGCTAACACCAGTAGAGCTTGCCTCTATGACTGGAGTTTGATAGTACTCGCTGCCACATGCATTCAGCTTTTTAGAAGAATGTTAACTTTTAAAGCTTGGCTAGGTGTTAACAAAACCTTGTGTCTAGGCATCTACATCATAAATCTGAAGAGAACCTGGGAGAAGCTTCTGTTGGCAGCTCGTGCCATTGTTGCCATTGAAAACCCAGCTGATGTCAGTGTCATATCCTCCAGGAATACTGGCCAGGTTTGTGGAACAATATGCTTGGTTTTTCTTATAAAACCTAAAGATGTTTTGGGATGTGTAGAAAAGCATACGGAAAAAAAAACCCTGTAATTTCACTGTCCAGAAATCATTTGAAATTGCCCTGAGTCAGAGGAATTGCCAAAATTCAACCATTTTGGTATATTTATCACTTTGCATCTGACAGTATGTCAAGGTTCATGTTTTCATGTCATTGTGTGTTTTCTTGTGCCACTAAATATCGAGAAATGACCCTATTAAAGTGGCTCACCACATTTTTCTGCAGTGAGCTTTTTATATTTAAAATGATGAAATACTGGGTTAAAAAAAATTAAATGCCAACTTCAGAATATTTCAGGAAGGTCTTATGAGGGTAGGGTACCCCCAGTCTTTGTCTCATAAGCAAGAGTAATAATCTTTGCCAGCCTAAATGAATAAAAAATAGCTTAATATTTTTTAATGGCAAGTAAGGTAAAACTTTAGTCTTTTTTGTCCCATTTCTATCTTGATAATTATTTCCTTTTTCTGCTGAGAAAACTAATGGATTTTTTTAAAACATGCTTTATAAAAGCATTAAAGCTCTTAAAAGGATTTCATTCACCCTGTTTCTAACTTTTAAAAATTTGACTTGGATTTTGACAGTGTTTAAATTATGTATTGATAGTAAGATGCTCTTTTTGAATTTCATTTTTAAAAATTTATTGTATAGTATTTGATTTACAGTGTTGTGTTAATTTATGCTGTACAGCAAAGTGACTCAGTTACATATACATATATTCTTTTTCATATTCTTTTCCATTATGGTTTATCACAGGATATTGAATATAGTTCGCTGTGCTATACAGTAAGGCCTTGTTTATCCATCCTATATAGCATAGTTTGCGTCTGCTAATCCCAGACTCCCAATCTTTCCCTCCCCCATCCCTTATCCCCCTTGGCAACTACTAGTCTATTTTTCTCTTTCATGGATATGTTCATTTGTGTTGTACTTTAAATTCCACGTATAAGTGAAGTCATACGATACTTATCTTTCTCTGTCTTACTTGACTTAGTGTGATAATCTCTAGGTCCATCCATGTTGCTACAAATGGCATTATTTCATTCTTTTTAATGGCTGAGTAGTATTCCGCTGTTGTACACGCCACGTCGTCTTTATCCATTCATCTGTCTATGGACATTTCAGTTGTTTCCATGTCTTGGCTATTGTAAATAGTGCTTCTGTGAACATTCGGGTGCCTGAATCTTCGAATTACGGTTTTGTCTGGGTAGATGCACAGGAGTGGAACTGCTGGGTCATACGGCAACTCTAGTTTTTTGAGGAACCTCCATACTGTTTTCCGTAGTGGCTGCACTAGTTTACGTTCCCACTAACAGGATTAGAGGGTTCTTTTTTCTCCTTACCTTCTCCAGCATTTATTATTTGTATACTTTTTCATGATGGCCTTTCTGACCAGTGTGAGGTGGTACCTCATTGTAGTAGTGATTTGAATTTCTCTAATAATTAACAATGTTGAGCATCTTTTCATGTGCCTATTGGCCATCTGTAGTTCTTTGCAGAAATATCTATTTAGGTCTCCTGCCCAGTTAAGTTGTTTGTTTTTTTGTTATTGAAATGTATGAGCTGTTAGCATATTTTGGAAATTAAGCCCTTGTTGGTCACATCATTTGCAAATGTTTTCTCCCAGTTCTTTGTATATTTGGTAGAATTCGCCTATGAAGCCATCTGGTCCTGGACTTTTGTTTGAAGGGAGCTTTTTAATTACAGATTCTGTTTCATTTCTAGTAATCGGGCTGTTCAAGTTGTCTATTTCTTGATTTAGTTTCGGTGGGCTTTATGTTTCTAGAAGGATGTACGTTTCTTCTAGTTTGTCGAGTTTGTTGGCATATAATTGTTCATAATGTTTTTTTGTTGGCATATAATTGTTTGTAATGGTATCAGTTGTGGTTTCTCCTTTCTTATTTGGGTCTTCTCTCTTCTTGGTGATCCTGGCCAGAGGTTTGTCGATTTTGTTTATCCTTTTAAAGAACCAGATTTTGGTTTTATTTTAATCTCTATTTTATTTATTTCCTCTCTGATCTTTTTTTTTTTTTTAATATTTATTTATTTGGTCATGCTGGGTCTTAGTTGTGGCTCACGGGCTCCTTAGTTGTGGCATGCATGTGGGATCTAGTTCCCTGACCAGGGATCAAACTCTGGCCCCCTGCACTGGGAGCGTGAGTCTTAACCACTGCACCACCAGAGAAGTCCCTCCTTCCATATCTTTATCATCTTCTTCCTTCTGCTGACTTGTTTGAGATTTTTCTGGTTTCTTAAAGGCCTGTATCGCTGTGAACTTACCTCTAAGAACTGCTTTTGCTGTATCCCATAGATTTTGTGTTTTCATTGTCATTTGCCTCAAGGTATTTTTTAATTTCTTGGATTCCATTGTTGACCCACTGGTTTCTTAGTAGCATGTTGTTCAGTCTCCCATGCAGTTGTTTTTTTCTTGTTTCTTTTTCGGTGGTTGATTCTAGTTTCATGCAGTTGTGGTCAGAAAAGATGCTTGGAATAATGTCTATGCTTTTAAATTTGTTGAGGCTTATTTTGTTCCCTAGTATGTGGTCAGTCTCAGAGAATGTTCCATGTGCACTTGAAAAGAATGTATATTCTGCTTTTTTGGCTGTAATGTACTGAAAATGTCTTAGCCCTAGTATGTGGTCAATCTCAGAGAATGTTCCGTGTGCACTTGAAAAGAATGTATATTCTGCTTTTTTGGCTCTAATGTCCTGAAAATGTCTTAAGTCTGTTGTATCATTCAGGATCTCTGTTGCCTTATTGATTTTTTTTCTCTCCCAGATATGTCCGTTGATATGAGTAGGGTGTTAAAGTCTCCTGTTACTAGTGTATTCCTGTCAGTTTCTCCCTTTATGTCTATATTTGTTTTATGTATTTGGGTACATGTTGATGAGTATAGTGTCCTCTCCTTTTATTGATCCTTTTACCATATGTCGTGTGCTTTTTTATCTTTTTTAGTCTGTTTTGTCTGAGTATTACAACCCGCACTTTCTTGTCATTTCCGTTTGCATGCAATATCTTTTTCCATCTCCTCATTTGCAGTCTCCGTGTGTCATTCGCCCTAAAGTGTGTCTCTTGTAGGCAGCATATTGTAGGCTCTTTTTTTTTTTAATCTAATCTGCTGTTCTGTCTTTTGATGGAACATTTAGTCCATTGACATTTAAGGTAATTTTATTGCTATTTTAAACATTGTTTTCCTGTTGGCTTTATATTACTTCTTTGTCTCTTTTTGTTTTTCCTTTTGTGGTTTGATTTTCTTTTGTATTGTGCTTTTGTTTTCTTCTTGGTTTTTGTGAATCTATTGTGTTTTTGATTTGTGGTTACCCTGTTTTTCAAATATGTTAACCCCTTCCTATATCAACTTGACTTAGACTGGTAGTCATACAGGCTCACTTTCTAGAAGAAAAAAAATCTACATTTTCTTTCATCCCCCACATTTTGTGATTTTGATGTCCTCTTTTACATCTTCATGTTTATCCTTTTGCTTTAAGTGGTTATCATCGCTTTAAGAGAAATTTTTTGATTTCTTTTTAAAATCTGTTTACTGGCTTATTTAAGTGATTTACTTTCCAACTGTGATTTTTTTTTTTTTCCCTTTCCTATAGATTCTTCTTTTCTATTTAGAGAAGACCTCTCAGTATTTCCTTTAGGGTAGGTTAGGTATTGCTGTATTCTTTAAGTTTTTGCTTGTCTGAGGAAATTCTCCTATTCCAAATGATAACCTTGCTGGGTAGAGCTGCAGATTTTTCCCTTTCAGGACTTCGAATATATGTTGCCACTCCCTTATGGCCTACAATCAGCTGAAAGCCTTATAGGGGTTCCCTTGTAATTAACTCTTTGTTTTTCTCTTGCTGTCTTTAGAATCCTTTTGGGGGGCAGGGGCATTTTAATTACATCTTGGTGTAGGTCTGTTTTGGTTTATCTTGTTTGGGATGCTCTGTGCTTCCTGTACCTGGATATCAGTTTCCTTCTTTAGGTTTGGGAAGTGTTCAGCCATTATTTCTTCAAATACATTTTCAATCCCCTTTCTCTTCTCCTTCTGGGATTCCCTATTATGTGTAGATTGGCATGCTTTATGTTATCACATAGGTCCCTTATATTGCTTTCATTTTTCATTTGGCTTTCTGTCTGCTGTTCTGATTGGGTGATTTCCATTATTCTATCTTTCAAATCACTTTCTTAAGATACATCACTGTCTTCCAGATAACGTTCTTCTGCATTATTCATTCTGCTATTCATTGCCTTTAGTTCAGTTTTTGTCCCTGCAAATGAATTTTCTGATTTTTCTTGGTTCTTCTTAATAATTTCTAGTTCCTTTTCACAGTAATCTGCATTTCTGTTGATAGTCTTTCTCAATTCGTTCAGTATTTCATTATTTCCTTTTTTAACTTGATGTCTATTAGACTCAGAGGTCTTTTTCGTTGTTTGTTTTTTCAGGGGAATTCTCTTGATCTTTTAATTGGGAGTGGTTCCTCTGTCTCTTCATTTTACTTATATTTCTCTTGCTCTATGAGTTGAGAAACAGTTACCTGCTGTGGTGTTGGAGGGCTTTTTTTTTTTTTTAACTTATTTTATTTTGGTTGCTCTTGGTCTTAGTCATGGCATGCGAACTCTTAGTTATGGCATGCATGTGGGATCGATCTAGTTCCCTCAGCAGGGGTTGAACCCGTGTCCCCTGCATTGGAAGGTGGATTCTTAACCACTGCGCTACCAGGGAAGTCCCTTGGAGGGCTGTTTTTATGTGGGAATGTCACTGTATAGCCTCTTGGGGTTTAACATTTTTGGTGCGAGGGCTGTTTTTACTGTGGATGCCCGCTGCCTCTTTCCTCGGTGTATGGTGGCCATCATCCCCTTGACAGGAGGTGTGACTGGTGCTGTGAGTAGAGCCTGCACTGGATGTTGTTTACTCTGTGGTTGTCACTACCCCGTCAGGGGCAGGGTATACTCCCTAGTTGTTGTTATAGAGTAGAAGCCCCCAGAGCTGAGCTGCAGCATAAGGTAGGCTGGATTGGAGCGTTTCCACTGGGAGAGGAGCCACTGCGTCTTTCTCTGCTGGAGCTGTTCACCAGCGAGTGTGCTTTGTGGTGCCACCTGTCACCGTTGTGCTGTTGGCACTGCCCTCGGCCCCATCATAACCCGGGGAATGCTGGCAGTCAGCCCTGGTGTCCTTCAGGTGTTGTTTTTACAAGGCCACCCGCGCAGATCCACTGAAGTCAGGTGCCAGGACAGCAGTAGTCGCACACCTGGACCCCCTGTAGGAGCTATGGAGGCAGCTCAGACCCTGGCCCAGCCCCCGTGTGCCCGTGCCCACAAAGCCCACAGGTGCTTAGGCAAGACCCATCCCAGTTGCAGGAGCACTCGTCCATTTGGATGTCCCGCAGGAGCTGAGTTTACAAAGCTGGTGGCAGATGTGTAAATCCACAGCTCATGCAGCTGTGGGGAGAGATTTCAGCCTGCTTCCAAAGTTGCGTGGCCCCTGGGGCTCAGCTGTAGTTTCAGCCCTGCCTCTGTTCCTGGGCAACTTGCTGGCGTCTGCTCCTGGGTCCACTGAGCCGGCTGTTGGCGCTGGGGCTGGTGAGTGGAGAAGGAGGCTGCAATGGCGACCCCACTTCCCCTTTCGCGTGCCACTTAACAGTGGCGCTTCCCTTCTGTGGTGGACCCGGCCTTTTTCCACGAACACTCCTGGTTGCGGCTGTGCCACTCTCCAGCCCCTTCAGGCTGTCTGCACAACCAACACCAGCCATCTTTCTGGGTCTGTCCTCTAAACCAGCACCCAGTGCCCACCTGTACTAACGGACACGCATCTCAGGCTGGGGCGTGCAGGTCTCTCTCTGTTACGCCTACTACAAGCCAGTTGTTGTGCTCTCCTCTGAGCCTTAGGAGCTCCCTTTCTGTCCCAGTTGATCTCCCCACCGTTGAGGGGGCTTCCCAGGGTGTGGGAGCCTTTCCTCTTCTTCACCTCTCTCCCTGGGCACAGGTCCCATCCAGCTTCCTCTTTTTTTTCCTTTTGTCCAACCCAGTTATGTGGAGATCTTTCTTGTCCTTTCAGGTGTTTGAAGTCTTCTGCTAGTGTTCAGTAGGTGTTCTGTGACAGTTGTTCCGTTTGTAGATGTATTTTTGACATAGTTGTGGGAAGAGGTGAGTTCCACGTCATTCTACTCCACTATCCTGATGGGAGCCCCCTGCAGATGTATGTTAACGGGGTTATTGCCCCAGAGGCTGGCTTATGACTGGACCTCTGTGGTTTGATGTATGGTTGACAGTTTTAATTACTGCTGTAGAATGAACTTAGTGACCACTCCGTGCTTCCCTCAGTGAAAATTTACTGAGTATGTAGATTGGTCCAGGCAGTGCTTGCTGAGTGCTTGGAATATAGCAGAAAAGCAGTCTTTTTTTGAAGGGATGAAGGAAATAAGCTTTCTGTAGGGGGAAGTTAGAGGATAAGAAAGGTGGGTGTACTGCTCTGTACAGGTTGGCTGTGAAAATCTGACCGGTACAGAAGTGCTTACTGGATGCTGGGCACTGTTCTGCGTGGTGTGTCGATTCATGTAATTTTTACAATTCTATGAGGAACTTGGAGGCACGTGAGTAACTTGCCCCAGTTACTCGTAGTGACCTACTTGGTACTTGAAGCAGGCTGGTTGGCTCTGGAACCTGCAAAGTGAGGAAGTGGTGAGGCTCAGATACCTGAGGGAGGAGCATCCCCAGCAGAGGGCCTAGGGGTGGGGCCGTGCTTGGCATGGTTTTTGGCTCTAATTTTGTAAGTATTTTTCATGTAATAAGGATATAGAAGAATTACTGGGTGTTTTGAGTGTTCGATGGTTTCATTTTTGAGTAAGGGATTTCGGGAGGTTCTGACTAGATAGGCTGCTTCATGTGATGACAGAACTTGGTGCTGACTCATTTACAACTGCAGGACTCCTGCCATTCTGCAGGGTGGCGCCATCTCTGGAGCACCGTTAACTCTTTTTTTTTTTTTTTTAACATCTTTGTTGGAGTATAATTGCTTTACAATGCTGTGTTAGTTTCTGCTTTATAACAAAGTGAATCAGCTATACATATACATATGTCCCCATATCTCTTCCCTCTTGCATCTCCCTCCCTCCCACCCTCCCTATCCCACCCCTCTAGGTGGTCACAAAGCACAGAGCTGATCTCCCTGTGCTATGCAGCTGCTTCCCACTAGCTATGTATTTTACATTTGGTAGTGTATATATGTCCATGCCACTCTCTCACTTCGTCCCAGCTTACCCTTCCCCCTCCCCGTGTCCTCAAGTCCATTCTCTAGTAGGTCTGTGTCTTTATTCCTGTCTTGCCACTAGGTTCTTCATGACCTTTTTTTTTTCCCCTTAGATTCCATATATATGTTAGCATACTGTATTTGTTTTTCTCTTTCTGACTTACTTCACTCTGTATGACAGACTCTAACTCCATCCACCTCACTACAAATAACTCCATTTCGTTTCTTTTTATGGCTGAGTAATATTCCATTGTATATATGTGCCACATCTTCATCAGTTTACATTCCCACCAATAGTGCAAGAGTGTTCCCTTTTCTCCACACCCTCTCCAGCATTTATTGTTCCTAGATTTTTTGATGATGGCCATTCTGACCAGTGTGAGATGATATCTCATTGTAGTTTTGATTTGCATTTCTCTAATGATTAATGATGTTGAGCATTCTTTCATGTGTTTGTTGGCAATCTGTATATCTTCTTTGGAGAAATGTCTATTTAGGTCTTCTGCCCATTTTTGGATTGGGTTGTTTTTTTGTTATTGAGCTGCATGAGCTGCTTGTAAATCTTGGAGATTAATCCTTTGTCAGTTGCTTCATTTGCAAATATTTTCTCCCATTCTGAGGGTTGTCTTTTGGTCTTGTTTATGGTTTCCTTTGCTGTGTAAAAGCTTTTAAGTTTCATTAGGTCCCATTTGTTTATTTTTGTTTTTATTTCCATTTCTCTAGGAGGTGGGTCAAAAAGGATCTTGCTGTGATTTATGTCATAGAGTGTTCTGCCTATGTTTTCCTCTACGAGTTTGATAGTGTCTGGCCTTACATTTAGGTCTTTAATCCATTTTGAGTTTATTTTTGTGTATGGTGTTAGGGAGTGTTCTAATTTCATACTTTTACATGTAGCTGTCCAGTTTTGCCAGCACCACTTATTGAAGAGGCTGTCTTTTCTCCACTGTATATGCTTGCCTTCTTTATCAAAGATAAGGTGACCATAGTCTGCGTGGGTTTATCTCTGGGCTTTCTATCCTGTTCCATTGATCTTTGTTTCTGTTTTTTGTGGAGCACTGTTAACTCTCAATATTGATTCTTCTAGCGAGCTGTGCTGAAGTTTGCTGCTGCCACTGGAGCCACTCCTATTGCTGGCCGCTTCACTCCTGGAACCTTCACTAACCAGATCCAGGCAGCCTTCCGGGAGCCAAGACTTCTGGTGGTTACTGATCCCAGGGCTGACCACCAGCCTCTCACAGAGGCCTCTTACGTTAACCTGCCTACCATTGCTCTGTGTAACACAGACTCTCCTCTGCGGTATGTGGACATTGCCATCCCATGCAACAACAAGGTAACAATTTTATGATCTAAACTAGAGCTGGAGAATAAGTGCTCTAGAGACAGACATTCCTCTGCACATTGTTAGAGCTTGGAGTTGAGGCCACTGGCCAATGAACTCACAAGTGTAGGTAGTGTGCTACATGAGGGGCAAGTTTTTCGCTAACATCACAAGGGTCTCTGGCCCAATGAGTGGAGTTTGATAGTAATACTTGCTACAAATGTATGGTTTTAGTATATGAAAGCTTTAAGGAGAGATGAAAAGACATTTTAAAAATGGCCTGTGTTTTCTTCTGCTTTTCTCCATTATTTCTTACTCCTGGACCTCTCAGGCATTACTTGGCCTTTCTGTTTTCAGACTAACTTGATGTATCCTGATGTAAGATCCTAAAAAGCTGGGTTGCATATGGTTCAAATTAGTCTGGTTTGTCACTGGTCACAAAACCCTGGTTACACAAAAGAATCAGGCAAAGAGGTTTTTTTTTTTCTCCTACCAGTGTTCAGGCACTGACCCCAGGTAATTCATTTTGTTGTCTAGAGTGGAGTCTTGATTAATCCCCATGATTCATTCCAGTGGCAATCAAGGTTGAGAACCAGAGTTATGGAATAATCTTGTTAAATAAGTAAAAAGTCTTTTATTATTTTTATTGGAGTGTAGTTGCTTTACAATGTCGTGTTAGTTTCTGCTATACTATAAGCACTTTTAAACTAAGACATGTCTGTTCACATGGTACCAAGGGACCCAGCTGTTAGATGGAATGGGAGGTGCTTGCTGTTTGGGGTTCGCCGAGTATCACTTCATAATAACCTGGCACTCTTGCAGGGAGCTCACTCAGTGGGTCTGATGTGGTGGATGCTCGCCCGGGAAGTCCTGCGCATGCGCGGCACCATCTCCCGTGAACACCCGTGGGAGGTCATGCCTGATCTCTACTTCTACAGAGATCCTGAAGAGGTGAGCTTCCTCCACAAAGGCTTGTGGTAACATGAACAAATTGGACACTTAGTCTGTGCCTCTTGGAAGTAAAGTCTGTCAGTCCCTATAAACGAAAAAATTTTTTTCTAAACCAGATTGAAAAGGAAGAGCAGGCGGCAGCTGAGAAGGCTGTGACCAAGGAGGAATTTCAGGGTGAATGGACTGCTCCAGCTCCTGAGTTCACTGCTGCTCAGCCTGAGGTGGCAGACTGGTCCGAAGGTGTGCAGGTGCCCTCTGTGCCTATTCAGCAGTTCCCCACTGGTACGTATCAAGATCCAAGGGCATCAGGCTGGTGGTTTAGAACTGTGTTTTCAATGTAACATACATATATGTGTGTGTGTGTGTGTGTATATATATATATACACACTTTATATATATATGCATGAATATGCTTATATACGCACACTTTACATATACGTATACAGTAAATCCCGTACATACAAACGAGTTCCATTCTGAGAGCACATTCGTAAGTCCAACACAGTTAGCCTAGGTACCCAGCTAACACAATGGGCTATATAGTACTGTACTGTAATAGGCTTATAACACTTCACACAAATAACACAAAAAACAAAAAACATTTTTTAATCTTATAGTACAACAGCTGGCATACAGGGGTTGGCATCGAGTGAATAGGCAAGAAGTGTTACTGGAGGAGGGAGAGGAGGTGGGAGGGAGATGGTAGAGCTGAAAGGTTGTCAGCTATCGGAGATGGAGGGTAATTTCACTCATGCCTGACCTTGATGGCACAGGTCTGGTTCCCTCCTGGATTCAGTTCTGTCTACTCTTGAAAAAACGAGTCAGTGATGTCTCGCTAGTACTGTACCAGCTACATCACCACTGCTTTTACACTTGCTTCCGGACATCCTGGGCTTGAAGTAAAGATACTGTAACTGTGTGTGCTCTATACAGTACTGTACAGTACACAGAAGTACAAGGATGCAGGCACGTGACTGTACAGCAGACATGTGAATTAACTTACGTGATTGGACATGCGAATGCACTTTCTCATCTTTGAAAGTTCGTAACTTGAAGGTTCGGATGTAGGGCACTTAGTGTATGTATGTGTACATGTATACGTATATACACACCCATATACACACACACATACACTAGCATTAAAGGGTTTTTGTCTCGGTGTGCTGTAGCTGTGCTAATAACTTGACAGGTTGAATTCAGGTGCTTTTGAAATGTTCTGTCTTTTGTCTTTGTCCTTTGAAATGTGTATCTGTTGGAATGCAAGGCAGATTGCTGTTGGTGGTGGGGTGACAAAAATACTATGGGAATGGGGCTGATGGCTTTTCTTTTCTTTTTTTTTGGTATTTTCTCAACAGAAGATTGGAGTGCTCAGCCTGCCACTGAAGACTGGTCTGCAGCTCCCACTGCTCAGGCCACTGAGTGGGTAGGAACGACCACTGAGTGGTCTTAAACTGTTCTTCCACAAACTCTTAAAATGGAAATAGGTTGATGGAAAATAAAGTTTCTAAAAATTGTGTCCATTTATTTCAGTTCATGGGACAGGCCTGGGATGAAACCCTTGCTCAGCCCGTTCCTAGTGTGTGGCTCTGGGCAAGAGATGATGTTTCTGGGCCCAGGTGTCCTCAGCAGGGGATAATCTTGGAGCTGTGATGCAGAGCAATGTATCACATTGTCCTTTGTTAGTATATAATTTAAAAATAATTTTAAAGAGTAAAATATACATGCAGATGATCATGAAAGACATACCTGTGTATTCTTGGAGAATAAGGATCGCGTTAAAGCCTCTATAGCCATTACACAGGTTACCAAGTAGGAAGGTGCCAAGATCTGAGAAAGTCTTCATGTTCCCCTCCCTGCTCCTTCCTGAAGTCACAAGCTTCTCTTCTTTGATCCTTTGGAAAGGGTAAGATGATCAAGAATTCTTTAGTTTGTTTTTGAGCTTCCTATAAATGGAATCATATCTTGTGTGACTTGCTTCTTTTCCCTCTGTTATTTTGTGCTTTTCATCCCCTCTTGCCATGTTCCTAAAGAATCATCCGTGACCTCTAACTGCAGTGGCCGTTTGAGTTGTTTCCATATTTTGGCCATTACCAGCAGAGCTCTTTTGAACATTTTTGATAGATCCTGGTGTACGGAAATTTCCTCACTCTGGGTTTCAAACTCTAGCTTCACCAGATAATGTCAGGTGATTTCACAGTCATCTATAAAATCCTCTGAAAACACAGCCACAACCCTTAGTACTAAAGCACTGTCCTTTATTCACTGCTCGGAACTGCTGTCTCAAAAATGCAGGGTGTGATCCTGGCCCCTCTCTTTCCCCACTGCTCTTATGACTGTCCCCAGGCCAATGCCACACTGTCTTTCCTGCTTACGGTCCTCCTGCCTGCCTTTTCTCCAAATGTCATGGTTATTATTGAACCTTCTGCATTGTCATATAAATTTTTTAACCTAGTGCAGCTCCAGTATAAAGCCAGTTGGGATTGCATTGACTCTGTAATTTAGTGACTATAATTGATTCACTGCATGGAGTTTTTCAGTCCATGAACAATCTACATCCTGCCAGATTCTCATTTTTATGTTCCTCCCTCAATAAAATTTTAGAATTTCTTCTAAAGAGGTTTTGCACATCTTTGTTAGGTAAATATATTCCTAGATTCTCAAGGTGTTTTAAATCGTACTCGTCAACAATTAGGGATCCTGTTGGAATCCATATTTAAATAAAACAGGTATGCAGTGGTAAATGTCACAACCGCCATAGTGCTTCTGACCCTGCCTGAGCAATCCACACTTTTCGTGCAAGGCAAGAATGAGATTACCAAACTCCACCTGTGAAAAACCTGCTCCAAACCTACATGCCAAACACTGAACTCATTTAGTAGAGAAGAACCTACTGCACTCCTACCCATGCTAAGTTCAGTGGGTTTCACTTACGAATAACCTGATAATTTTCCAATTCTACCTTTGCAAAGAATCTCAAGTAAAATAATTCAGTAATCAACATAATTATTAAGTGCTTACTCTGGACCAGACATTATTCTAAGCACTTGGGGGTAGAGCAGTGAATGAAGCTTGTGACCCTATGGCAGTTACATTTTGATAGGCAGGCAGTAATAAAGCTAAGTATGCCGTTGTCTATAGGATCATAAGTGAGGATGTAAATGTGAAGGTTTGCCTAAATCACAGGCATCAGGCTATAGGAGAGAAAAATGGGAGAGGATTGCTGGGGGAGAACCAAAAGAGCCCAAAGAAACTCCTCTGGAAGGAGTCGTCTCATCAAGCTGGGAGAGGTTCTGCCCTCCTTCAGGACTTGGGGCCCTTTACCAGAGGCCATGGAGTCTCTTGGAGCCCATGCTGTGTGAAAGGTATGGACCTGCACTTTCCAACCCATGGAAAACTTTTTCTCTCCTCCTTAACTCTTTCTGGAAATGAGTTGGGAACCAGGGGGAAGAAAAATCTCTAACCATACAGACATCTGTCCCAGTTCTGCTCCCTGCTGTACACGCACTGGAAGACAATGGCCCAAGGAGCACCCCGCAGCCCCACTCCCCGCCACGTGTCATGCACGCAATCCACACCGGTGCACAGAGCTCTCAGCGTTGCCAGAAGTGTCCACCATCATGTCCCCATTGGAAGGCCCTCTGCCATATCCTCAGCCACTGATCTCTGCATTTCCTTCCACCCAATACCCTGTGCCAACCCAAGGGGTGTCTTCCACTTAAAATTTTCAAGAGAAAGTTACAGCTTTCAGCATGGGAAAGCCCTCCAGACCATCGTGGCCACACATTGCATAGGGGCCTTACAAAATTCCAAGACAAGGAATGACTGGGCTGGCATAACATGACGTTTGTTTCAAAATCCTTTTTGGAGGGTTTTTTTTTTTTGTATTTATCATTTCATATCGAAATAATTCTGTTGTAAATTGCTTCTTAAAACAATGTCTAATGATTAACACTGCTTTTGCAATTTAGAAATGAAAAAAATTGCAATTTATAACAAAATGGGCATATGAAACAATAAGACACTGTTGGAGAGGAGTTTAGTGAACTAGAAAAATATATGAAGAAATGAGAGAGGGATAGAACATAGGAAAGAGAAGATTAATATAGAGGACAAAATGAGAGTCAAACATTAGTTGGAGTTCCAGAGGGAGAAGAGAGAATGAGGGAAGTCAGAATTTTCTGAACTTCTCATGAATCCACCAATTCAGGAATTCCAGTGTTTACCAAGTAGGATCAATTTATTTTATAAAACCTATCCTTACACTGTTGAGGAATCAAGGAAATGCCAAACACAAAAGTGTTCTTGAAAATAACCAAAGAAAAAGGACACCCGACTGTTCCCTATCAACAGAGACAGAAGACAATAAGATGAGAAAAAGAAGTGGTCAACCCAGCTCTGTTAGCCAAGAGTTAGGACACTATACTTTTCCAGAAAACAAAGTTACTAAGAAAAAGTGATGCCAGAAGGAAGCTGTGGCCAAGAGTGCTGGTGGTCGACCAATGTCCATCCTCCCTTCTTCCATAGTAACATGTGCTGATTGTTAACTGGGTATAGGCTGAGAAGCTGGTGCCTCACATTACATGGTGATAAGATGTTCAGTCAGGTTTGGAGGCCTGCATTACTTTGGAGGGTAGACTATAATTTGACCAAATCTGTGTCATTAGGGACATGGTCAGGAAGATTTAGAATGATGGATTATATTGACAATTTTTTGACTGCTTTGAGCAAAGTCCTGTGAAGGAACAACTCCAGCTAAATCTAGGCAGCCTGTAAGCAGAAATGGAAGGACACAGTTCTGCTAATATAGGCACGTTCTGTCTCTGACCTGCAATATACTCAGCCAAACGTTTCTGTACGACCAAGTCAAGCAGTTATGAGCTATGCATCTGAAGGGGCAGACTCTGAAGAAGCTAACACTCTTGCTCCTTGGAAAGCTAGCACACAGAAAGATTAGGTAGTATTAAAGGTGTTTTCCATTACAAACCTGCCATAAAGAAGAAAAAAATCTGGAAAAATCAGATTATGGTAACCAGGCTTTGGAACAGGAACTCTCATACTGGCTGGTGGGAGTATAAATTGGTACAGTTTGGCATTATTTAGGAACACAAGCATCTGTAACATCCCTCTTGGGGGTATACACCAAAGACATCTATGCACATTTGCACTAGGATATGTGGACAGGAATGCTAATCAATAAACCTGGAAATAGCCCAGGGTCCATCCAGAGCACAGTTCCTAAGTTGCGGTATATTTATATCAAAGACTGCCAGGCAACAGTGAAAATGAACGAAGCACAGCTACATGCAATGATATGCATAAATTAAAGTGTTTCAATGTCTCTGTAATCTGAGAGAGGTTAGAATATAAGAATGTCTCTCATCCACACGCTCATTTTACGATGTGACCTTCCCACAACCCCATGGGCGGAACCTATGTTCTCTCCCTTTTAACCTGAGTGGAACTTCGTGACTCCCTCAACTAATAAGGTACAGTGAGTGATGCTACGTGATTTCCAAAGATAGAGCATAAAAGTGCCACTCCGTTCTGTCTGCATCTCTTGGGACATTTGTTCAGGGAACTCAGCTGTCATCCAGTGAGGAAGCCCTAGCAGATTAGAAGCCCACTTGGAGAAGCAGCAGTAAGGCCCCTCACTCCCAGGCCCCAGACCAGCAGAACTGCCAGCTGACAGCCAGCATTAACCCGCCCGCCATGGGAGTGATCTGTACTGAAAGCGGACTGTCCACTATCAACTAGAACCATCTCAGTTGATGTGATGTGGAGCAGATGAAAGTCACTCCTGTCAAGCTCTGTCAACAACTGCATATTCATGAGCAAAATAGATGATTATTGTTGTTTTAAGCCACTTAGCTTTAAGAAAACTTGTTACTCAGTAACAGATAGCTGATATAATGGGAAAATTCTAGAGACATTTTCACTGAAGTCAGAAACAAGACATAGATGCCCACTATTACCACTACTTTATATCATAGCAATGAATTTATCAGGCAATGCAATGAAGCAAGAGTAACTAATTATATACACAATCTATAGCCACCTGATTTCTTTATAGAATTTACCATAAGCATTTCTCCACAATATTATAGCTTTTGTATATATATTGTGTGTATATATATATAGATATATAGCTATTATATATATTAACTATAAAATAAAGTATTAAGTGGCTACCAAATGCTTTGTATATGTTTTTTCCTAATTTTAATATTTTCCAAATTTCTACTTTTATAAACATAGCTATCACGAACATCCTGTGGTTAACTGGATCAAATAACAGGAATATTTTAAGGATTTAAAATAAAATCATTGAGTATTCTGGAATTACATTTTTAGTAGCAACAAAAGGGACTGCAGGCTCAATTTTATCGTCACCCACAATAATAATAATAATAAATAATAATTATTATTATTATTATTATTCTGGTCATGCTGCATGGCTTGTGGGAGCTTATTACCCCTACCAGGGAACAAACCCAGGCCCCTGGCAGTGGAAGCACAAAGTCCTAACCACTGGACCGCCAGGGAACTCCCCATAATAATTATTAATCTCTGTTAATCTGATTAATGAAAATTTTCATTTCAGTGTTGTTTCTTTGCATTTCAATTATGTAAAGAGCAGTTCTTGACCTGCTTTGATTTGAACATCCAGAAAGAAGCTACAAGGCTTGATGCTTCCAAAAGCATTTCTCCACATACTGGGAAGCTAGTCTAGGTGGCATTAAGGTACCCTCTGCCAGCAATAATCTATGCATAAGATGACCAAATAAAAAAGCCACTGCCTTCCATTTTTGTTGCAAAAATAGAGGAAGATAACAAATTGATATCTTGTAATTTTACTATTCAATGGTATTTGCTAAAAACGATGTGCTCTGCACAGAACTAGGGACATGGGAACCGACAGAGAACTAGGACCATTCGCTACCCTCCAGGAATTTACTCTTGTAATTTGGAGAGAAGACAAATAGAAAGGTGTCTATTGGGACTTCCCTTGTGGTCCAGTGGTTAAGACTCTGCGCTTCCAGAGCAGGGGGCGTGGGTTCAATCCCTGGTCGGGGAACTAGGATCCCACATGCCACACGGTCCAAAAAGAAAGGCATGTATCATGTGAAGGTGACAAAGGGCAGAGATACCTATGCTACTTTTGTTTTTCTATCAAAACAGTAGGTTTATGAGTTAAAAAGATACAGACTTGAGAAAAGCGTTCCATTTCGTATTTCAAATAATTTAAGTATTTTACCTTAGCTATGCCCATAACAGAGACTACCATCTAAATGAAAATGGGAAAATAGAGGAATTTATGGCTTTACTACATCTAAATCTAGAACCCTAAGCAGAGACCTTGCCATGTCACTGTCGATCACTCTGTTAACCACAGGAGGGCAGACTTCACGGGAAATGCTTCCTCGCCAGCACTTTTCCAAACCCTGGTGAAGATCTGTACCTTCTCCACCGTCTGAGATCTGGTGCTCAGGGACCAGAACATGCTCCAGGGTGCTTAAAACATGGTTTCTCACCTATTAACCCTGCACAAGGTTTCCACCGGGAGATAGGTCAAAGGACAGGGAAGAATGTGTCCCCTTTTGTGACATGAGATTCACAAAAAATTCCTTTGAGCCCCCTGCATTGTGCCAGTGATGGGCAGCCCGAGGGGCTCAGTATTGCAGAGGGCTTTCTCCAGATCAGGTGGGCGCACGGGATGAGAAAGGCCATGGAGAATGAATGTCTTTCTTGGAGCACTTTTCTGAGGCTGGAAGGGACGTATTGTCATCACCAGCATAATTCCTGTTGTTTGAACAGGCCCTGAATGACCCTACACTTTAGTGTGAAAAAGCTTTTTGTTGTTCTTTCTCGTCTTTTCCCTTAGACTCTCTCATTTTATTCTAACTTTCGAAGATGCCAGCTAGTACGTTATTTACCATAGCATGGACTCTAAAACACTTGCTACTGTATAAATGCCATCTACCGTTATTCAGAAAACCAGAACCTTAAATGTAAGACTTAAAACTTTCAGCAAGTAAAGAACACCCAATTTTATTCTGAGCAAGAAACCTGGTGTATTTATACACCTTCCAGATTAAAGCCTGCTTTTGTGAAACAACCCAGACAAATTAATTGAGTTCTTGTTCTTGCCTTTGAAAGAATCCCTTTAGGTGGTGGCTTGGCCACTTCATACCTGGGAGATTGTGGCTTATTACCACTCTTGGGTGCCCCCCTACCCACCCAAAGTCCATAGCTCAAGGGGCTTTGTAATATTTTTTAAGGTGGGACATCACTATGAGAGTGAACTGAATTTTTGATACATACTGAAAGAAGTTTGGAACCAATGATGTGAATAAAAGGGCAATCAAACTGCATACTCCTATTCGAGATGGGAAATGGAAACTGACTCTATAGGCAATGAGACCAAGTTGTTACGTGACTTCTAAGCTGGCTCCAAAGGGGATTTCCAGTGATGGGTCCTAAACATATTTTGACCACCTAAAGGGCCCTATTGCTGTGCAAGTTTAGTCTGGAGTTTAAGGGTTAGTCATGAAACTTTACCCATATTTCCTGAAACTTTGTCAAAGGATTGGACCTGCTTTTGTAATGGCCAAACAGCTCCTATCAGATATAATCTCCCCTTGATAACCACTAAAAACTCTAGGGAAAATATTTTTTTTAAACTATTGCCAGAAGCTCTTTGCTTGAGCTGACACATCCATCTTCTTCTGCTCTTGGACACAGGTGATCCTGACTTTCAGGCCTTCGGACTCAGACTGAGATTCATATCACTGCCCCCCACCCATGGCCCTATTCTCAGGCCTCTGGACCCAAACTGAATTACACCACTGTCTCTCCTGGTTCTCCAGCTTGCAGATGGCAGACTGGGGGACTTAACAGCCTCCGTAATCATTTAATATAATGAGCATCTCAAACTGGAGAATCACAGCTTTCAGCAGCACTTCACTACCTGCAAGTTCTGCAAAGAAGCTATGTGAGGGAGTGAGTAGGAAAATTTGCTTTCTCCGACATGATTCCTGATTCCTGGGAGAGGTGAAAGAAAAAGAGAACCTAGTATTTTAGAAGATGGTGGAGCAGGAGGGCCTTCAGTTCACCTCTTCTTATGAGCACACCAACATCACAATTAACTGCTGAAAAACCATGGATAAAAAAGATTGGAATCAGGACCAGATGGCTTCACAGGCAAATTCTATCAAACAGAGAAGAGCTAACAACCATCCTTCTGAAACTGTTCCAAAAATTGCAGAGGAAGGAACACCTTAAAAGTCATTTGGAAGATCTAAATAGACATTTCTCCAAAGAAGACGTACAGATGGCCAAGAGGCACATGAAAAGATGCTCAACATCACTAATTATTAGAGAAATGCATATCAAAACTACAACAAACCTCACACTGGTCAGAATGGCCATCATCAAAAAGTCTACCAATAATAAATGCTGGAGAGGCTGTGGAGAAAAAGGAACCCTCCTGCACTGTTGGTGGGAATGTAAATTGGTACAACCACTATGGAGAACAGTATGGAGGTTCTTTAAAAAAGTAAAAATAGAGGTACCATATGATCCGGCAATCCTACTCCTGGGCATATATCTGGAGAAAACCATAATTCAAAAAGATACATGCATCCTAATGTTCATTGCAGCACTATTTACAATAGCCAAGATATGGAAGCAACCTAAATGTCCATCAACAGATGAATGGATAAAGAAGATGTGGTGCCCATACATACGTACATATATACATATACATATAGATATATAATGGCATATTAGTCATAAAAAAGAATGAAATAATGCCATTTGCAGCAACATGGATGGACCTAGAGATTGTCATATTGAGTGAAGTAAGTCAGACAAAGAAAGACAAATATCATATGATATCACTTATATGCAAAATCTAAAAAAAAATGATACAAATGAACTTATTTACAAAACAGAAACAGGCTCACAGACTTAGAGAACAAACTTATGGTTACGGGGGGGGCGGGGAAAGGGTGGGGTGGGGATAGTTAGGGAGTTTGGAATTGACATGTACACACTGCTATGTTTAAAATGAAAAACGAACACGGACCTACTGTATAGCACAGGGAACTCTGCTCAATGTTATGTAATGACCTAGATGGGAAAAGAATTTGAGAAAGAATAGATAAATGTATATGTATAAGTGAATCATTTTGTTGTGCACCTGAAGCTAACACAACATTGTTAATCAACTACACTCCAATATAAAATAAAAAATTTAAAAAAAAGACTGGAATCTACCAAAAAAAAAAAAAAAGATATTCTACATCCAAAGACATAAAGAAGAAACCACGAGACAGTAGGAGCGCACTCAGTATATTATCAAATCCCATACCACTTGCGTGGGCGTCCCACAAGCTGGAGAATAAGTACATTGCAGGAGTTCGAGATCTCTGAGTCCCACGCCAGTCTCCCCAGCCTAGGTGTCCAGCATCGGGAGGAAGAGACTCAAGAGCATTTGGCTTTGAAGACCAGCAGGGCTTGACTGCAGGAGCTCCATGGGACTGGGAGAAACAGACTCCACTCTTGGAGAGTGCACACAAGGTCTTGTGCACACTGGGTTCCAGAGCAAAAGCAGTGACTCCATAGGAGTCTGGGCCAGACCTACCTGATGGTCTTGGAGGGTCTCCTGGGGAGGCAGGGGTGGCTGTAGCTCTCTCTGGGGTCATAAAAGCTGGTGGCGGACATAGCGGGGACCTACATGAACTCTGGCTGGAGGCAGACACTTTGAATCCTAGGTACTGAGACCTGGCCCCACCCAACAGCCTGTAAGCTCCAGCCTCAGGCCAAACAACCGACAGGGCAGGAATACAGCCCCACCCATCAGCAGACAGGCTGCCCACAGCCACCTCTAGACATGTCCCTTGACATGGCCCCTGCTCACCAGAGGGCCAGGACCCTGTTCTACCCACCAGTGGACAAGCACCAGCACACCCCCACCAAGAAGCCTGCACAAACCTCTAGACCAGCCTCACCCACCAGGGGGCAGACACCAGAAGCAAGGAAACTATGATTTTGCAGAACTGAGTCTGCAAACACAGGTCAGAAACTACCCTGGGACCAGCTGGTCCCTGGTCCTTGGGTGATGAGAGGGAAGTGTACTGCTGGAACATACAGGACATCTCCTACAGAGCGCCACTTCTCCAAAGTCAAGAAATGTACCTAAGTTACTACATACATAAAAATACAAATAGAAATTTAAACAAAATGAGATGGCAAAGGAGTATGTTCCAGACAAAGGAGAAAGATAAAACCCTAGAAGACAACTAAGTGAAGTGGAGATAGCCAATCTACTGGAAAAAGAGTTCAGAGTAATGATCGTAAAGATAATCCAAGAACTTGGGGAAAGAATGGATGCACAGTGTGAGAAGTTACAGGAAGGTTTTAGCAAAGAGTTAGAAAATATAAAGAACAACCAGACTTGAAGAATACAACAAGTGAAATGAAAAATACACTAGATGAAATCAATAGCAGAATAAATGAGGCAGAAGAACAAATCAGTGAGCTGGAAGACAGAGTGGTAGAAATCACTGCCACAGAACAGAATAAAGAAAAAAGAATGAAAAGAAATGAGGACAGTTTAAGAGACCTCTGGGACAACGTCAAATGCAACGACATTCTCATTATAGGGGTCCCAGAAGGAAAAGAGGGAGAGAAAGGAAACAGTTACCCAAGCACAGGAAGTGCAGAGAGTCCCATACACGATAAACCTAAGGAGGAACATGCCAAGACACATAGTAATCAACTGACAAAAACTAAAGACAAAGAGAAAATATTAAAAGCAACAAGAGAAAAGCAACAAATTATGTACAAGGGAATGCCCATTAGAGATAGCTGATTTTTCAGCAGAAATCCTGCAGGCCAGAAGGGAGTGGCATGATATATGTAAAGGGATGAAAGGGAAAAACCTACAACCAAGAATATTCTACCCAGCAAGGCTCTTGTTCAGATGTGATGGAGGAATCAAAAGCTTTACAAAAAAAACAAAACAAAAAACAAAAAACAAACAAAAAAAAAAGCTTTACAGACAAGCAAAAGCTAAAAGATTTCAGCACCACAAAACCAGCTTTATGACAAATGCTAAAGCAATTTCTCTAAGCCAAAAAAAAAAAAGACCACAACTAGAAACTAGAAAATTATGAATAGGAAAGCTCACTGTTGAAGGCAAACATACAGTAAAGGTAGGAAATCTCCACACACAAATACGATATCAAAACCAGTAATCGTGAGAGGAGGAGAGTACAAATGCAAGATATCTGAAATGCACTTGACATTAAGAGATCAGCAACTTAAAACAAGCATGTATACACTGCTATATCAAAACCTCATGGTAACTGCAAATGAAAAATCTGTAACAGATATACACACAAAAAAGAAAAAGGAATCCAAACAACACTAAAGATAGTCATCAAATCACAAGAGAACAAAAGTGGAAAGGAAGAAAAAAGACCTACAAAAACAAATTCAAAACAATTAACAAAATGGCAATATGAACATACATATCAAGAATTACCTTAAATGTAAACAGATTAAACACTCCAACCAGTAGACATAAACTGGCTGAATGGATACAGAAACAAGACCTGTATATATGTTGTCTACAAGAGACCCACTTCAGATATAGAGACACATACAAACTGAAAGTGAGGGTATGGAGGAAGGTATTCCATGCAAATGGAAATCAAAAGAAAGCTGGAGTAGCAATACTCATATCAGACAAAACAGACTTTAAA
This sequence comes from Balaenoptera acutorostrata, assembly GCF_949987535.1. NCBI lineage: Eukaryota > Metazoa > Chordata > Mammalia > Artiodactyla > Balaenopteridae > Balaenoptera > Balaenoptera acutorostrata. The sequence continues at coordinate 44,327,887 of NC_080073.1, forward strand.
ATAAAGGCTGTCACAAGAGACAAAGAAGGACACTACATAATGATCAAGGGATCAATCCAAGAAGAAGATATAACAATTGTAAATATATATGCACCCAACACAAGAGCACCTCAATATATAAGGCAAATGTTAACAGACATAATAAAAGGGGGAATTGACGGCAACACAATAATAATGGGGGACTTTAACACTCCACTTATATCAATGGACAGATAATCCAGACAGAAAATCAATGAGGAAACACAGGCCTTAAGTGACACATTAGACCAGATGGACTTAGTTGATATTAAAGAGCATTCCATCCGAAAACAGCAGAATACACATTCTTTTCAAGTGCACAGGGAACATTCTCCAGGATAGGTCACATGCTGGGCCACACAGCAAGCCTCAGTAAATTTAAGAAAATTGAAATCATATCAAGTATCTTTTCTGACCACAATGCTATGAGTTTAGAAATCAACTACAGGGAAAAAACTGCAAAAAAACATAAACATGTGGGGGCTAAACAATATGCTACTAAGCAACCAATGGATCACTAAAGAAATCAAAGAGGAAATCAAAAAATACCTAGAAACAAATGAAAATGAAAGCATGATGATCCAAAACCTACGGAATGCAGCAAAAGTAGTTCTAAGAGGGAAGTTTATGGTAATACAAGCTTACCTCAGGAAACAAGAAAAATCTCAAACAACCTATCCTTACACTAAAGAACCTACCCTTACACCTAAAGCAACTGGAGAAAGAAGAACTAACAAAACCCAAAATTAATAGAAGGACAGAAATCATAAAGTTCAGAGCAGAAATAAATGCAATAGAGATTAAGAAAACAATAGCAAAGATAAATGAAACTAAAAGCTGGTTCTTTGAAAAGATAAACAAAATTGATAAACCTTTAGCCAGGCTCATCAAGAAAAAAAGGGAGAGCACCCAAATCAATAAAATTAGAAATGAAAAAGGAGAAGATACAACTGACACCACAGAAGCACAAAGGACCATAAGGGACTACTATAAGCAACTATATGCCAATAAAATGGACAACCTAGAAGAAATGGACAAATTCTTAGAAAGGTATAATCTCCCAAGACTGAATGAGGAAGAAATAGAAAATATGAACAGACAAATCATAAATACTGAAATTGAATCTGTGATTTAAAAACTCCCCCAAAACAAAAGCCCAGGACCAGATGGCTTCACAGGCGAATTCTATCAAACATACGAGAAGAGTTAACACCTATCCTTCTGAAGCTATTCCAAAAATTGCAGAGAAAGGAACACTTCCGAACTCATTCAATGAGGCCACCATCACCCTGATACCAAAACCAGACAAAGATACCACAAAAAAAAGAAAATTACAGGCCAATATCACTGATGAACATAGATGCAAAAATCCTCAACAAAATACTAGCAAACCAAATCCAACAATACATTAAAATTATCATACACCATGATCAAGTGGGATTTATCCCAGGGATGCAAGGATTTTTCAATATACGTAAGTCAGTGTGATACACCGCACTGAAAAATTGAAGAATAAAAACCATATAACTATCTCAATAGATGCAGAAAAAGCTTTTGATAAAATTCAACATCCATTTATGATCAAAACTCTCCAGAAAGTGGGCATAGAGGGAATTTACCTCAACATAATAAAAGCTGTATTTTTGTGGACAAACCCACAGCTAACATCATACTCAATGGTGAAAAGCTGAAAGCATTTCTTCTAAGATCAGGAACAAGACAAGGATGTCCACTGTCACCACTTTTATTCAACACAGTTTTGGAAGGCCTAGCCACAGCAATCAGAGAAGAAAAAGAAATAAAAGGGATCCAAATTGGAAAAGAAGTAAAACTGTCACTGTTTGCAGATGATATGATATTATATATAGAAAATCCTAAAGACACTACCAGAAAACTACTATAACTCATCAGTGAATTCAGTAAAGTTGCAGGATACAAAATTAATACACAGAACTCTGCTGTGTTTCCATACACTAACAACGAAAGATCAGAAAGGGAAATTAATGAAACAACCCCATTTACCACTGCATCAGAAATAATAAAATATCTAGGAATAAACCTACCTAAGGAGGCAAAAGACCTGTACTCCAGAAACTATAAGAAGCTGATGAAAGAAACAGAAGATGACAGAAAGAAATGGAAAGACACATTGTGTTCTTGGATTGGAAGAATAAACATTGCCAAAATGACCATACTACCCCAGGAAACCTACAGGTTCAATGTGACCCTTATCAAATTATCAATGGCATTTTCTACAGAAGTAGAACAAAAAATTTAAAAATATGTATGGAAACACAAAAGACCCTGAACAGCCAAAGCAATCTTGAGAAAGAAAAACGGAGCTGGAGGAATCAGGCTTCCTGACTTCAGACTATACTACAAAGCTACAGTCATCAAAACAGTATGGTACTGTCCCCAAAACAGAAATATAGATCAATGGGACAGTATAGAAAATCCAGAGATAAACCCGCACACATATGGTCAGCTAATCTATGACAAAGGAGGCAAGAATATACAATGGAGAAAAGACACTCTCTTCAATAAGTGGTGCTGGGAAAACTGGACAGCTACATGTAAAAGAATAAAATTACAACATTCTCTAACACCATACACAAAGGTAAACTCAAAATGGATTAAAGACCTAAATGTAAGACCGGATACTATAAAAATCTTAAAGGAAAACATAGGCAGAACACTCTCTGACACAAATTGCAGCAAGATCTTTTTTGATCCACCTCCTAGAGTGATGAAAATAAAAACAAAAATAAACAAGTGGGACCTAATTAAACTTGTTTTTTTTTTTAATTTTTGGTTGCATTGGGTTTTCATTGCTGTGTGTGGGCTTTCTCTAGTTGTGGAGAGCGGGGGCTACTTCTCATTGTGGTGTGCAGGCTTCTCATTGCGGTGGCTTCTCTTGTTGCAGAGCACAGACTCTAGAGCACAGGCTCAGTAGTTGTGGCACATGGGCTCAGTAGTTGTGGCTCACCGGCTCTAGAGTGCAGGCTCAGTAGTTGTGGCACACAGGGTTAGCTGCTCCGTGACATGTGGGATCTTCCTGGACCAGGGCTCAAACCCATGTCCCCTGCATTGGCAGGCAGATTCCTAACCACTGCGCCACCAGGGAAGCCCGGACCTAATTAAACTTAAAGGCTTTTGCACAGCAAAGGAAACCATAAACAAAATGAAAAGACAATCCACAGAATGGGAGAAAATATTTGCAAATGAAGCAACTGACAAGGGATTAATCTCAAAAATATACAAACAGCTCATGCAGCACAATATCAAAAAAAAAAACCAAACAACCCAATCAAAAAAATGGGTGGAAGATCTAAATAGACATTTCTTCAAAGAAGACATACAGATGGCCAAGAGGCACATGAAAAGATGTTCAACATCACTAATTATTAGAGAAATGCAAATCAAAACTATGAGTTATCACCTCACACCGGTCGGAATGGGCATCATCAAAAAGTCTACCAAAAACAAAAAAGCTGGAGAGGGTGTGGAGAAAAAGGAACCCTCTTACACTGTTGGTGGGAGTGTAAATTGGTACAGCCACTATGGAGAATAGTATGGAGGCTCTTCAAAATAAAAAAGAGCTACCATATGATCCAACAATCCCACTCCTGGGCATATATCCAGAGAAAACCATAATTCAAAAAGATACATGCACCCCAATGTTCATTGCAGCACTATTTACAGTAGTCAAGACATGGAAGCAACCTAAATGTCCATCAACAGATGAATGGATAAAGAAGATGTGGTACACACACACACATACACACACACACACACACAAAATACACAATGGAATATTACTCAGTCATAAAAAATAATGAAATAATGCCATGTGCAGCAATATGAATGGACCTAGAGACTATCATACTAAGTGAAGTAAATCAGACAAATATCATATGATATCGCTTATATGTGGAGTCTAAAAAAATGATACACATGAACTTATTGACAAAACAGAAAGAGACTCACAGATACAGAAAACAAACTTATGGTTACCAAAGGGGAAAGGGGGGTGGGGGAGAGTGATAAATTAGAAGGTTGGGATTAACATATACACACTACTATATATAAAATAGATAACCAACAAGGACCTACTGCATAGCACAGGGAACTATACTCAATATTTTATAATAACCTATAAGGGAAAAGCATCTGAAAAGGAAAAGGAATCTGTATGTATAACTAAATCACTGTGCTGTATACGTGAAACTAAAACGATGTTGTAAATCAACTATACTTCAATAAAAAAGTTTTTAAAAATAACTATTGCTGGAAGATACTGAAGAGAAAACAAAAGCAGAAGTTCTGGAGGGGAATAGACCCCTATAGGAAGAAAGTCACTAAGTGAGTTTCCCTTTTTTTTTTTTTTGCGTCTTTTGTCCTTTGGTCAACCTCTGTCCCTCCCAAGCAGGACAGCTAAGACCTGGGTAGAATCCAGTGGATCTTCTTTTTTTTTTTTTTTTTTAAAGGAACTCCTTTATTTATTTATTTATTTATTAATTTTTGGCTGTGTTGGGTCTTCGCTTCTGTGCGAGGGCTTTCTCTAGTTGCGGCAAGCGGGGGCCACTCTTCATCGCAGTGCGCGGGCCTCTCACTAACGCGGCCTCTCTTGTTGCAGAGCACAGGCTCCAGACGCACAGCCTCAGCAGTTGTGGCTCAGGGGCCCAGCTGCTCCGTGGCATGTGGGATCTTCCCAGACCAGGGCTTGAACCCGTGTCCCCTGCATTGGCAGGCAGATTCTCAACCACTGCGCCACCAGGGAAGCCCTCCAGTGGATCTTCTAACTTTAAGAACAAGAACTAGTTTGAGGCAATTTAACTAAAATCACTTGTAACCCCACTAGTACACACTGGCAATCATCTCACACAGAGAAAGAATTGTATTTCATACGCCTGTCCTCACAGGTACAAGGATGGGAACGTGTACCTGAGATCGTTCAAAGACAAAGGACTGACTTCAGGCAGCACACGGTTGCTGTACAATGACTGTTCCCCTCCTTTCTCCTCTTCCTTCTCAAGGAACACGAACAATGGTCTCAAGAGTTCACATTTCACAGCCCCAGTTCTCTTTTGGCCCCTTCTCTGAGCTCAGATAGTCTAATAAAACTTAAAAGAAGGGCATCTGTCTGTGGATGATGGTCCCATAAATATTACTGAGCAGAGAACCTTCAAATACCAAAGAAATCTTAAGTTCAAGGCGTTGCTAGAAAAAAATAGAGTAGGACAAAGTCACTTTGTTTGGATACTTAATATTCAAAGGAAAGAGAAACTTGTAACCACTAAAGGAATTAGGCAGCAAGTTCTTCTTTCATCCAGAAACAGGGCTGGGACTGATAGGATTAAGGCAATTAGCCTTGGGCCATCCATGGGAGATTTAAAGTGGTCCCTGGTCCTGGCCACCATCACAACTAGGCCTTCACGATTCTACCTTCCTTGCTTATTTTTATGCATTTGTCTATTTTAACAGTGCGGGTTTAAGAAGCTGCCTTGTCCCACCTCCATGGTGGCTCATTCTTAGCAGTAAAAGGCACAGCTCTGGTCTGTCAAGGCCTTTGTCAGGAAAGCTTTTGGGAAAAGTGGACAAGTCTAGCTGATCTCAGCCTGACATGGGGAAACCCTGCCCAGGAGTTTGGTTTGGGGGGTTAGGACATCTCAGGGCCTTCATAGGCTCACATCATCCCTTCGTTCCAAATCACTGAGGTCAGGCTTGGTCTTCAGTGTTCCAGCCATAAGCACGCAGCCTGTGGGTGAGAACTGGCTGGGCAGCTGGCAAGGCCTTTTGAGCACTCACCCTTAGCCAGTGCTGGGAAGAGCCCGTGTTAGGTGAAAGCAGTGGGCTTGTAAGCAGCTCTTTACAGGAAACCACCCTCAGTAGGAAGCCCCTTTTCCTGTCACTTTAGCAAAGCTGTACTGTAACTAACTTTTTTTTTTTAAGCATTAAAAAATTTTTTTAAATTTATTATTTATAAATTTATTTACTTTATTTATTTATTTTTGGCTGCATTGGGTCTTCGTTGCTGTGTGCGGGCTTTCTCTAGTTGTGGCGAGCAGGGGCTACTCTTTGTTGCGGTGCGCGGGCTTCTCACTGCAGTGGCTTCTCTTGTTGCGGAGCATGGGCTCTAGGCACGTGGGCTTCAGTTGTTGTGGCTCGCGGGCTCTAGAGCGCAGGCTCAGTAGTTGTGGCGCACAGGCTTAGTTGCTCTGCGGCATGTGGGATCTTCCCGGACAAGGGCTCAAACCCGTGTGCCCTGCATTGGCAGGCGGATTCTTAACCACTGCGTTACCAAGGAAGCCCATAACTAACTTTTAAACCAGGCACCCCCATGATCTACTCATCTCGGCCCAAGCATACCTTTCAAATCTTTCAATCACACACAATACCTCGCTTAACTTGTAATTAATAGATGACCAGATCTCTTCCTTAGCTTCCCTTTCAGTAATCTCCCAAACAAACTGTGTGAATAAGACAACATCTAGGGACTTCCCTGGTGGCGCAGTGGTTAAGAATCCGCTTGCCAATGCAGGGGACACGGGTTCGAGCCCTGGTATGGGAAGATCCCACATGCCACGGAGCAACTAAGCCCATGCGCCACAACTACTGAGCCCACGTGCCACAACTACTGAAGCCCACACACCTAGAGCCCGTGCTCTGCAACAAGAGAAGCCACCGCGACGAGAAGCCAGCGCATTGCAATGAAAAGTAGCCCCCCACTTGCTGCAACTAGAGAAAGCCTGCGTGCAGCAACGAAGACCCAACACAGCCAAAAATAAGTAAGTTAATTAATTTTAAAAAACACAAAAGAGCTTTAAAAAAAAAAAGATAACATCTAGAGGGGGAATTCCCTGGCGGTCCAGTGGTTAGCGCACTCACTGCCAAGGTCCCAGGTTCCATCCCTGGTCGGGGAACTAAGATCCCATAAGCCTCAAGGTGTGGCCAAAAAAGAAAAAAAAAGATAACATCTAGAGGAAGATCACGAGGAGTCGGCAAGCCTACACACAGTGGGGGGATGGCGACGACTCTGACCCCCTACCTCAATGATTAACTGAGATTACTTCCCTGTTTTCCTTTAAAAAGTTTCATGAAAAGGGAACACTCCTGCACGGTTGGTGGGAATGTAAATTGATACAGCCACTATGGAGAACAGTACAGAGATTCCTTAAAAAACTAAAAATAGAACTACCATATGACCCAACAATCCCACTACTGGGCATATACCCTGAGAAAAGCATAATTCAAAAAGGGTCATGTACCACAGTGTTCACTGCAGCTCTATTTACAATAGCCAGGACACAGAAGCAACCTAAATGTCCATCGACAGATGAATGGATAAAGAAGATGTGGCACATATATACAATGGAATATTACTCAGCCATAAAAAGGAACGAAATTGAGTTATTTTTAGTGAGGTGGATGGACCTAGAGTCTGTCATACAGAGTGAAGTAAGTCAGAAAGAGAAAAACAAATACCTTATGCTAACGCATATAAACGGAATCTAGAAAAATGGTACTGATGAACCTAGTGGTAGGGCAGGAATAAAGATGCAGATGTTGAGAACGGACTTGAGGACACAGGGTAGGAAGGGGAGGCTGGGACGTAGTGAGCAAGTAGCACTGGCATATATACACTACCAAATGTAAAATAGATAGCTAGTGGGAAGCTGCTGCATAGCACGGGGAGATCAGCTCGGTGCTTTGTGACCACCTAGAGGGGTGGGATAAGGAGGGTGGGAGGGAGGCTCAAGAGGGAGGGGATATGGGGATATAAGTATGCATATAGCTCATTCACTTTGTTGTACAGCAGAAATTAACACAACACTGTAAAGCAATTATACTCCAATAAAGATGTATTAAAAAAAAAAGCTTCATGGCTGAGCAGAATCTTGGGAGGTGGTTTTTGGGGGACACTGAGTCCACCATCTCCCCAGATTGCTGGCATTCTGATTAAAGGCACCTTTCTTCTCTACCATTTATGAGTATGTAATTGATTTTGTAAGCAGCGAGCAGCGGGACCCTATTTATTTGGTAACAGACTCAGTTCTCTCTTAGGAACTCACTTTTTAGAGAAGGGGGGAGAGCAAAGTATACAGTGGTGAAATGGTACACTTTATTCTCTTTAGGGCACAAATCCTGGGCTCTTTTTCTTAGAAAAGCAAGCTCAGGAGCACTGCAGCGAGGGAATTATTGTAAAATTAATTTCCCCTTAGTTGACTCCTCAATGCAAAGTCAGCGGTGAAGACCATTTTCCAAGATCTCACCTTGATTCCTCCTCCAGCTTCATTTTCAGTCTTCAGAAGTCCCTGGGCTGAGTGCATCAGCCTGAGAGAAGGCTGGCCCTGAGTCAGCCCTGGGGTGGCTTGAAGGAGAGCACTGACCCATGGACAGGAGGAGATGGGGAAATTGGACTTCCCCAGCTCTATCCAGCACATGCTATATGATGACCTCTTCCAAATTCCCTAAGGTTATCTTCTTGGGTCAACATCACGTGTTACCGAGCCCAAGTTTGTACTGCTCTTACTGACACGTTCTTGATACTGAAGCCCACGCTGTCCCCAGGAAGGGCTTTACTCAAAGCTTCATGGTGCATTTCAACAGACTTTACTTCAGCTGTAACACTGACTGGAGCAAAGGTGACCACCATGCCAGGTTTGAGAACACCAGTCTCCACTCGACCCACAGGGACAGTACAAATACCACCAATTGTGTAGACGTCCTGGAGGGGCAGACACAAGGAATACACTGGCTGGCATTTTGACAAGTCAATCTATGGGAGAAGGGATCCTCTTGCCTCAGAGGAGGCTGTTTTAGATGAGGTGTCCCAGCGTCCCTTTTTAATGGGATTCATATTGGCCATGTCTTTTGGCCTTACCTGGGATGCTGTTAGCACACACTTCTGGTCTTACCTCTTTGTAGACCTCGGGGGGTCAGGGGGAAAGAGCTCTGTCTCCTTTCCTGGGGTTTTCATGAGTGCCATCTGTAGGCTTAAAGCCTGTTCTGCTGGGACTCTGATGTCAAGTTGTTCTGGTGAAAAACTTCAGGGTGAGGTCTATCAGAAAGTTAATCAGCTCATTCCTCCACTGTCAATTTTACCCAAGGCTCCTGTGGGAAATTAGGTGCCTCAAGTCCGAGGGAGCCTCAAGTCCAACGGCGCCCCTGGGCCTCTTCTTTAGAATGTTCCTCTCCACCACATGAGAGGCTCTTGTCTTATTGTTTTTCTTATGTTTTAGCCTAGGGCAATCTGTTTTCCTTCCCCAATGGTGACTTACAGCCAAAAAAATTGGCATTTCATTTTGCATCTTGTTTGTTCCCTGTTGAACACTTGAAAAGCAACATCTACCGAGAAGGGTTCATTCCAAAAGCACTATCTAATCTTTGCAACTTTCTTCTGATATTTGAGGCACTTCCCCACCCCCCCGCCAAAAAAAGGTCAAATTTACCATTCTAATATATTCAGGGGCCTCGGGATATGCATTAGTATGACATCTGTAGGCCTGATAAATCCTTTCCAAAAATTCAGAGAGGTATTCATTTGTTTTGCTGAATTTCTTGGATTTTGTTCAAATTCTTGCTTTGGCTCCCTTTTCAAAGCCCAGCCAAGATGCACTAACATGTAATGCTCTAATAAGGGCAGTCCTCCCTCATTGGGGCCACAATTTGGTTCAGCTGTGGGTGCTGCCAAGTGGGCTTCAGGTGTAGAGGATCCTCCCTATAAGGAGGGCTGTGATCTTTTCAGTTAAAGAAGTCTGAGAAACTCAGCTGGCTGGTCATTTGCATTTAGCCCCCTATATGAGGCAATAGCAATGAAAACTGCCCTGCCCTGGGAGTGGCTCCTGGCCCAAGCTGGGAGCCCTGTCGGGTCTTAGATGGCGATACCAGACCAAGTCCCCATACTCCAGAAACTAACACAGGATGTTCTAATTGATCCTTATAAGGAGGGACCGTCCTGAGCCCCAATGTCGGGAATTGGGGCTGGATAGGAACGGAAGGTGGTGGAAGGGGTGGATATATTGGCATAGCGGCCAGAGTGGCTGGGACAGTGAACTCACCTGGAGGAGTGAAGGTGTGAAGCAACATATCCTCACTCTCATTCCCTTTTCTTATTTTCCTTGATGTAATAGCACGAGTGCTTGCACATAAAGGATTTCATCATTCTCCCCCACTTCCTCACAAAATAGCTAGAGAGTCACTCAAAAGCCACTGTAAAACCATGAATAGCAACAGATCACCTCTAACCATTAAAAGGATGCCTTTCTGCTTTGGCGTCAACCAACCTGGTGACAATGCAATTGAAAAGAAACTTGGTCACTGCATTGAGGTACAACAATTTAAGATAATTATTAAAATTATGACTGATATCATTTATCAGGATATACTAGCATTTTAGGAGTTCCATATAATTTCTAGAATGTGTATATTAATAACATTTACCCACATGATACAATTTAAAAAGTGTTATCACCACCTATTTGACACTGCTTATCACGTAATTTAACATACTAAATAAGCCTAATTAGTATTTCTCTCTTGAGGATGGAGAGAAAACAATTTGAGGTGTTCCAGGGACCCTTTGGAAAACCTCAAAGTTAGCTAGAGGTCAAATGAACTTCATTTGGAATTCGATTTTGGGGAAGTTTGTCAAAATATAAAAAAGCTTAAACCAGTGGTAATAAAAGATCTTAATGGCAAATACAAATCACTTAAAGAAATTCACAATTACCAAAAGTGGTTCCACAATTACCAAAAGTGGTTCAATACTTTAAAACAACTTTGTCCTCTCAGAGAACCAGATTCAGGTTCTGTACCATTTGACCTTTAACATTCATTTTCTTAATTAAATTCAGTCTTATCTTAGCCAATCCTGACCATGCACAAAACCCTTTCAGTGTTCTTCCTCCACAAACCTTCCACAATTTTCTGTATCCATACTAATCTGTCCTTCACTTTCTTTTCCATTCAGAAACAACCAGCTCAAGGACAAAACCACCTTTTTCCCTTTAACAAAATACATTTTCATTCCTCATACCTTCTTTGCTGAAAACACACATCCTACCTCTTTGCATACTGAAATGTTTCCCTCATCATTTTACTCTCAGTGAAAACCAAGAGGCAAGTAATTGTAAACTGTTTATCATACCAGTATCTCCTGATTGACAAACTTATGCTTTAGTCTTCCTCCCTGCCCAGCAACTAATGTTTGAATATTTTATCCTATTTGAAATGACCCAGATAGTCAATGAATTCTCTTCATTGAACTTAGTTTGAAAATTTCAAGTTGTGAAAATCTGGAGAGACTATTTTACATAGACATTTCCAAAGCATAAGTATTCCTAGAGAGTTTGCCTAAAACTCTTACCTCATTTACCTCTATTTTGTTTATTTAAAAGCTTTGTCATATTGTTATTTTTCTTGCTGACAAACTTTGTAACAGGAATAAGGTCTTATTTAACTTCTAGTAAACCTAGGCACAATAAAAGTATTATACTTAATGTTGATTACTCAAGACATGTCTGTATTAATCACACCAACAAGCTTAAGCTAACTTTAATACCAGATATTAATGCAATACTGAATATTTCCTAGATCACGTGAACCCAAAAGTCTTTCTGGTCGGTCTCCTCCATATTTGAACATGAATATAAGCACTTAATTTCCTTCAAGCCAATCAAACAGAGCCCGCACCCCAACCCCAAATCAATTGTGGCAAAGTCGCACATCTACAACTCACGTACAAACTCAAACACAGGGACCTCTCAGTTCCCATTCCAAAATTTCAGCCATGAATCAGGTCCAACAATATAAAATCCATCAGTTACAAAAGAGGTTGGATTCAAATTGGGTTTCTGGCAGATGGGACAAATCAAGGTCACCTGTCTAGATGGCTAAACCTTTTTTACTAATATTTATGGAAAAGGCACTTCTATTTCTATTTGTAGCATTTGGTGATTTGGGGAACCAAGTGGAACCTTTCTCTTCTTCCTGGGAATGTCCCACTTTTAGCCAAGAACAGACAGGGTTTTTTGTTCTTTTCCCCCATTTGACATCAGTAAAAATTTTAAATATCAAAAAACTGATTTGGATGTAAATGGAGAAACAGTACCAAACAAAATGAAACGAAAAAACCCAAAGGACAAACAGAAAATCCTAAATGAACCCTCAGGTTTGGTCTTCGGGTTTTACATATACCAAGGACACAGGAGGCCATAAACGACGGAATTAACGCAGCAAGGGTAGCAGTACATGGTGCACAGGGTCCCAAGGTAACCCTGCCTAAACCCCTTGTGGAGATCCTTACAGGTACTCTGGCCACACACGGTTACAATAAAATATCATCTTCCTCTCACCCACGGGTTCATGGCTGTAATCAGATCACTTACCCAAAATGTGCCTCACAGCACTTCAGGGATAGTTGAAACATTCCCCATTTTTAAAGACAGAAGTTCAAGACAAACAAAACACAAACTGCACACACAAATGCTAGCATCCAAACAAACAAACAAACTGGTTCACAAATCGGCTAAAAGTCCAACAACTCTTTCCTCTCTCCAACAGGGCACCCCAAACAAACTGACTTATTCTGGGGAAAAAGCCTCAAACAGAGAGGAAATGCAACTACCTCCAACAGGTTACCTCAAACAAGTTGGCTTATTCCGGAGAAAAAGCCCCAAACGGAAGGGATATAAAATTCCCAGCTGTACACAGGGGAGCGACTTACCCTACTGTATCGAGCCCATCAGTTCCCAAATGTCGATTCCTTGCTCTAACTGCCAAGCGCTGGGGCAGCTGGTGCTGCTTTGGCGAATTTTGAAGGGTATATCCTCAGGACAAGTGATCCCGCCAGCTGTTAGGGCCTTATCTGAAAATTTCCCAACCAGGGCCAGCTAGCCACGAGTAGCAAGGCTGGCTGGCTGGCTGGCTGGCCAACATTTGTTTCCAAGTCCAAGCTCCTACTGCTTGCTGCAGGACACGCCAATAAATCGAGAGATGAGTTGCTGGGGCAAGGAATGGCGACTTTGGTAGGGAAGCCAACAGACTGAGAAGATGGTGGACAAAAACATCTTGCCTGAGTTGGAACTCAGGCTTCTTTTAACTAAAAGGAGAGGGAGTCAAGTCAAATGTTTCCTGGGTCCCATCAGCCTCTGGTGGGGATGTGTTACTTTCTTCCTCCCTGCAGTCATTCACAGGTGGGCCTGGTCAGGATGATTCCTGTGAGCTAAACAAGGGTATTTTAGCTTAATGCTTGTTACCTACCTGGGAGACAGGGTTCCCAGAGATGGGCCAGAATGTTTAATTTAAGCTTATAGGCAACATCCCTTTACTGATTAACTTGTATAGAATACAAAGGTTTTTCCCTATTACACAGGGACTAGGGCAAGGAAAGACACTGCAACAACTGTGGATGAGGAAAGAGAACTGTTAAAATGTGTCCAGTGGGACAGAGGGACTTATAAGTTGGAGATTCTCATCCTGCACTCCCAAAGATTCCCAGCAATTACCAGGACTATTTCCAAAAGATTCTCCAGATGATTCTGATGCAGGGGGGGTCTATGTAAAAGTTTTTTGGGGAAACATTTCTTTAGAAACCCTAATGGGGTTCCCTGCAGGCTTGTTGTCTAGAGTGACAGAATCAGGAAAAGAGATGGGAGGGGTGGAGAGAACAAAGGGATTTGAGTAGCATATAAGTCATCTGTTGCTATATAACTATCTCAAATCAACAACACTTAATTAGCTCGAGTCCACTGGGCGATTCTTTTCACCTGCGCTAGGCTCAGCCAAGCTGCAATGGATTTACTCACATGTCTGGGGTCAGGTGGCCGATGGGCTGGATGATTCAAGACGGCCTGTCTCTCAGCTGGGTCTTTGGGGGTCCTGGGCCATGTCATCTAGCAGAATAGTCAGGGTTTAGGCACATGGAGGCAGATTCCAGGAGTAACAAGAGACTTTCAAGTTTCTTCTTGCCTCACCTTTGATATCTTCTTCTTGGCCAAAACAAGTCACCCGTCCAAGCCCAGCCTCAGGAGGTGAGGGTTCCCCAAGATTGTGGATATAGGAAGGCATGAGCAAACACAGGGGCCGAAGTCTACCCCATGGAGGAATGAGAAGACACAAAAGACAACTAATTATAAAATAAAAATAAATAGGAGGTTCCTGAGATTGAGTGGGTCAGGTGGTCTCGACCCTGACTTCAGAAAGAAAGAGTACCGGCCAAGGCACCTGGAGCCCAGCTCCACTGGAGTGAGGGTTTGGAGGAAGAGCTATGGGAGCCTAAAGTCAGGGAAGCTCCCTCCCCCAGTCCTCCACAACCTCTAAAACTGGAGCCTGTATTCAAACAGGTCTGAAAGAGCCACAGTAAGACGGGGAACTGGGTCCAGTCCAGGATCCCTCGCTGCTCCCGCGGGCGCAGGGCTGAGGCAGCTGGGGCTTCTGGGCTCTCAGCAGGTGCGGCCCCGAACCTGGGGGCCAGCTGAACCCCCTGCGGGCCCGACTCTCCCGGGGACAGTCCAGGGGCCTCGGCCTCCTCCGCACACCAGACCTGCCCCTCGCCGGCGGCCGCTGCCCGCAGCCGGCCTGGAGGATGCTCAGGAGCGCCCTGGCTCTTGCTCATCTCCTGGTCTCGGTCTTTCCGCGGCTGGCGGGCGGGCGGGCGGGCGGACTCCCTATCGGATTCCCTCACTCCAGGTCCTGGTCTGACAGGGCGCCTACTCCTTGGCCTCCTGATTCCGTTTGCCTCAGCTCTCTACCCTAGACACAGGCGGGACCTCTCTCAGCAACTATCTGCAACTCCAAGGGCCTCAGCCAATCCCTAACTGTCCCAGCCAATCAACAAGGGCCCCACCAACCCCCCCCCCCACCATGGCCCTAGCCAATCAACAACAGCCCCAGCCAATCAACAACAGCTCTAGCCAATCCCCAACGGCCCCAGCCAATCAACAACAGCTCTAGCCAATCCCCAACGGCCCCAGCCAATCAACAACAGCTCTAGCCAATCCCCAACAGCCCCAGCCAATCAACAGCAGCTCTAGCCAATCCCCCAGCGGCCCCAGCCAATCAACAACAGCTCTAGCCAATCCCCAACGGCCCCAGCCAAACCCCAAGGCCTGCATCCGGCCCCCAGCGACTCTCAACGACCCTGGATCTTAACCTCGTTTTCTGGCGGGGTGGATGCTGATGCTGGGTGGGCTCCTTAGAGGAGGCAGTGTTTAGGGGGCTGGAAGCTGACAAGTGAAGACGGTCTTCAGGGTGTCGTGTTGTAAGCTAAGGATAAGGACGGCGTGATATCCTGGAGGGGTGCCTGGAGAAGGTCGTGACTTTGGAAACCTTTCTGGTCACTAGTGTGCGGCTGGACCTTAGAAGCAGAGGAGCGGGTGAAGAGAGACACCAATGGGTAGGAAAGTAGAGGCTAGATCCTGAGGCCTCCATGTCTGGAAAGAAGAGGGCTGAGGGGTGCCATCAGATGTGTGATGTAGAAGGAAGTTCTGGGAACAGTGAGGGCAATGGACAAAGTTCTCGGGCAAGTCTGCGACAGGAAGCTGGCCAGGAGATTGTGTGGGTGACCTAGGTAGAGGGGAGCACGACCTGGGCTAGGGATGGCCCTTACGGTGCAGAATGGCCGACTTTTTTTTTTTAAGCTATAAACAAGAAGTATGAATGTATGTCACAGACCAATCATTCTGATGGGGGTGGGGCTGGGAGGACATCCAGCCAAGGGTGAAGATGGCTGAGTTTAGTAGCTGGCTTATCCCCTGCCCTTAACTGAGATGGGGAGGCAGGGGTAAAGGAAGTCAGGGGTATGCTGGAGAGAAAGGGGTGTGTACAGTTCAATTTGAGAGATGCTTCATTTGTAAGCGGAGATACCCTGGGCTCACCCAAGATTCACAGGGAGAGGTCCAGTGTGTGGACAGGGCATCAGAAATGGGCTGGATTCATCAACATAAATGTGGAGCCACGGAACTGGATGAGATCTGAGAGAGGTGAGCTCAGAAATTGGTGGACAGCCCCATCCCAGGGCCAGGTAGAGGGAGAGAAACTTCGTCAGAGTCTGAGGAGGTCAGTGGAGAGAAAATGAAGAAAATCCTAAGTAAAGTTGTCTTAAAGGCTGATGAAAAAACCATCAATTTTGGAACAAACATTTGGCAACACTCATGGAAACTGAAATGTGATCCCACTTTCCGTATCTACCAGGAAGTAGGAGGCACGTAACAGCAGAGGTGGAGGGGAGGGCAGCAACAGGAGTGCGTGGTGCAGACTTTAAAAAGTCACCTCACTTAAAGCCTTTCCGCTAATTATCATGATGAGAAAGAAATTCTAGAAGCCCTTGATAAACTACTTCTCTCCACTGTAGCCAACTGCTGCCACACACCCCTCCAGCTTGGCCTGGCACTGGGTACCAGCATTATTGCAGCATCGTTTATAATAGAGGAACTTGGGGGAAAACCTTCATGTCCATCCATAGGGGAAAGGCAGAATCATAGATGATATCTACATGTGATGACACAGGACATCCAGCAGTTAAAAGGAATTCACATACCTGTACATCTGAATAGATCCTAAAAACACTGCTGAAAAAGCCAAAAGTGCACGAATATATTCATGTTGACCCCTACTAAGAGGCAGTACCTCACATGTGTTAAGGAATAAACATACAAATCTGAATGTGTAATGAAAGGACTGGAGATCCGCCACGTAGCAGTTACTACTGAGAAGGACTTGAGGGCTCTGGGGTTGGGAGTGGTATTAAAGAGGACTTGAACTTGGAGTTAAAAAAAAAAAGAAAAAAGACAAATGTAAGTTACTGGTATAATTAAAAGTGATACAACTGACAGTCAACAATTTCTTTCTAAGTACTTATGATGAATAATGGCCTAAGCCTCTTACTCCACTGTTTAGAAGTTTAGATCCCTGTTTGATCTTCCCTTGTGTTTTCCTTTGCCTTTATCTTGTGGATAATTGCAAATTCATACCAATCAGTTATTGTGAACAGCAAGCAGAAATGATAAGTTCTGAAATATTTGAAATCTGAGACTCATTGCACCAAAAAAAAATCCATAACAGTATTTTTTATGCTTATTAAATGAGGGTGGATATATTTTAGATAGTCTGCTAATTTCTGGACTGTTGGATTTTGTAATTATTTTTGTTAACATAATAAAGACCTTTTGGTTCTGGCATGACTAAATGCGCTAGTTAGGATTTTGCTCTGAGTTTTGCAGGCTGGAATCTGGGTTGTATAATCAAAGGCAGGTTTTTCATCTGAAAGCATGTTGAAATGCTTTGGCTAATAAAGATATCCCTCAATAGGATGGGTTGCATTTTCTTTATCCCGTAACTCAGTATTCTTTACAAGGTTCTCCAGCAAAGCAGCCCCTCCCCTTTAGCCGGGGAGGAAAAGAGGAGCCCACACTCAAATCTCACAGGGTCTGGGAAAGTAGCCCAAATAAAGAAGAATAGTATTTCTTTAAAAGCTCTTGTTTCTTTTTAAAAATATGAAAATTTACTCCATAATACATCTGAGTAAAATTGACACTGCATGCAAATGCATCATTTTATTCCTGAAATCCCAAATACCCCTGGGGCCCTCTTATGCTCCACCACAATAAACACAGCACGAACATATTCTGGAAACTGTGTGTAGAACCCTAATATTGTTTGAGAATTTACAAAACATAGCTTAAACATCTTATTTAAAATCAGGGATAGGAGAAACTTTCTTTTTATGTAACTTCATCTTAAACAATACTAAATAGAGGAGAAGTTCAATGTTTTTTTCCCCCCAGATTCACTGAATTTGCAGAAAAGATTAGCAGGTGAATTTGAAACAGAAGCAAAATCCTGTGACAATTTGTATTTTTGAAATAACAAATAAACTACCAGCTGAGTTCTTTCCTACAACGCCAATTTGGATTACTGAATATCAACAACAATCACTAATGAATTATCATGTTAGCTATGGAATTACTATTAAATTGTTAGGTGTGATAATAGCATTGTGGTCAGTTTAAAAAGTCATAATTTGTTAGAGATACATACAGTACATAGTGCAGATTTGTGGGTGAAATAATATTATGGCTGAGATTTGATTTTAAAACTTCTGACCCACCCCCAGCAAAAAAAAAAGTGTATGTGGGTGGGGGAGAGGGTGAGTGAGGATTAGGTATAAATGAAACAAGAAAGGCAAATGTCGATAGTTACTGAAACTAGGTAAAAAAATATGAAAATTCCTCTCCTAATCTTGTGTACATTTAAAATTCTTCATCATAAAGACAAACTACCAAGTTATGTTGAACACTGTCATTCACTAAAATTTCCTAAGGAAAAAAATAGAATTAACCAATATCAAGTATTTAAATAAAAATACTGACCATAAAATACAGCCTGCACAGTGGGTTTCCTGAAATATTCTGTTTTTAACCAAAGTATTTGTGGGATCTTGGTTTTCGGCCTTGTGGGTGTTTTTTAAAATCAACCACTGCAATTAAATAATATTCAAAATGGTAATAATTTGTGAAGAGATTAGAATCCCATGTCATAAAATGATTATGATTGTGACTTGCTGGGCTCAAATCTGTACAAAGGCTGATGGCACTTGTAATTAGAATGCAAAATCACACTTTGTATGATTAACAAAGACACTGCAGATGCAGAGAGATGCAACAAGTTCCTTATTTGCAAGCCTGGATGCCCGGCCTTTCAGTGTTCAGTTCTTCCAATCACTGGTTCCAGAAGACCAAGTCTATAGCCTCACATGTGAGGACTTAACTGCTTTATTTGTATCACTGGAATTGGATATGCACTTATTTGTAATCTCCAAATGGTCAAGCATAAAGTTATTTTCCTTTAATAATCAAAATGAACGTTACATATTTACATACATATGTTATATATTTACATATATACTATACAATTTAGTATATACTGTATGTATAATCTGTTCATATTATTTTTAAAAAGAGAGTATTTCTTGACGCTAATAAACTAAAACTGAGTGGCCGGGTAGCACTTTCATAGGGAGATGTCCTGAGTTTCAGCAACTGTTAATGGACTTGCTAAAGCAGAAGCTGCTAGTAGGAACAAGGCATCTGATTTGGCAGCAAACACTTGGCTAAATCATGCCAGACTTCAGGATGACCTGGGGCTAGGTTAGGGCTCCGGATGGGGAAATCTGACTTCCCATACAAGGTAGATACAGACCCCAAGTTCGATAAGGCCCCCCATTATATGAACAAAAACAGGGCAAGGCTCACAGGAGGACTGGCCTGTGGTCTAGCCTTAGATTGGGTCCCACCAGGAGCAGACCCAGGGACAAGGAGTCTAGTACAAGTAAGTTATTGGGGAGGTGACGGCAGGGGGCCCCCACAAGTAGGGATGCGGGGAAGGGAGACGGAGCTGGGCGCCTCACTGAGCAGGCAACTGGGGCTGCAGCCCCTGGGAACTGAGAGGCAGCGCGGAACACAAGTATCTCAGCGGAAGGGTGGTGGTGCGGGGGATTAACAAGTTTCTCGGGTTTAACGATAACTGTGATTTGCTGAAACTTCAAAGACAAGTTTTCAGTGCTCCATTCTTTGAATATTTTACTTAAGGAGTTCTAATTCATTTTGAACAAAACGCAACCAAAATTTAAAGTAATTCATTTACGAAAGTGAGTAGGGACACAGTTTGATTTATAAAGTAGTTTTTCAAAGGGTCAAACTTTTCTAAAATCTGATGATTAGCAGCAAATTTCAAATGAAAAATGAGCAAACTTAAAAGGGCCGTCATTTGATCTTCACAGAATGCTCTGTAAATGCACGTCCTGTAGCTGCACCTGTTTAACTGCCATTCTAGGACGCAGTCTTCTTAAAATACTTACTTTTGAAGTGGACACTGATGCTTTGTCAGCAGATTTCTCTCTTCTTTGGGGGGTGTGGGAAGATCACCGACATCACCACAGAGCCTACAGTGGTATGTAAATTCTTATATACATTTTGTGCAAGTTACAGATTCATCACCACCTTTCTGGAGAAACTGAGATTCAGTGCTTAGTTTTCTGTTAAACCTTGGCTTTCATTTGTTTGAGCTCTTTGTCATCAAAAACTTTATTGCAAAATGCAAAAAACATTGCCAAATAGTTAAATAGTTGCATATTTATATCATACAAAGAAATCTAAAAACCACTGTAGCAAAAGCCATCAGACTGCTCTTTGTCACTGTGCATCTGGCTGGTACTCAAGTCTCCCGCAGGGGCAGCAGCTTGGAGTACTTCTCTCACCATCTGAGATAAGTAGGCATTGACTGTCCCCAGGTCCTCGAGTCCCAGCTCACTATACTTTTAGCAAGTGTCCTGATGCTGTTCTTGAAAGGGAGGCGTTAAGCTGCTGTTTCTGGAAAGAGTAGAGAAAAGAGAGATAGTTACTGGGGTCATCTTTCAGACTTAGGCACATCTAAGTGAGAGTTCCTTTCACTGCACGCGTGTCTCACACACCAGCAGGAGAGATCATGGCAGAATCGGATGTACACAGTGGAGGCCTACCAAACTCGTCCGGGCTTATTCCAGTGTATGATTAAAAATAATATTTTGTTACAAAATAAAAATTTCAGACACATGATAAACCAGAAGGGACACAGGGAAACGAGACACAAACTACTGCCCAGGCCCGTGGGGATGTTTGCTCACCTGTCAGGCATGTCACCCAGCTACAGCTGCTTGTGAGCCTTGGTGGAGTGAGGAAGGTGCTTTGGCTGACATCTCACCATTTCTGCCAGGCTGCAATCTAGAAAAATCCCATTCCCAAGCCAGTAATAATAAGTACTCCTTATTCCATACATTTTATCACCATCCTCCTGGCAGTGATGACTTTCTGCTGTTTCTGCTGACTTGGCCTGGCCACATCCCGTGTATATAGCCAGGCAGATACAACCTATTATAGCCATGTTCCCAAGATGAATGATAACTGGTCCTCAAGTAAGAGGGCTTGCCAGCACCTCTTAAGACAGACATTTGATAAAAAGGACATTTGATTCTTTTCAGGGGTGAAATATTTTAGAAGAAAGAAAATGACACTGTCCCAGAACTTTCAAAGATATCACAGGCGCATTTGGTTTGTGGACTTTGTCATACACGGTTCATCGTATATTCAGCTGGTAATTGGAGTGACCAACCGTATCAGCTAATTGGCTTTATCCAAAGGAAAAATAAAACCTCCTGTATCTTTATGAGAGGAGGTTGGGGCGCCATCTTCCTTGGTGATGATATTTCAAGAGTCGGCTCCCAGGTCCCCGAGGAAGACACTCCTGGGCTGGAAAGCTGGCAAGAGGCTTAGTGAGCTTTTAAAAGGATTTATATACATTTTGAAGAGACAGAGAAAGAATGTATATTTACACATTTTCTAAAGTAAATGCTCTAAGAAGAAGGGGTGGGGAGAGTCCTTTATTTTCAACAAGTAGAATTAAGTCTCTTAAAAAATCTGGGACTTCCCTGGCAGTCCAGTGGTTAAGACTCCATGCTTCCACTGCAGGGAGCGCTGGTTTGATCCCTGGTTGGGGAACTAAGATCCCACATGCCACAACGAGGCAACAAAAAAAAAAGTCTTTCTTATTTTTAATTTGTATTTATCCTTACACAAGTAATGTAGGCAGCCGCCTCAAGAAACGCAAGCTGGGAAAGGTAAGGGAACGTTTTCTTCCCTAGAGTCTCCAAAGGAATGGAGAACTGTGGAATGCCTTCCAGAACTGTAAGATAATAGATTTGTGTTGCTTTAAACCACTAAGTTTGAGGCACTTTGTTACATTAGGATTAGGAAACTAATAAACTCCTAATCACATGATAAGAAAAGAAATACTATGTATACAGAGTAGATCACTATTATATTTTATATATTTATAATCTATACTAATATAAATATATATATAACATGCTAACATAGTATATATGAAAATCACTTCAGAAATATGTTTGACATTTTTGTGATTGCTAGTGTTTTCATCATCGACTCTGTCTGCTGAAGCAGATCACAGAGTTTTAGGTGAGATACATTTAATTTAAAAATTGATGTATTAAAGTTATATAACATGAAAAAATTTGTTTTTTTTTTAACATCTTTATTGGAGTATAATTGCTTTACAATGGTGTGTTAGTTTCTGCTGTGTAACAAAGTGAATCAGCTATATGTATACATGCATACCCATATCCCCTCCCTCTTGTTGCGTCTCCCTCCCACCCTCCCTATCCCACCCCTCTTGGTGGACACAAAGCACCCAGCTAATCTCCCTGTGCTATGCGGCTGCTTCCCACTAGCTAGCTATTTTACATTTGGTACTGTATATATGTCCATGCCACTCTCTCTGTTTAAGTTTTATAACATGAATATTTATTACACATAGGAGTCAGTTCCAACCATGTTGCCTCTCTTCCATTCCCCGTGGAGACCAGCTTCTATCACCTAGAAATTGTTTAGCTGCTAGTTACAGAGGCCTCAAATAACTGTGCCTTAATTAAGATGGGGACATATTTTTCACTCTTTTAAAGTGACTTCCAGAGCTAGGCAACCTGGAGATTGTTTGGAGGCTCTGTCTGGCTGCTTTCAGTGTTCCAGGGTCCTCCTTTGTTGTTTTTTGGGGGTGTTTTTTGTTGTTGTTTTGTTGCTGTGTTGTTGAACTGAGCGGCTTGTGGGATCTTAGTCGCAGGTTTGATCCCAGGTTGGGGAACTAAAATCCCGAAAGCCGCGCAGCGTGGCCAAAAACAAAAAACACCACAGTGCAATGTACTCTTAAAATGGTGAACTATCTCAAGCTGCTGGTCCATGGGGTGTCGGACAGAGGTCTGTTGAGTTTTTCTTGACATTTTCAATGCTCCATGGCACACTGTGAGCCTGCCGTGCACACCAGGGATTCCTGCAGTGTTTGAGAACCATGGATTTTATACATAGAAGTGCTCTGTGACGTGTTACCTGGGTTCCGGCAGTGGCCCATCACAGCTTGTTGGCTTGGGAGGAGCAAACCCTGAATAGCGGGCACACCGCGGAGAGGTGAACAGGACGCGGCCATGAATGCACTCGTGTGCAAATAACATCTTTACTTTACTTTCCAAACAAACTTACTGTACTTTCTAATACAACTCTAAACCTGGACACTCACTCCATTTGCCCTTGTCACTGTGAAGATGTGGACAACACTGTGTGAGAGAAGAAAATGCCACCCAATGACGGGACTCAGACAAAACCAGAGGAGTTAAGTCCCCACCATTATTTTACTTGGAGTGAATGAGGCTCTTCTTTACAAACAACAGCTGCTTGTGACAAATGTTCAATATATGGGTTTGACCAAGGACAGAATTTCATTCTGCGATTTCTTTTTATGAAGTGGAGAGATGTTGCTCTTCTCTTTACTTCAAATACTGTGTGAAATTCTCTCAGGTGCTGAATGAGTTCAAGGTGTGGTTTGTCAGGCTCCCAGCTCTTACCTCCCTCAAAGTTATGGTGAAATAACTACTGCACACGATCTGTGAGGAATGATTGAACATTTTCCCCTCACAAAACACTTTATAAGTAATTGTCCATTTAATTTTGTTTTTTTTTCTTTTGGCGGTGCCGTGGGCTTGCGGGATCCTAGTTCCCTGACCAGGGATCGAACCCGTGTCCCCTGCAGTGGAAGCCTGGAGTCCCAACCACTGGACCGCCAGGGAATTCCCAGTAATGGTCCATTTAATACCCTCTCTGGGATTCAGGGCAGACTCAGCCAAATTTACCGGAAATGAAAACCCACTGGTAACTGGCCTCACCAGGCACTGAACTTTGAGAACAATTTCAATCGGCGGGGGGCCCTTTTTATTAAAAAGAAATCTTGGGGCTTCCCTGGTGGTGCAGTGGTTGAGAATCTGCCTGCCAATGCAGGGGACACGGATTTGAGCCCTGGTCTGGGAAGATCCCACATGCCGCGGAGCGACTAAGCCCATGAGCCACAATTACCGAGCCTGTGCGCCTGGAGCCTGTGCTCCGCAACAAGAGAGGCCACGACAGTGAGAGGCCCGAGCACCACGATGAAGAGTGGCCCCCACTTGCCGCAACCAGAGAAAGCCCTCGCACAGAAACGAAGACCCAACACAGCCAAAAATAAAAATTAATTAATTAATTAATTAAAAAAAAAAAAAAGAAATCTTGCAGGAGTCTTGTCATACTCCTAGCCCTCTTTGAGAATTCTGCCCAGTGGAATTGATGAGGCAGGCACTGCTGAGAGGAAGGGTAACCTGAGAGGGAGCAGACGAGGACGGTGGGACGGAGGATTCCCACAGTGAGATGGTCTTCTCCCTGGAGAGCGAGCCTGGCACTGGTCCTGTCTCACCCTAGGAGAGGATGCAGATCTTTCTCACACCAGACCACACCAGCCGAGAAGCTGAACTTGGCATAAGAGGAAGAGAGTCAATGGGAACTTTGGGTAAAAACTTCAATAAAGGTTACATTAAAAACAGGCTGTTTGGGGCTTCCCTGGTGGCGCAGTGGTTAAGAGTCCGCCTGCCAATGCAGGGGACACGGGTTCGAGCCCTGGTCTGGGAAGATCTCACACGCTGCAGAGCGGCTAGGCCCGTGAGCCACAATTACTGAGCCTGCGCGTCTGGAGCCTGTGCGTCTGGAGCCTGTGCGTCTGGAGCCTGTGCTCCGCAACGGGAGAGGCCGCAACAGTGAGAGGCTCGCGCACTGCGATGAAGAGTGGCCCCCGCTTGCCGCAACTGGAGAAAGCCCTCGCACAGAAACGAAGACCCACCACAGCCTAAATAAATAAATAAATTTAAATTTCTTAAAAAAACAAAAACAAAAACAAAACAGGCTGTTTTCAGCTTAGTCACATGTGTGCTGTCTACACTTTATTATGGATTTCAGATTAACAGGATCAGGAATCAGAGTTTTAGTTTGTGAAGGGGCAATAAATTAGAGAAGGTAGCTTCTATTATAGAGATTTCACTGTGTGTCAGGCAGTGTGATGGGCATTATTATTACTTTTTTTTTAACAGAGCCTGATAATGAATTCCAATCTATTAACTCAAATGGCGACAGATTACCCAGGATCTGTGCTTTTCTCAAGGCACTTTCATGATGAAGGGGAGCAGAATATGACACTCTAAAATGTGCCACTTTGGCTTGTGAGTTATTTTGATAACATAATGATAGGTGCTTGGCAGCTTGGTAAGCATAGAACTAAAACAAAGATAGTTCTCTTTTTTCAAAGATTATTTCCATTAATAATAATTAATATTATTAATAATTAATATAATAGTTGAGTCCTTCACTTCACTCTTGTCTCTGGGTAACTGATGTCAGTAATTAGAATTAAAAGGTTGCGCCACTGCAACATGCTGACATCTGACAAAGACCCTCCCGGACCAACTTTAGTCAGGCCAACTCTGAACCCTCTTCCCAAATCGGCCTTGACCTTGGGACCTCAATGTCTGTCTTTGTATAACTTAGTTTTAAAAACAATCTTGCTAAGTCATTTTAGCAAGAATTCCCCACCCTCAATATCAGATCATTCTCAATATCTGGTCCAATTCCTCATCCCTCACCATCCACCAGATGATGTCTGGTCACCCTGGCCTGATTTCAGCAAGAATCCTGTCAAGTCAGTTTAGCTAGAAATCCCCTCCATACCACTGATATTTCCTCTTAGTAATTTTCCATCCACCAACTCCTCCTCCTCCAACCTGCTCCTTGGCTATTAATCCCCATGTGTCCATACTGTATTTGGAATTGAGCCCAGTTTTATAGTGAGATCTCTTTTTTCCTATTACTATAGTTCCTGAATAAAATCTGTTTTTAACACTTTAATTACTATTCAGCTTTGGTTTTCTTTAACACATCACAACAATATATTCTTATTCTGAATCTCTCCTTTTGATAGAATCCTTGCATATTGCTACCCTGTGTCCACCCTTTCCTTTTCTAATGGTAATATTACAAGGGGTAAAATCCCTGGGTTAGGTCCAGAAAGTTGAACAGCAGAAGCATGTCTTCTATGGAGTTGAGTTTTAACACAGCAAGTTGGATAAAACCCAGTCCCTTAAGTATGGAACATAATGTACATTTACACAGGTCACCACTGGCCAGAACACAATTGTAACTGAGCCCAAGCACAGCAGAAAGAGAGAGAGAGAAAGGGAGGGAGGGAGAGGGAGGGGGAGGGGGGGAGAGGGAGGGAGAGAGAGAGAGAGAGAGAGAGAGAGAGAGATTCGGTGCGGTTGTGGAGCTTGGGAACACACAGAGGCTTTGTCTGAATGGCTGGCAGCTCAGAGGGTGTCTATTCCTCTGATTACCATTGAAAGCTGGGGACTGTATAGCTCAAAATCTGTGAGATCCAGGTCAAAGTCTTAGAGGAGACAGATTTGCTCTCAAAGTGAGGATTGAAGGGCAAAAAATGAAGAAACGTTTTGGTTTCTCTCAGATTTGATCAATTCATTATTATTTACCTTGCAATAATTAAATGGTCTTATAGCTATTTATAAAGGTCATTTTTTTCATATTTTTACAGGAAAAATAGGATTGTTGTCATTAATCTGAACATCTCTTGGCCTATCTTTTAAATTTTAATAAAAAACAACATTTACAACACATATTTTGGTACATAATTTTGTTAGGTAAACAACAACTGTCTAATTGCAGATATGAGTTTATGCACATTTAACTTTCTAGGGAGAATATGGAGATGTCCTTCTCTCACCAGTGTCTTTCCTAAGGTAACTTTTTTCTGTGGATGATTCACTCACTTTGTACTAACTTTCAGTGATTCCCCCTAACACGATGTTCGCCATACCCTCCAACCCCTTTTATGCTTGACTCTCTCTATGTGCTGATATAAACTAGTATTATGTTTCACTGCTACAGTATGGATTTATTTTTAGAGTGATGAAAATGTTACGGAATTAGATAGTGGCGATGCCTCCATAACCCTGTGAATTTATTAAAAGTCTCTAAATTTTACACTGTAAAATTGTGAATATTATGGTATGCAAATTATATCTCAATAAAAAACAATTACTTTTTTTTTTGGTTATAAGTGGCAGTTTAACTACACGTGCTTATTTTATCTACTTTTATCTCCCCCCAAATTACTAAAATTATAGTAGTAAAATATATATATATATATATATATTTTTTTTTTTTAAATTTATTTATTTATTTATTTTTGCTGTGTTGGGTCTTCGTTTCTGTGCGAGGGCTTTCTCTAGTTGCAGCGAGCGGGGGCCACTCCTCATCACGGTGCGCGGGCCTCTCACTATCACGGCCTCTCTTATTGCGGAGCACAGGCTCCAGACGCGCAGGCTCAGTAGTTGTGGCTCACGGGCTTAGCTGCTCCGCGGCATGTGGGATCCTCCCAGACCAGGGCTCGAACCCGTGTCCCCCTGCACTAGCAGGCAGACTCTCAACCACTGCGCCACCAGGGAAGCCCGTAAAATATTTTTAAAAGGTAAAGAATTAAAAACAATTTTTACTCCCACAGGGGCAGTAGAGAATTTTCAAAAAGGTTTTAACCCATCAAAGAAAAGGAGACACCAAAAGATGAGTGATTATAACACAGTTTGGGGGGTTGAAATGAG
Organism: Balaenoptera acutorostrata; assembly: GCF_949987535.1. Lineage (NCBI taxonomy): Eukaryota > Metazoa > Chordata > Mammalia > Artiodactyla > Balaenopteridae > Balaenoptera > Balaenoptera acutorostrata. The sequence goes on from NC_080073.1 coordinate 44,355,473, forward strand.
TGGAGGGCAATAAATGGCTTGGCCGACTGGAGGAAGTTCCATTTTAAGAGCTGGCAGGGGCCATGCCCGAGAAAAGCATGTCAAAAGGATGTATCAAAAGACCAAGCGTCTACAGGCTTGGGGGCCAGGCATAGTGGAAAGCAGGATAAGGTTTGGGGAAGGTGCACATTCTGAACAAATTTCCAACTTCACTGCACAGCTTGCCCTAGTTCCTGGAAGTTTATTATGGAGAAATTTCTAGACTCAGAAACTGTGGAGAGCAGCGTGATGGGCAGGGCTTAGAAAAGGAAACATCCGCATACTCACGTGGGTCCCTTGCCCACCCTGATCACAGAATATCAGTAGTAAGATATTCAAACTCCTCCACCTTCCCTACCCTGCCAGGCTGGCAAATGGATTGCTCTTTCTTGAAGAATCTGAATGACCCCAGGGGAAAATCTTCCAGCTACTTGGATTTTGAGGTCTGCCCATGTGAAGGCCAGCATGGCTGCCCATTCCAGCACTCATCAACAAGCCCCGGGCTTGTACTTGGAGCCATGGTCCTGTGACCATCCCAGTGCTCAGGACCACCAGAGCCTATGCTCTGAACCACCTCACTCTACCTAGCCCTCAAGCACATCCACGGCAGCACAAGCAAAGCCCTGGCTTCATCGTAGGAGTGAATCAGCCAGCACACATTTATAACTCGTTAACTTGCTACTCAGAGAAAGATGTTAGTGTACAATGAGATTTCTACTGGCTGTTTGTAGTCTCATCGGATTGCCTTTTCAGGGTTCCCTGGGTGATTCTTTTTTGCATACAATGAGACGAGAGCCTAAAAGGAAACTTGATGGCAATGTTGGCATTTTTACCTCCCCATCAAGCAGGGCATTCTGGGAATTCAAGAGGCAAGGCTGGGCTTCCCTGGTGGCGCGGTGGTTGAGAATCTGCCTGCCAATGCAGGGGACACGGGTTCGAGCCCTGGTCTGGGAGGATCCCACATGCCGCGGAGCAACTAAGCCCGTGGGCCACAGCTACTGAGCCTGCGCATCTGGAGCCTGTATTCCGCAACAAGAGAGGCCGCGACGGTGAGAGGCCCGCGCACCGCGATGAGGAGTGGCCCCCGCTCGCTGCACCTGGAGAAAGCCCTAGCACAGAAACGAAGACCCAACACAGCCAAAAAATAAATAAATAAATACATTTAAAAAGAAAAAAAAAGAAATGCTTTAAAAAAAAAAAAAAAAGAGGCAAGGCTGCTGTTGGTTGGATTAGTTTCATAAGTGTCCTTCCATCTTTCAAATCATTAGCGTGTAGTTCTGCATATATAAAATGAAGTTTTGTAGAAGCACAGGGTTATAGGACCCATGAAATTTAACAGAGGCACAGAGCTATAGGACTCAATAGTGTGATCCCCAAATCTTAGGACAATGATAAGAAAATGCAAACGTCTAAGACTGAAGCCAATATTATCATGTTAATTGAATGAGATTCACCATTTACAGAAATCATGTACCAAAAGAGATGATTTTTTTAAAGTTTTCATAAATTTGAATGCAAAGGGTAATTGTCACAGAATCTTCCAAATCCAATCTCAATTGTGACTAGACTGAGGTAGTCTTGTTATGAGGGTATGTGTATATGAGGGTAGGCGTGTGTGAATGTTAGTCTTGGGGGCGTGTGTATGTAGGTGTGTGAGCGAGGGGATTGTGGATGGGTATTTAATCTGCATAGAGTACGGAAACAGAAGCCTAAAAATAGAGATTTGTCAGTGTGGCTCCAACTCTGTCCATGGCTTGTGGGTTTGGCATGTGGTGTGTGGCGTGGCGTATAGCATGGTGGGGTGAGATGGTTGCTGTGGTGGGGTGGCTCATTGGTGGAAGGGTGTGTGGTTTGCTGGGGTGAGTTGGTGTGTGGTGTGGTTGGACCTGGTGTGTGGTTTGATGGGGTACAGTTGCTGTGGACTGAGCCTTAGTGAGGGGCTTGGCATGGGGTGTTAATTATGTGGGCTGTAGGAGGTGGAAGACCAGAATATGCGAGTGTGTGTGGGGATAGCCTGTAGATGTGTGTGTGTGTGTGTGTGTGTGATACAGTTGTAGCTTAGCTTAGCTTTTGTTTAGATTTTCTTTTGCCCTTTGTTTTGGTCTTTGTTTTTGTCTTTGTTTGGCCTTTGTTTTGTCTTTGTTTCATTCTTTGTTTAAACTTTCTTTGGCTTTTGTTTGGTCTTTCTTTAGCCTTTTGTTTAAACTTTGTGTGGCCTTTTTGTAGTCTTTGTGCAGCTTTTGTTTTCAAGTGGATCTTGGCTGAGAACTCATCAAAAACGCCTTGTGTAATGAAAACCCCGGATATATAATCTGTCCCTATATATTCTGCATGCATTAGGTAGCCTCAACCCCCCCCAGGAACCTGGTGCAGACGTGGAACCTGTTTCACACAACTGCTACTTGAAGGTAAGGTGATGCCACTGGTTTTCATCTCACTTCATGTTCTGCTTCATCTTCAGGTGGCAAGTGCACATTTTTGTATGGGCTGTTTCTTCATATCCCAGGGGAAACGAGGTAACAACAGTCAAGATTGGGAGGAGATAGAAGAATGGAGGAGATAAGCACAGAGGACACCAAGGTTATTCCACTGCGGGCAGAGGGCCTTCCTGGAAGGTTCTGGCTAGTGTTCGGGATTGTCTGAGACTCAGGAGAGTCTCCGAACCTTAATCCAAGTTCTCCTGGGTTTAAAGTCTCGTGTTACTGGAGCTAGATCAATAGCATTTACTGGCTTTTTCTTTTTTTTCCCTATTTCTTCTTTTATTGCTTGTCATAATTTGAAAAAGAGTTTTTCTTCTTATGTAGGAAGAGCTTCTTTCCTCATACAGCTGGGTTTATGTGTGGGGAGTACTAGTGGAACAACAAAGCCTAAATCTTGCTAGAATTTTGCTCCCTGTAGACTAGCAGCCTTCAATGGAAGGACGCTAATGCTTTGTCTTGTACAGAATTTCCTGAAAATCACAGTTTTTCAATGTTGTGGCTGATAGAAAAAGGAATGAAAAGATTATGTGTCAGAGGAATAAAGTAATGAACTTGGCTAGAATACTAGGAGGAAAATGGGGGAAAGTATTTTGAATGCTTTGTGAATAAAACAGGGAGACAGAGAACAGACCGCCGTCAGATGTGCAGCTATGCCATTTTACGTTCATCTAGAAAAACAGGAGAATGCCTTGGTGGGTGGATTTTAAAATTGTTTCGGATTTACAAAAAATTTACCAACAGTACAAAAATTTCAGATGTACCCTCATCAGCCAAATGTTGACATTTTACCACATTTGCTTTATCACTCTCTCTCTGTATACACATTTATACATTTTTTTCTGAGACTTTTGAGACTATATTACAGACATGATCCAAATCAGAAAAATATCATTGAGAAAATGGTGTTGTCTAATCTACAGACATCTAGATTTCATCAATCGTCCCAGGAGTTGATCCGGGATGGGATCACCCATCACCTTTAGTTGTCATGTCTCTTTAATCTCCCTTAATCTGGAAGAGTCCTGAGACAGTCATTCTCCTTCATGATCTTGACCATTTTGAAGAGTATAGGCCCGTTATTTAGTTAAATGCCTTCAATTTGGGTTTGGTCTGATGTCTTCTCATGATGAGGTCAGGATTATGCAGTTTTGGAAGGAATAGGCTTGCATTTTAGATCATTCATAGCCAAATTAATTCTTGAAGCTTGAATTTTACAAATTTTTAATTCGAGGTCTTATTCAGCTAATGGTAACTAGGATTTTAAATGAGTACCTAAAATCTTACAAGAAAATACAAAAAATTAAAAATCCAGAGCTTTTACATGTAATTCTCAAGTATTCACCAAAAGTGTATAAGTGTTGTCTTTGAATTATAAATGGTACTCACAATGATGTGTACATGAACTTGATAGGCATGTAGCGAAGTATTTATCAAGATTCTTCATGTGTGTTGGATTCATGTCTACTGCTCTGAGTATTCATTTCATCAATGTGATCATTCTTTTCTAAGTAAAAGCATCTGCTAAAAACAGATTTCAATAAAGAGCTGTCCTGATTAGCAACTTTGGGTGCACTGACGTTTAGCATGTTGACAGGGTACCTGGTAGAGAAAGAACTTTCATTTTGTTTGTTTGTAAGTGGGAAAACTTCTGTTTGGAGGTATCTGGCAGCTATCGTTCCGGAAGTGGAGACTTTGATTTCCTAGCAGACTTCCTTTGTTTGGGGAGTATTACTAAACTGCATTCCTTAGATAAGCAAATATACAGCATCCTTTTTTTTTTCTCAGAGAAAACTTTGAAGTCATCATAAATCTGAATGTGGGGCAATTGATTAAACTTGATATATGATCTCTGTGGTCAAGTGAATGTATTATGGTTTTAATAGAACTGTTCCCTGGATGAGGTAGATAACTATTTTCTTTCCTAAACATGGAGTTAGATTAGAAGTTTGGGGTTCTGCACGTGGTGCAATTTAATGTTGAGGAACTCAGCTTTTGGGAAATGTAGCATTACTTATTATGATTGCTTTATCTGGGCCATAGAAGTCACTCTGGAGGTTGAGGAAGTATTTTGACTTAAAGGGTTATCTGTTCCCATGATGAACATTTTCCTATATCTTCCTATCTTGTAATTTTATTGTATGCTGAACACGGTAGATAGTAGATTGTAGAGGTTCTGGATTATGCTAAATTACTGGAGGATCACCTTGATCCTGTCCAGGCTTGGTTTTAGGCCTTGTTAGGGCAGACTTACTTCATCTTTGCTCTTTCTCCTAGGCATGTAAGACCCCTTTGTTTAAACAACACTTCCAAGATCTGAGATGTATTAAGAAAGAAGGGACAGATGGTATGAATAGTCACATAAATCTCCATAGTGCATGAGAAACCAATATTGATATTTTCTAGAAGTTCTCAATTTGATGCCTTGTCAAAGCGGATCCTTCATTGAGTTTATAGTGCAAAAACTACATCATGATCTTTCCTAGGGCTATGAGTGTGAAGCTTGGTGATTAAGACACTTGATTTAACTACAACCTCAGTAATCAAAATACTAAATTAACCAGAACACATTCTACTGCTTCAATTTTAGGGAAAAAAGAAGCCAATGATACCAAGAAAAGCTCATAACAGAGATCTATTCACCAGATGTGTACGGATGAAAATACAGGTACAAATGAATCTCTTATACTCTTTTGGATCAGCATCTAAATTCTGGTATAATGATTACTAGTATTCAGAATGTCAAAGTAGAATGTAGAATCAGCAAAAGATGGAGCAATCAAACTTTCAATAAGAGTTACACACTTTAAAAAACTATTCCAGGTGTCTTAACAGTATGCTAGGTTTGGGGTATAGAAATATGAGAAAAACACTTCCCTGCATCAATCGGAGGGACTATGACCCAAGCCACCATTTGTTCACCTTTGATGAACCCATGTACCACAGTGTGTAGTGAAATGGAAAAGGAGACATCATCCCCTGTAGCCTCAAACTCTACTCAGGAGATTCCTTCCATCTCATTATCTTAACTGAATCCAGCCAGTCTTCTGAGAACAAGGCTTCATCTGTCAGCCTGTCAAGTGAGGGCCATTTTACACTCCAAGTAGCTCCAGATCTGAGAGTGGGGCAATGTTCTCCCCATTGCCACGTTCAGGCCACTGCTCCTTCACTCTCTAGTTATTCCTCCATAATTTGAAGCTTGTGCTCCATTCCCTGTGTCAGTCTGCATCTGACTTCCCAGTCACTCCTCCTCTTTCACTGATAATTTCGTAACCAGACTCTGTACTCCCTCACTCCCTCTCCACTTCAGCTCCATCCATCAACTTAGATGACTTTAGTGTCCATGTGACTAAACTATCACTACTCCAGTGAATTATCCACTCTGTCTCATCCATCCACCGTCATGCTGTGGAACTTAGCAATACTCAAAACTACTCAATCTCTGAATCAAACAGTGCAAACATCCAGCATCTCATTCACAACCTTCCTTTTTTCAACTTTATATGTTAAGTGCCCCACTACGACTGTTCTTTCACTAGGTGCTTCTGATTGACTTGCCCCTTCACCTCCCCATCCATTTATGAATCCATTCACCTATCCATTCATCAATTCATTCACCCATCCATTCATCAATCACTCATTTCTACCTTTTATTTTCTTCCTATTATGAATAGGTGCTAGGATTTATCACTTCAATTTTTCTCCTGCAAATTCTCTGGCAAACTCCAATCCTAGATGAACCTGTATGTCTTCTCCATGTCTCCACCCAGGCTGCTAAGAACATCTGGAGAAAAACACAATGAAGCAGATTGGTACCACTGCAAATTAATGATCAGTGACCTCAACTAGGCCATCAAAAATACCTGGTAGCTTGGTCTAAAAATTTCTGCAAAATCTCTTTTAAGCCCATTCTATTCTTCTTAAATCTCCAACTCTCTCTTTCTCAGCTGATAACCTTGCCCTGTTTCACTGGAAAAATGGAAGCTATTAGATGGGAACTTCATACAGCCAGTGTTTTCCCTCTTCCAACAAAAGCCAACCCTTCTACATGTGCTCCGAACTCCATCTCCTCAGGTTTCACTCAAGAACACTAATTATTTTACCTCTTTCTTACTTTATTTCAATTTCTTCCTCTCTATTAGACCCTTTTCCATCAGTACTTAGGCATGCTCTCATCTGTCTCATTACAACAAAAAATAAATCAACAAATGAACAAATCACCGTTCCCCACCTCCCCCCCCCCCAAAAAAAAGCCCCCTGGAAACCACAGGCTTCTCTATCTTCCACCAATCTCCTCCCCTTTACTCTCAAATTTCTGGCCTGAGTTGCCTATAGTTTCTCTTTCTAATTCCTCAGCCCCTTTTCCCTCCACAAACCCTCTAATCTAACTTGTTTCAACCACTCCATGGAGACAATTCTTGTTAAATTCACCAAGTATTTCCATATCACTTAAGCTAATGTACTTTTTATAGTCTTCATATCACACCACCTCTCAGAATCATTCTACAACTTTGACCACTCCCTATATTGAAATAATCCTTCCTCTGGCTTCTACGATACCACATGCTCCAGTTTCCCTCCTTCCTCTCTGATTCTTCTCTTTTTCCTTTGCCAATCACTGTTCCTCCACCTAAACTGCAAATGTGGGAGTGCCCCAGGACATAGTCATACCCTCTTCTCATTCCACATTCTGCCACCTGGGCAATCCCTTCCATCCCCACGGCTTCAATTGCCACCTATACTCCAACAAATTTCGAATTCTATCTCCTGCCCACACTTCTCTGAACTCTCCATTTGATGTCTCTATCTAGATGCCCCTCAAACACCTCAACTCGAATGCATCTAAAACTGAACTCATGATTTAGCCTCTTCTTTCAAAGCTTCTCCTCCAGTGGATGCTTCCACCACCGACGTAGTTGCTCAAACTATATACCTTGGAGTCACCTTTGACGACTCTTGCTTCTTTGAGTAGGTGAATGATTTCAATAAAATATGGTAAATACAAATTGCAAAATGGAACAAAGATAAGTGGGATTTCATCAAACTGAGGAAGTCTACCAGTGTCACTGCTATTGGCTGACTCAGATGGTGGCCTTGGACACAAAATTTGGGAAAAGGTGTGGTTGACAATCAGTGCTTATTTCAGCTCATCTCTAGCCTGGTCTCTTTGTCTCCCTGAGACTGACGCCTTTGGAGAATACAAAGGCAGAACCCAAGGCAGATTAGAAGCTCTCACCGTACAATAGCTGTCAGTGGAGCAATAAATCAGTCCATCAGGTAATTTAGGTTCTCTTCTTTAGCCCCCGCTCCCACCCTACTATGACTGTAGGCCAAATTAACATTTAGGTTTTTCTATAAGACAATGCAAATCTGGAAGATTGATTTCCTTCTCCATCATTCAGGAAGGAATTATAAGAGAGAGGATTTGTGTAACCTACATATGTGTGCATTCCAGAACCCCATCATTTTCACAGAGAAAGAAAAACATATTATCCTTATCTCTTACATCACAAACACTGGATTAAGAAAGACAAATAACTTAATTTTTCGCACCTTGAAAAAATAACAAAATAATAAGACGGTCTCTGTGGAGAGATCATTTTATGTTAAAACCTTAATTCTTAGAATAGCCCTGCTGGGAATCTGACAAAAGCAGCTTGAGTCCTACATGACATCCCAGGGGACAGAGCACCTGGGAATTTTTTTTTTTTTTTTTTTAAACACTATTTTATTTATTTATGGCTGTGTTGGGTCTTCGTTTCTGTGCGAGGGCTTTCTCTAGTTGTGGCAAGTGGGGGCCACTCTTCATCGCAGTGCGCGGGGCCTCTCATTATCGCGGCCTCTCCAGACGCGCAGGCTCAGTAATTGTGGCTCACGGGCCTAGTTGCTCCGCGGCATGTGGGATCCTCCCAGACCAGGGCTCGAACCCGTGTCCCCTGCATTGGCAGGCAGATTCTCAACCACTGCGCCACCAGGGAAGCCCCGCACCTGGGAATTTTAAAGACCCTTTCAATTCAATCACGCTTAATACTCATTCATCGAGTAGAAGAAGCAGCAGAACCCTGAGGATTCAGACAGAAATCGTTCCCTCAAAGAGTTCAAACTCAGGTCACAGACCTACAGCCAATTATTATAACATAGTGGGATGTGTTCACCAACAGAAGTATGTCCAAATTATAGCCCAGAGGAGGGCTGGATCCTTTGACGAGGTGAGACTTTAGCTGGGTTGTTCAGGATGAATAGGAGTTTACTACACAACCATGATGGGGAAAAGGCATTCCAAGAAAAGGAAACAGTATGTTCAAGGGCATATCTTTTGATCATGGGATGATGCTTCTGTCCTAAAGCAGTTGAGTGGTGGTGGCGGGGGAGGTGGGAGACAAAGGGCAAAGGTGGACAGGGACCAAATCATGGGGAGTCTTATGTGCCATGTTATTAAAGAAGCAAGGACTTTGCTCTGTAACTGGGGAGAGTCTCCATGGTTTTGCGTAGGGAATGGATAGATGAGGAGACAGACTCATGCTTTTGGTTCCTTCTCCTGGACTCTCTTGTCCCCTGTCTGTAGAAAAGTATGGGATTATTCATTCACCTACAATCCTACTGTAAGTTCTCTTGATAAGCTAAAACCATGTATTTTGAAATTTTAGATGTAAGAAAATGAAGAACATTGTGTTATTAAAATTACATTCAGAAAATTACTGTACTTCTTACATGTTTATCGAGCTCCGCTTTAATAAGCAAGGTTTTCACTCCTAAAACATTTTCTAAATATATTACCTTTGTGCTAAGGATACCAACCTTGGGTCACACTTGTTCCCTTTCCTACAATAGCCAGGGGTTAGGCAGAGTTTGTTCAATCAGAAAGGGCTTTTGCATGGGTCTGTGAGATAGTTATCTGTGCAAAGTGTGTGGTCCTTGGACCACTTTAATTTGTCTTTATCACCTGAAAACAAAGCAAAGCAATGAGGGCTTTGTTTTGTCTTGCCAAATGAGTTGCCAACTTCAAGACAACAGTATCCTCTTATGCTATTATTTTTTCACAGCTTCAGCAGCTCCCCAAATCAGTGCTGGAGCTTGGCAAGATGCTGCTCTCTGTGGAAAAGCACTCTTGATTCAAAATAAATATCTGTATGAAGCTTTCCATTACCGGGGGGAACTGGTTTCCCAACAAGAATCTAATGTGCAACATTCAATTAGTAGTAAACAATTTGGTTGCCAAGGACACAAATGAATAAATGAGTACAAATGGATAAAGCCATCCTTAGAGACAACCTGTGGACCAATCAACACGGAAGCCATTGTCTTTTACTGTGTAAATCTGCTCTCAGGGGAAAGCATTAGCCCCTGACCTGAGAGAGAATTAGCAAGGTTTAAGAAGCTATTCAGGATCTCTAAGGGAGGTGGTGAATGTGGAATGAATTTGCTCCTCAGTGATAGTGGTTTTCACAGAAGAGGATTTGGGGCTGTGCAGCCTTTGGTAGGATGTGGTAGGGCTAGGTGAAAGAAGCCCGGGTCTGCAGTGGAACTTTTGAAGCCCTAGTTTTTTATTCCAGAAACAGCTCCTCGACAAAGCACCCAAGTGCATTCCTCACGTGCAGCAAGCGTGCCCTCTGGCAGCCTGGGACGGTGCCTTGAGCACTGAATGCACCAGCCCCTGTGCCCCTCCCTGCGCTCTGATCGGCTGCCTTTCCCCCTCCTTCAACAACGTTATCCCCTCACCCCCTTTTCAGGCCAGTCAGAAGGGGCGTGGCTTGACATTCCCTTGCTGCTGTTGTCTCTTTCCTTGAGTCCTACAGAATTAAGCGTATTTGTATATGATTACTAGCTTTTAAAGATTCGTCTCTTTCTATTATTTGCCCATTTAAAAAAATTTGTAGTTTGTTTTTTCTTAAACATTCTGATTATTAAAACTTTATACTTTTATGTATTTGTACATTTTCTTCTGTACTGGCACAGGTCTTTTAACTTGTAACCACAGTGGTATCTTTTATTCTATAAAATCATAATCTTTGCTTTGCTTCCCTCCTCTTCACGTGTGCTGAGTTAGAAGCTGCATACTGTCAGGATTAGGAATACAGACTAGCCTACCTTGGTTGGAATCCTGGGGCTCCCACGTTCTAGCTCTGTGTCCTTGGGTGGGTTATCTGACTTCTCTGTATCTCAGCTTACTCATTTGTAAAGCGGGGCTATTGTGAGGTCGTGAGAATTAAGTGAGTTAAATACATAAAGCCCTGGAATAGTGTTTGGCTTCCATCTCATGACATGTGTTTGCTATCATTTTTCTTGTTGGGGTCTTTTGTCTACTTCATTTTGTCTCCCTTTTGAGTAGTTAAACCATTTTCCATTAAAAAAAAATGCCCCCTCTGTTATCAACCATGCTTCTATACATATGTGGGTCTGTTTCTGGGCTCTCTATTCTGTTCCATTGATTTATTGGTCTATTCTCAAGCCAGTACTCTACTGTCTTAATTAGTATAGTTTATGATGAGCATTGATACTTGGTAGGGCAAAACCCTATTCTTATTCAAAATTGTCTTGGCTCGTCTTGGTCCTTTATACTTCCATAAGAACCATGAAATCATCTTGTGAATTACATGAAAATCTGATATTTATTGGAATTGCATTAAATTTATAGATTTATTAAGAGATAGCATACTTAGGATATTGGCTATTTCTTTTGCAGCCTTCAAAAGGATTTGCAAATTTCTTCATGAAAGTCTTGCGTTTCTTTTATCAGATATACTTCTACCTGTAGGTGTCCTATAGTTTTGTAGTCAGTGTGAATGGCTTCTTTTACTTTTACATTTTCAAATTGGATCCTCTTGACCTACAGAAATGATTTTGATTTTGGCGTATTGATCTTGGGTCCAGAAATCTCATTGGACTTTCTTTAAGTTCTAACAGCTTGTGCAGTCTCACAGTTTTTTGTTTTGTTTTTGTATTTTGTACCGGTTAGGATTTCGGGTGCCATGTTGAAGAGTAGTAATGACAGCATCCTTCTTGGGGTGTCTGATTTGGATGAAAATGTTTCTAAGATTTCACAAGCAGTAAGCTGTTATTGTGGATATTTTGGTAGCTAGCTCCTTATAATGTTAAGGACATCCCTTTCCCTTACCACTATGCCAAGGGTGTTTATCAAGAATGGGAATTGAATTTTTTCCCCACAAGAATTTACACATATTAATTACTGCTTTATTTCTAGATATCTAAGGATTTTTGTTGCTACTGTGAATAAAATTTTTTCTAGTTATTCTTTTCCCTTTCTTATACTCTCTTTCTCCCTGGCTGTTCTCCTGTGTTCCCTTGGCTGTAAATCTCATCTGTATGTCAAATACACTTAAATTTATTTCTCATCCTCTCTCTCCCTCGAAATCTCCTGACCCGTGTGGCCAATTACTTCCTTTCACAGCTGCTTGGAGGTTTCATAAGTTTCTCAAACTGAACATGCCTCAGACTAAATATTTGACTCTTCCCTTTCCCCATCCCTAAACCTGTTCCCATCTTAGCAAAATGATTCATCATCTACCTTAATTTCTCTTGGAGAAATCCTGTTTGTCCTTCCTTCCTGCCTACGTTCAATCTATCTGCATGTCCTGTTCATTGCTGGGCTTCCTTTCCTGCTCACTCTCTACTCTGACCTTTAGCAATTTTGAGGAGCTGAGAGGACACCTGGACCAGAATAGGAGGCTGCTGGGTAGGGGCCCTGATGACTGGTGGCTTTGGTGGGTCAAGTGGTCAGCAGTAACATGTGTCATTCATGCCAAGGGGCCGGTGAGACCAGACAAGGTACCTATGGCAGAGTCCAGCAGAGAAGGACACCACAAAGACCAGCCACCCCTTCCCTCATTGCCACGAGGACTCTTGGCTTCCCCATACTCTTTTCCACCTTGAGAAGGAATAGAGGGAGGTAAGGAATAGTCCTGATAAGGAGCTGAACTTTAACTGACTACTTATTAGCAAGAGACAGTTTATGCCAGAAACAATCGAGGCAGTATGAATTCAGAGGTTCTCCTGCCCTGTCCCTTCTCCTTTCTTGTAGTATTGTATCAGTTATACAATTATAGAGCAATGAAAAAGTTATGTGATTTTTTTTTTTGGTACAACTGAGCTGAATTTTAATAAATCTGAAATTTCTTGTTTTATTAACTTAAAATTCTTTTCCCAAGTATATATTAAACCACCCCTTCCTTAAGCCATGTAACGTATTAAGAGATCTTGGGAGTGATCACTGCCCTCCTTTGGAGTTTTGATCTCTGAAGCCAGAATATTGTTCTCACAGAGGGTTCAGGCCCTAGGTAGTCAGTTGCCTCCTGTCCTTCCCATGTTGAGTTCTCTAATCACAAGACAAGGGCAGCCTTTGCTCATGGTTCTGAGGGACCTGATTGACAAGAATTGGAGAAGTGTACTGTCTTCCAAATACTGACCTGCATCCACCCTTCACTTGGTAGAGCCTGTACCCATTTCTATGTCTGACTTCCCGTGACCCCATGGAGATGTAGCACGGCAACTTACAACTTGCACTGTCTTTCTTTCCAGAGGACCACCTGGGACTAAGGGCCACGTGCCGCTTCTATTAAATAATTACCCCACACCCCAACTGCCTTTTAAAAAAGATGGTAGAAAGGAAGGAAGTCTGGATGGAAGGAAGAAAATCCATTTTATGTTCACGGTTCTCACTTCCACCTGCAGTCTCCTTAGGGAATAGTGAAAGTGTGTTTAAAGATACCTATGACATTGGTAGGTATGTAGAGATGCTAATGCCATCTCTAGAATATGTAATTGATTTAAGCTTGCTAATTCATTTGCATGAATTAAGAAAAGTTATAGTGGGCTCACAACCAATCAGAATGGCCATCATTAAGAAGTCTACAAATAATAAATGCTGGAGAAGGTGTGGAGAAAATGGAACCCTCTTGCACTGTTGGTGGGAATGTAAATTGGTGCAGCCACTGTGGAAAACAGTATGGAGGTTCCTCAAAAAACTAAAAATAGAATTACCAAATGATCCAGCAATCCCACTCCTGGGCACATACCCAGACAAAACTGTACTTCAAAAAGATACATGCACCCCTATGTTCATAAGCAGCACTATTTACAATAGCCAAGACATGGAAACAACCTAAATGTCCATTGACAGATGAATAGATAAAGAAGATGTGGTACCTATATACAATGGAATATTACTCAGCCATAAAAAAGAATGAAATAATGCCATTTGCAGCAACATGGGTGGACCTAGAGATTATTATACTAAGTGAAGTAAGTCAGAAAGAGAAAGACAAATACCATATGATATCACTTACATGTGGAATCTAAAATATGACACAAATGAACTTATCTACAAAACGGAAACAGACTCACAGACATAGAGAACAGACTTGTGGTTGCCAAGGGGGCGGCGGTGAGGGAGGGAAGGATTGGGAGTTCGGGATTAGCAGATGCAAACTATGATATACAGGATAGATAAACAACAAGGTCCTATTGTATAGCACAGGGAACTATATTCAATATCCTGTGATAAACCATAATGGAAAAGAATATGAAAAAGAATATATATGTATAACTGAATCACTTTGCTGTACAGCAGAAATTAACACTATAGTATAGTATACTAAATATAGTATAGTAAATCAACTATACTTCAATAAAATTAATTAAAAAAAAAAGAAACGGAAAAGTGTAGTGGGTTCACAAAGTCTCTTATTTTTTCCTAAAGAGCCCAGTTTTATAACTTTCAAGATCAGTTAGAAAAGTCCCTTCCTGTGTTGCCTTTTTCATTCATCAGACTCTGTTGCCTGAGTTAGAGCAGAGGTCCCTGAGGGACGTGGGACTGCTAAAGAGCATCTGGGGACAGGCAGCGACAGGCTGAGGGCTCCTGCAGCCATTGTGAGAGGCACCCTTTGTTCATGTTCTCGTTACTCAAGCATCTACCGAACACCTGTTCTGAATTAGGAATCGAACAAAGCTCTGAGGGCAGAACACTTAAGGGCAACCCTACAGGTTCCAGATGCTCTCCTAGAATTATATACAGCACATAAGGCCAGGGCACAAAAGAGGGAGGAGTGATCATTTCTCCTTGGGGGAAGGGAAGGCTCTGGAAAGTCTCCACAGGAAGTGACTTGGCTTTGGGCTGAGCCCCAAGGTGTTAGAAGCATTTGCTGTGTAACTGTTGGTGGGAAGGAAGTAGGCGGAAGGACCCCTAAGGCTCAAGGTCCAAAGGCTGAAACAATCCTGCCTCTTGGGGGCCAGGAAAAGCTGGGTTGGGCTGGATGCACTCACCAGGGGAGAGTCCCTCCTTGAATAAAAGCCTTATTATTGAAAAAAGGTAATCTTCCCCATGGACTTTTGCCTGCATCTCCTTGGCCAGAATGTGGTCACATAGGGAGTTGTATATATTTAACTGGGCATATCATGCTGCCAAACAAAATCAGGGTTTGTTATTGAAGGGCAGGGCAGATGTTGGGTAGTCAGTAGTCATACTGGCGATTATGAGTTTTCTATTATTATTATTATCATTACTATATGATTTGTCGAGTTTACATAACTTCTTCAGGTTTCAATTTCCTCATCTCTAACATGGGGACAGTAGAGACTACCTGGAGGGTTATATTGGGAATTAAAAATGACAGATATAAAGCATCTGGAGCATAGTAGGTGCTCAATAAATAGTGAGGGGAGGTTCTTGTTCTCCCTTTGGTTCCTCTCCTTCACTTCCTTTTTCTCCTTCTTCAAATACCTGCCTCACTTTCCCCTCCTCTGTAGTTTTAGAGTATATGGAGACATCTGAAAAGCCTAGAAGAAATTATATTTTACAGTTTCAAGTTCAGTCACTTTTTTTCTCTTCATCCTGCCAGACAGTTTATAATTATATTTGCTTTGCAATTAGGTAGTATAGTTTGTGAAAACATCATGTAGTGTTTATAATGATTTGCTTTTAGCCACGAAAGTAAATAATGATGTCTTTACTTCATTAAGCATTTAATTAATGCTTAAATTAAATGTCATGTGAGATACATAAAGAGTGTGTCTGAAGAAGTCAATAGAATTAGGTCAAATGAATTTGAATGAATTCTTAGTGAAAGGAAAATGGAGTTTATGAAGCAAGTTATTTGTATTTGGTAGTGCTAGGTTCTTCACCTACTTTATTTTATTTAATACTATCAAAGCCCCTATGAGTTAAATGTTATTATTATTTTTTATTCCCCTCTATTATGGACTGAATGCTTGTGTCTCCCAAAATTCATATGTTGAAATCTAATCCCCAGTGTGATGGTAGTTGGAGGTGGGACCTTTGGGAGGTGATTAGGTTATGAGGGTGGAGACCTCATGAATGGGATTAGTGCCCTTATTACAGAGACCCCAGAGAGCTCCCTCACTCATTCCACCATCTATGAACCAGGAAGTGGGCTCTCACCAGACACAGAATCTGCCAACACCTTCATCTGGGACTCCCCAGCCTCCAGACTATGAGAAATAAATTTCTGTTATTCACAAGCTGCCCAATTTATGGTATTTTTTATAGCACCCAAACTGAGGCAGACACCCTCTTTTAGGTGAGAAAACTGAGTATATTAATTCAGAATTGTATTTGACTGTTTGTAGCTGAAATAATAGTGGTTTAAACAAGGTGGAAGTTTGTTTCTCCTGTAAAAGGTGGTCAGTGTTCAAGGATCCAGGCCTAGAACCACTGTCATCAAGGATTCAGGCTCCTCCAGCTTTGTGCTCTGCCAAGTGGCTTTATCTGCAAGGTTGAGCTATGATCCAAAAATAAATCACTAGATTGTAGTTTGTGCCCAAGAATAAACTGCTAGATTGTAGCTTGTTCACATTCTTATCTTCCCTAGATAATTCCAAATTGTTTCTGGAAATACACAGTCTTTCAAAGCACACATGGAACATTTAAAAACATTGACTGTGAAACATGAAGCTCAACCAATATCAGAGTCATTATCATACAGACCACTCTCTGACCAGAATGCCTTAAAATCAGAAGTCAATGTAATAAAAATAACTTCATACACTTGGAAATTTTACAACAGATTTTTTAAAATAATTGATGAATCAAAGAAGAACTCATTCATATTTAAAATGAAGAGAAAATGAAAATTTTATGTTAATATTGTGGTATTCAGCTGAAGTCGTATGAAAAGGTTATGGTCATAAATGCATATGTGAGAAGAGTTTGTCTCAAGAATACGTAAAAAGCACAAGAACATAAGCCTAAAGAAAACTGAAAAAAAGAAATAATAAATGAACTCAGAAATTAATGGACTAGGAAAAAAACGAACAAAGACAAGCAGGAAACCCAAGAGCTTGTTTTTGAAAAGAATCGTAAAGTGGATAAGTTCTGGCAAGATTAATCAAGAAAATGAGAGAAGATGCAAATATATGATATAAACCATAAAGGGGGCTGCAACTATAAATTTATCACAGATTTTAAAAGCTATAGGAAAATGCTATGAGTGACATTACGTCTACATCTATAAAACTTTATTTAAAAAATGAATGATTTTTCCAAGTATATAATTTGAAAAGTATGTAAGGTATGGTCTGACTTTTTATTAACTATATATTTACATGTAAATATTCTCAAGGCAAAAAAATATGTTCAAATATTTTTAAGTGGTTAACTATGATAAGAATTTAGGAATTTTTATCATTTTCCTTCATCCAAGTTTTTAAATTCTCAACAGTGAATAAGGTCTTCAAACCTACTAAGGACTGGTGAGGGAGGGACAGAGGAAGCACACATGGGTCACAGTCCCCTCGGGACCCTGCCTGAATTTACACTGCAGCCCCCCACTGTGAGCCTCTGTGCTCTGGCAGGAGGTGCTGGCCACCGTACTGTCCTGATGTCTCCACACTCCATCCTCTACTATTCCTTTCTTCAGGGAGCTGTTTCCCCAACTTTCAGTCTTTTTCACCCTGGGACATGGACCCATGCACTCCTGCAGCCTTATCCCATCCTTGGGCCCACCTCCAGTTCCCCAAAGTCCAGGCTGGTCCCATCGCCTGGACACATGCTCCCTGGAGAGGAGGGCTGAGCACAGGGAGCTCAGACCGTGTTGAGCCTGGTCAGACAGCACCAGATGCTGGAGTCACAGGGACCTGGGTTCAAATCCCCATCTGCCTCTTACTGGCTCTTTGAACTTGGTCATATTCCTTACTTATCTCATCTTTAGTTTGTTGATGATAATGCCATATTAGAAAAATGAGGTAAAGTATATAAAACAACCACCATATAATAGGGCCTCAGGAAATGTGAATTATTTCTTCTGCCATTAGTTATTTGCCTGTAGTTACAACTAATTTACTAGGAAGCCTGGTATGGTGGGAAAGGATGGCTCGTGTGTATGTTGCTATGGCTCAGCATGTGGACCTTAGCGTTTCTAAACTGGGGCATGGTGTGGGGCAGAGTTGGAGAGGAGTATATATAACCAATTACAATGTATCCCAAACTAAGCGCCGTACTTCTGCTACCACAGGCAATAGTAGCCAGAGCCTTTCCACTGACTGTAAACATTTTACTAAAGGAAGGGGGGAAATGCTATGTTAAAGCTGGGTGAATTTTCAGCTGGTTAATCTAGAAGAATGTCAGGGTTCCAGGGCAGAGAACTGCTTTTCCATTAGGAACACATGTGATGAGTAACAAGCAGTTAGGCTGCTCCCTGCTGGGCACGGTGGGCGAAGGCATAGAGTAAGGAGAGTTGCCAGGGAATACTTTGAGAACTTTCCCCTGATGCGCTGGGGAAGAGATGGCTGGGAGGGGGTCTAGATAGGCATAGAGTGGGCCCAGGCATCTTGTCAGGTGGGTGGGAATTGAGAATTCAGTCAGAGCAGAAATTTAGAGTCACAGGAGACTTAAAATCTCCCTCTTACCCTCTGCCGGTCATTCATAAAAATTTGGGGCAAGTGCTAGATTTTCTGTTGTTTGTGATGAGTGCCTGAACAGTCTGGGGAAAGATGACCCCAGAAGGCTGGAGGAATTAGGGTTGTCCGAGTTGCCTGTGAAAAGCTGAGTAACATCATCTCCATGTGCTGGGAGCCTAAAGAAATGACTCCTGCTTGTTAGTCCTGGAGTGTTTCATTTCATTATTTCCCATGGGAGCAGAAACTTGAGCTGGACTTTGCCACATGTGCAGGGTTTGGTAGGGCTTTGGCAGATCTTTAGGGTCATAATTGCAATGAATCAGACCCTAAAAATCAACTTTAGTTTCTCATTGGTCTAAAAATGTTTGTTTGTACAAAGCATTTTTTATTTGTTTTTTTTTCTTTTGATGTTGCTGACCATCTCCTCCTCCTGCAAATTTGGAGATTTGTCTTCTAAGAGTCTGCTACTCCTCCCACCTCCCTGGCTGCCCCCTGCTGCTCCTTCTTCCCTAGCTCTTCTTCCTGGAGCTCGAAGGTAGGCCCACTACTCCTCCTGGGAGCCTTCCCTCGCCTGGCTCCTCACTCAGCCCACACCCAGCACATCCACTCCCAAGGCTGTGTCTCTTCCATGAGGTGAAGGACCCTCGAGCTGACAGCTCTAGCTCCTGAGTTTCGGATGCCCATTTCCACATGGATGTCATGAGCGCCTTAAATTCATGATATCCCAGACCAATGAGATGATCTCCCTCCCTCTCATCTATTCAGACTCCTGATCAGCTGATGGCATGACCACACTCCCAGTCACAAGGGCTAGATCCTTCGCAGTGATGGGTAACTCCTGTGCTACCTCATCACCTGTGTCCTGGCACTGTCACCGCTCCCACACTGCCCTGCAGACCGGGTGGGCTCTCAGGTGGACTGCAATTCACCCTTCTGTATCTTTGCTTAGGAATCAACTGTTCCCAACCCTCCACAAACCCTTATCTCTGCTGTCCAAATCTCAGGGCCAAATGTTTCCACCCATGTTTTACCTGCTTCCCCAGCCCAATGTATGGCCCCGCTCTTGTGGACTCTCCGTGCCATTGTCTCAGCACATTCTCATGTTCCACAGCATCCCTTCCTTGTATTGCACTTACTAACATCTATGCAACATTCCTCCATCTACAAGATGTCAGCAGGATGTTTAGCTGATCCATCCCCTCAGTCTCCTCAGAGACTTGTACGTGTTTGGGCTCAATAGATGGGTTTTGTGGCCATGAGTACACCATGTGCATCCTTGCCCATCTTCCCACCTGATGGATACTTTTCTTGAGGATGGGACTAAACATGATTCAGCTTTGCATCCCCTACAGAGCCTGAGCACTGTGCCTGGCACAACCTAAACATATCATAAATGCTGAAGTGGATGCTTGAAGGTAACCCTATTAATCATTTAGTATTTATTGTACCTTGAAGAACTCTAACATTAAAAGTTTTGGATAAAGCAGATGAGCCTATAAGAGAAACTGAGACGGAAGGGCTAGAGATGGAGGAAGGAATCTAGGAGAACATGGAGTGACAGGACAGGGAAGCATTTACATGGAGAGAGGGATCGAGGAAGAAGACGGCTGGTCTGGCAGCATGGAGGTCTTTATGTGAACCACGTATCTTTGGGAGGTAGGAACAGAAGCCAGATTGGAGTGCACTGAGGGGGAGGAGACGTAGAAATGGAGAAAAAGAGTGTTGATAACTTCTCAAGAACATTGCCGGGCTTCCCTGGTGGCGCAGTGGTTGAGAGTCTGCCTGCTAATGCAGGGGACACGGGTTCGAGCCCTGGTCTGGGAAGATCCCACATGCCACGGAGCAGCTGGGCCCGTGAGCCACAACTACTGAGCCTGCGCGTCTGGAGCCTGTGCCCCGCAACGGGAGGGGCCGCAATAGTGAAAGGCCCGCGCACCGCGATGAAGAGCGGTCCCCACACCGCGATGAAGAGTGGCCCCCACTTGCCGCAACTAGAGAAAGCCCTCGCACGAACCGAAGACCCAACACAGCCAAAAATAAATAAATAAATAAATAAAGTAGCTATAAAATTAAAAAAAAAAAAAAAAAAACATTGCCTATAAAAGTGAGGAGTTATAGAGAGGAAAAGAGACATGACAGTGAGATTCAGAGAGGATTCTCTTTCAAAATGGGATATTCATGAGTATGATTAAGAGCTTCTGAAGTAGGGAAGACTTTCTGAACTAAAATATAAAACCCTGAGTAAGAACTAGGAAACTTAATTACATAAAAATTATTTTTTTTGCATGATAAAAGCAGGTGAAATATTGGGAAAGAGCATTTGCAACATACATAACAGGTGTAACACATAATATGGACTCTACAGACTGAGGTACAAAAGGATGTATTTTCTTCTTATAACTACACTCAACTTGCTCCTCAGTCCTCACTTCTATCTGTAGCAGAAGACAACCCTATCAAAAAACAAAAAAGTTAAAAAACAAAAACAAAAACAAAAAAACAAAAAACAAAAAAGTTACACAACATTATAAATCACCTAACTATACTTCAATTAAAAAATTAGAAACCAACCAACAAACAAAAAATCAAAATATCCCCTCAGAGTAACTTAGTTGTTTTTAATGTATTCATCCTTAAAACCCAGATCATCTTCTCTGTCTTCAAAGAATCCATCCCCTTTTCATGGTTTCCTTTATCTTTGTACATACTTCTGTTGGTCGATGTCACCGTGTCTTGTAATTACATACTGCACATCTGTGTGTACAACTTGACCTTGAGTTTGTTGAGAGGAGGGATATTCTCAGTGGCCGGTATATGCACATTACCTGTGTATATTTGTAGACTCTTGTTGGTTAATAGTCATTTAAGTCCCCTGTGTGCTTCAATGTTTTGGAGTGTTAGGTAGGACTATTTCTGCATGTGTCACATTTCCACAAAGGATGCTGTAGTAATTAAGTTTTTACCCGCCTTTCAGAATATTTCAAGAATCAAAACTCTCTAGTCTCTCCTCTTCCTCCTCTTACTTTTCCTTTTTAACTGAGGTAAACAGTAAAATGCACAAAAATTAAGTGTAGAGCTCACTGAATTTTTACATATGTATACACCTGTGTAGTCATCTCCCAGATCAAGATCCAGAACATTTTCCGCCCCCAGCAGGCTCCCTCCTGCCTCTTCTTAGTCAGACCCCACCTCCTCCAAATATAACTATGTTCTGATTTCTAGCACCATGCACTAGACTAGTTTTGCCTGTTTTTGAACCTCATATAAATTGAATCATATAGCATGTATTTCTTTGTGTTTGGCTTCTTTTGTTCGACATTATGTTTGTGAGATTCAAACATGTTGACCTGTGTCTTACAGCCTGTTCTTTCTCATTCTGGTGTAGTATTTCATGGTATGAATAGAGATTATGCTTTCAATAACAAAGCTTTCTTGGTTTTTTAGAGAAACGGCCATTCCTAAATCTAGAATATTATTTTGCCATAGATGTGTTTGGCTTTGTAATATTTTTTCCTGTCCTAAGTGGGTGGCTAACACATAAGGGAAAAAAGAGTCCATTTTCAGAAAACATGATTTAAAAATACACAAATAAAAATTAACAAACTCTTCCTTATATTGCCTAGGTACAAACTCTTAGGCGTAAGATAGGCTACAGGGATGTATTTGTACAACACGGGGAATATAGCCAATATTTTTAATAACTGTAAATGGAGTGTAACCTTTAAAAATTGTATGTAAATTAAAAAAAAAAAGAACAAACTCCTAATTGAGTTCCTCTCCATAGAGCTGGGCAGGAAACTGGCCTTCCAGATTCAGGTTGGAGGATAGCTCTGAATGTTAACTTGGACCATGGGAGTAGCAGGGAGTGCGTTCCTGGAGTAGAAAGCTCCCTCACATGAATGTGCTGTTTTATGTCTCCCCACCTCCCCCGGCATCACTGATTTCCAGTGAGATGAGTCAGAAAGTGGTTAAGGAGGGCCCCAGACTCTCCAAGAACCAGAAGTTCTCGGAGCACTTCAGCATACATTGCTGCCCGCCGTTCACCTTCCTCAACTCCAAACGTGAGATTGTGGACCGCAAGTATAGCATCTGTAAAAGTGGCTGCTTCTACCAGAAGAAAGAGGAGGACTGGATCTGCTGTGCCTGCCAGAAGACCAGGTGAGTGGTCTGCGCTGCCACCTGGCGCCTGGGCTGGGCCTTGGCCTCTGTCTCTCAGCTCCGAGTTCCCCCTTCCTGCTCTACTCTGCGATGCTGGGCTGAGGCTCTGCAAACTGCGCTTCCCCCAATCCCCTGACAGTCGGCTCCCCGTTAGGCTCTGCCATTGGAAGGTACTGGAGGGAGACTAGAAGGTGGGGCGGGGGGAGGAGCAGGGCTGCCTTCCTATTTCCAGCTCCTGTCAGCATCCCTTAAAGCAACAGAGGAGAGCCATTGCTCCAGCCTGCAGCTTCTTTTGGCCCTCTCAGCACCAGCCGCCGCGCAACGTCCCCTCAGAGGCCCAAGCGCCAGCCAGCTGCACCCCCCGCGGTGGTCAGAGCACCAGCCAAGCCACGGTCCCCTCCGAGGTCCGAACGTCAGCCACGCCCCCGCCCAGAAGTCCGACCTCCACCAGCCAAGCAGCGCCCCCCTCAGAAGGCCAAGCAGCAGCCGCGCAGCAGCCCCCAGAGAGGGCCAGGCACCAGCCGTGGGGGGTCCCCCAAGAAAGCCTCTAGGTTCTGGTAACACCATCTCTTCCCTTTTGCTCCCCAGCCCTAAGGTTAGTAGCTGCTTCCTGTGTTTACTAACAATAGGTTATCTCAATGGCCCTCCTTCAGCCTTACCAAACCTGTGTAATCAATTCCCTGCATTAAATCCCCTTGTTTGAAACACCTAGTGTGGCTTCTGTTTTCCTCATAGCCACTGTTGGTACAATACTTCAGATGGCAGCACCAGTTGCTTCCTTTGTCTAGTAGGACTGGAAGTGATTAATTTATAAATTCGGAGTATGGACCACAGTAACAGATTGAATAAATGAGGCCCTCGATTCCTGTCCCTCAGAGAGAGAAGGAATGGTGACTCTAAGGGGTATCTGTGTATGTGCAAAAGGAGAGGTTCAGCCAGTTCATCCATCCCTCCTCCCAACACACTTCATCTGATGTTAACTTCAGTGGCAAGATCATTCACTCATTCATTCATTCAACAATCTTGATTGCGTATGTATAGAGTTCCACATACTATGCTGGGGGATGGGAACGTGGCCAGAACAAGCCAGGTTGTTTGCGATTCACCAGAACCAAACAAGAAAATAGTCAGTCACAGTGTAGGGTTAAACGCTCTAATACTCTCATAATCAGTATGTGCATTGGGCTATGGGAGCCTGGAGAATGGCTCTGCCTGTCTGGGGCTTCACAGAAGTTAGGTTAGAATAAGTAGAGGATAAAAGGGGATGTTGCCTGTAGAGAGAATAGGTGAGCCAAAGAGCATATGTTTATCAGCTCCATGTGGGGAGGTCAGCCTTTTTTTTTTTTTTTAATAGACTTTACTTTTCAGAGCAGTTTTAGGTTCATATCACAGTTGAGCAGAAGGTACACAGACTTCCCTTATACTCTCTGCCCACATGCACGGCAGGCCAACTCTTTAGTCCTTTTAGTATTTGAAAATGAACCTGTTTTATAAGTTAACAATGGATATAAATTGTATTTGGGATTCTCATATCTACTTTGATGCTCAGAACCTGCATAGCACATAATAGTGTATGCATGTCTCATGATGTTTACAGATTTAGTATGTAGAAGAATCAATTGGGGAGCATGTTAAAATGCTCCCAGAGAATCTAATTCCTTGGGTCACTTGTGAGGTTCTAGGGATCTGCATTGTCAACAAGCAATCAACCCACCCCCAGTGTAGATCAGGTGAGGTTAATTTAGGAAGGAAGTAACAGACTGGTGAGTGACTGGTAAGTCACTAAAACTGTAATAGGAAGTTGTGCATCAAGTTACCTGGTCGTTAATTTATGCCTTCCTGAGGGGCCTGAGTAATAAGGTCCTAGGACAGGTAAGCTTTGATATATGGAAGTGGTTAGGAAATGTGCAGAGCAGAGGAAATTAATTGTATATGAGGCATGTCATCTATGGTGGTGGCTTCAAGCCCACAATCTCCAGTGAGCTATGTGATGGCTGTTTGGGTGGCTGGGAGTTGAAAGAACCAGGACATTGAAAGGAGGTGGAAGACAATGAAAGCCAATTTCATCTGAGCCACAGATTTGTCTGGATTCAGCCTTGCTGAATTCACTTGAACTCAAGAGATATTTCAGTGTTGGTGTATTTTGACTCCCTCAGTTAACCATCCTCGGTGGGTATCAGGGAAGACACCTCTATAGTCTGTCATTGCCTTCTCAGCTGTTGTCCCTTCCCTGGGACCAAGGGACCTGACAGGCTCCATTCATAATGTCCCACGACATCACAGATGCACCATCTGAGCCCTTCCTACGATACTCATTCTCCCTTCTCAGGTTCCTAAAGGTCCTAAGGTAATGCATTAGAGACATTGCTTCGCCATGCTGTATGCGGTATGCATACATACTCTACTGACACTAAGTGACTGTCCTAAATCAAAGGGGTGGGAGGAAGATTAATGGGAAAAAATTCACTCTCAAGCAGAGCTACTAAATTACATGTGAAGAAAGGGTCAAAAAAGTTTTCCTGAAGCAGGCTTGCTTCCTGAAATTGTGCCATTCTTGAGGTCTGACCCTTTGAGGTCAAACAATTTTGACAAAGGACTTTTGTGTCCTTAGTAACTCCCTTGGATACATCTTTTCAAAAACCAGTGAATATTTAAATCTTAGGATCCAATAGGTATGATTCCTTGCATCCTGATTGAACATGGCAGCATTCTCATATTTGATGGAAAGAAACCATGGCATCTCCCTTTTAGTTTGTTTTACTCTCAGTTCTTCAAGGTTTTAGGATTTCACAGGTCATCCCGGCCTTTAGGGTTAAGACGTGTTTCCTGAGCTGAGACTCTTCTGGCTCCTTGGTGCTCTGCTTTCAGGAGCTAAGATCTGTGGTTTTCTGAAAACTTCCGTGGCTGCGGCTTTGAGTGACTAATTTGGGGCCAGTCACACGTATGTGAGCAGTACTGTGTGTGCCTTTGATGCGTTCTTTCACAGCATTGTCTTGTACAAACTGAGCCCTGCACACCGGAAGCCTGGAGGACCAATCTATTTCCACATGTATTTTCAAGCCTGGTCATCGAGACCACGTGCACAGCACTGCACCAAACTCTGGGCAATCAGGGGGGATGATGTATGCCCCTGGTCCAGCTGCTCAGATGGTATTTACGAGTGGCCCATCCTTCAGTGCTGCTGCTGTTCCCCTGAGTAACAACCCTGAGCTCAGGAGTTAGCCCACAGTCAGTGGTCGCACCTGTATATAGTTTTCGGTTTGTTCGCAATGACCAGGACTGCCAAAGAAAAATGCAATTATAAACATTTACATACTTGAGAAGCTAGGATTTACTTTTGAAGAGCGCTGACCCATGAGCAATTACTGCGAGGGGTCCGAGAGTATGCACTAACAGACCCAGGCTCCAGGGCCAGCTGCTAAGTTTCAGGCTCTTAGATAGAGGTAGCCTGCCTGCTTTTCAGGTCTGCAGACCCAAACTTATTCCAGACACTTTCTATGATGTGACTTGTCCTCCTTTTGTCTTTCCTGATGCCAAGAGGTACATTGTGCATTTTCACCTTCCAGAAAACCAGAGAGAATTCTCTTTCTTTGTGCAGGATTGGGTAAACTAGCCCTTCCACTTCCCTTGAATTTTCCATCTTGGTCTTCTTTATGAGTCCTTCCTTTTCTGGCAACACTTCACCTTAGGATCCTCTAGGGTTTTATTCTGAGCCCTCTCCTTGATTTTGCCTTCTGTTTTTTTTTTGTTTTTATAATTAATTATTTATTTTTTAAATTTTTATTAGAGTATACTTGATTTACAATGTTGCGTTTGTTTCTGCTGTACAGCAAAGTGAATCAGTTATACATATACATATATGCCCTCTTTTTTAGATTCTTTTCCCATATAGGTCATTACAGAGTCTCTTAT
Source organism: Balaenoptera acutorostrata (assembly GCF_949987535.1). NCBI lineage: Eukaryota > Metazoa > Chordata > Mammalia > Artiodactyla > Balaenopteridae > Balaenoptera > Balaenoptera acutorostrata. The sequence goes on from NC_080073.1 coordinate 44,381,908, forward strand.
GGTTTTATGTTTTTTTTCAGTTGTAAATATATATACACTTTTTTAATATTCTTTTCCATTATGGTTTATAACAGGATATTCAATATAGTTCCCTGTGCTATACAGTAGGATCTTGTTGTTTATCCATTCTAAATGTAATAGTTTGCATCTACCAACCCCAACTCCCAGTCCCTCCCTCTCCCTTCCCCCCCTCCCCCTTGGCAACCACAAGTCTGTTCTCTATGTCTATGAGTCTGTTTATGTTTTGTAGATAGGTTTGTTTGTGCCGTATTTAGATGCCACATATAAGTGATATCATATGATATTTGTATGTCTCTTTCTGACTTACTTCACTTAGTATGATACTCTCTAGTTGCATCCATGTTGCTGCAAATGGCATTATTTCGTTCTTTTTTTATGGCTGAGTAGTATTCCATTGTATATATGCACCACATCTTCTTTATCTATTCATCTGTCGATGGGCATTAGGTTGTTTCCATGCTTTGGCTATTGTGAACAGTGCTGCTATGAACATAGGGGTGCATGTATCTTTCTGAATTATAGTTTTGTCCGGGTATATTCCCAGGGGTGGGATTGTTGGATCATATGGTAATTCTATTTTTAGTTTTCTGAGGAACCTCCATACTGTTTTCCATAGTGGCTGCACCAACTTAACATTCCCACCAACAGTGTAGGAGTGTTCCCTTTTCTCCACATCCTCTCCAGCATTTGTTATTTGTAGACTTTTCTTATGGTTTTAAATGTAACCGGCAGGGTGATGACTTTTAAACCTTATTCCAGCCCTGGCATTAAACTCATATATGGGCCTGATTGCCCAGCAGATCAACGTGGATGTTATCAAACTCAACTTATCTCCACTTGACTTCTTTCCCATGAACACTCACTCTTCCTCTTATCAACAACCTCAGCAAATAACACCACAGCCCCTCTAATCAGCCCCACTGGAAACCTAAGCCCCACCCTGACTTCCAACCTCTTGAGATACACACATGCCTGCCAATTTTACTTTCTAGAATTTTTTTTTTTTTTACCATAACTTAAAGTACATTAAGAGCTGATGGGAAAGGGTGCAGAAGTGAGGGTGAGATTGGAAACAAAGGAGAGGGGATGGAGATCGTGGATAGAGTGAGAGAAGCAAGGCTCCTTCATAGTACGTGTGGAGGGACAGGCCAGTGATGGGAGCAGGAAAAGCCGTTTGGTTTTGCAAAATAGAGAGAGACCCATTAAATGGTCGTTAAGGGGACTTCCCTGGCAGTCCAGTGGTTAAGACTCCGTGCTTCCAATGCAGGAGGCGTGGGTTCGATCCCTGGTTGGGGAACTAAGATCCCACATGCCTCGCAGCCAAAAACTACATAAATAATAAAAAATTTTTGAAAACATTTAAAAAAGGATGAAGGCAAGTCATACCCCGAGGATGAAAGAGCTGGAGGTCTGAGAAGGTTAGGGTAGGTTTAGAACACCAGCGACCAGGCCGTGAGGCTGTGCTGAAGGCTTGCTGAGCTCTGCCTGATGGAGCTGCATATGAACCATCTGTTCTTTCAAAGTTTATTCTCCAATGAGGGAAACAAATTGCCATCTCTGAAATCACCAATGGAATCATCCAACTCCACATCAACCGTCTGCTTTTCTTCCAACTTGCTTTGTTAAGTGTCCCCACAGCAACTGTTCTTAGACTTCACCAGGTGCTTCTGGTACTCTGAGCCCTGGTTTTTCCTTCTCCATCCATCAGACTCCTTTCCCCGCTCCCCCCCAACCCCGGTAGTTTGATTTAAAAAATGTTTCAAGTTATCATTATTTATTTATTAATTTAAATTATTTCCTTATGAATTATTCAATTTATTTAAAGTAAAAAAACAAATGGAAACAGTTTACCAATTTCTCTCCCCCTGCACCCCTGCCTCTGTTCTCTGTATCTATGAGCTTGTTTTTCATTTGTTTGTTTGTTTAGATTCCAGATATAGAAGAGATCCTATGGTGTTTATCTTTCCCTGACTTATGTTACTTAGCACAATGCCCTCGAGGTCCATCCATGTTGTTGCAGATGGCAAGATTCCATTCTTTTTTATAGATGAATAATGAATGGTTCGTTGTATGTGTATATATATATCACAGTTTCTTTATTCACTTATCCACTGATGGACACTTGTTTCCATAGCTTGGCTATTATAAATAATGCTGAAATGAACATGAGGGTGCATATATCTTTTCAAGTTAATGTTTTCATTTTCTTTGCATAAATACCCAGGAGTGGAATTGCTGGACCGTATGGTAGTTCTATTTTTAATTTTTTGAGGAACCTCCATACTGTTTTTCACAGTGGCTGCACCAATTTACATTCCCATCAACAGTGCACAAGGGTTTTCTTTTTTCCACATCCTCACCAACACTTATTATTTCTTGTCTTTCTGATAATAGACATTCTAACAGGTGCGAGATGATATCTCATTGTGGTTTTGATTTGCATTTCCCTGATGATTAGTGATGTTGAGCATCTTTTCATGTACCAGTTGACCATGTGTATGTCTTCTTTGGAAAAATGTGTATTCAGACTCCTTCTTTCTTCACTTTCCTCCCTCTCCAAATTAGAAACCATGGCCCAACATTTTAATCTCTCTCAAAAATACCTTACATTCCCCTACCCTTTGAATATCTATCTCATATTCCTGGGAAAACCTCCAGCCTTGTATGAATCCAACCATCTGCCTTCACCATGTCTGTTTCCAGGCAGTTTTGAGTATTACTGGGAAAAAACACAGCAGTGCAGTAGTAGTTGGGTGAAAGCAGGATTACGGTGATTATATCACTAAGCACTGTTTTCTTTTGGGAAGTCATAGTTCAGTTACCTGCATTCGGATAAAGGAGAAAGCCATGGACCATGACACGAAAAGTGTCATGTATGTTTGTGTAATACACAAGGCACATACACACACACACGCATGCATACGTATATCAGGTTTACATGCATGCAGTAGAATTCGACATTTTCAGCAAACAGTTCTATGCACAGAGTCATGTAACCACCACCACAATCAAAATAGAGAATACTTTCATCAACTTCCAAATTTCCCTCATACTTCCCCTTTGAAGTCAGTCCCCAAGCTCCTGACAACCACTGATCTGTTTTCTGTCCCTATAGTTTTGTCTTGTCTAGAATGTCACATAAATGGAATCATACAGTATGTACCCTTTTGAGTCTGGCTTCTTTCACTTAGCATAATGCATTTGAGATTGAACCGTGTAGTTGTTGCATGAATCAGTAGTTCTTTCACTTTTATTGCTGAGTCCTAGTCCATTGTATGCATGAACCTATCAGAATTTTCCATTCACGAGTTGAAGGATATTTAGGTTGTTTCCAGTTTTTGGTAATTATGAATAAAGCTGCTGTAAACATTCATGTGATTGTAAGTTTGCTTTTCTTTGAGTAAATAACTAGAACTGGTATTGCTGGGACATATGGTAGGTGTATGTTTAAATATAAAACTGCTAAATTGTTTTCCAAAGTGGTTGCACTACTAGCAAAGTGGTTGTATTCCTACTAGCAAAGTGGGATGCTCTGAATTCTTGTCAGCATTTGGTACTGTCAGCTTTAAAAATTATACCCATTCTAATATTGTATGTTGTGGTACCTCACTGTAGTTTTAATTTTGTTTTTTTCTATTGACGGATGATGTTCTTTTAATGAGCTTATATATCATCCACCAAAGACATTTATTGGTGAAGTGTGTGCTCAATCTTTTGCCCACTTAAAAAAGTGGGTTATTTAATTATTATTGTGTTTTGAGAGTTTAAAAATATATTATCTGGATATAAGTCCTTTATCAAATACATGTTTTGCAAGTATTTTCTCCCAGCCTGTGGTTTGCTTTATCATTTTCTTAATAGTGTCTTGTGAAGAACCAAAGTTTTAAACTTTGGCAAAGTTCAATTTATCAATTTTTTCTTTTATATATCATGTTTTTTGTATTGTATGTGTGCTTTTTGGATTGTATGGAAGAGTTCTTTGCCTAACCTAAGATCACAAAGATTTTCTCCTGGAAATTTAAAATTTTAAGTTTCACATTTATGTTATTATCTATTTTGAGTTAATTTTTTGGTAAATGGTGTGAGATATGGATTGAGGTTCCATTTTTTTTTTGCATATGGATATCCAATAGTTCCAGCACAACTTGTTGAAAAGATTCTCCACTGAATTACTTTTGCAATTTTGTCAAAAATCAGTTGACCATAATGTGTGAGTTTATTTCTGGACTTTCTATTCTGTTTCACTAATTTACGTATCTTTTCTTTCATCAACTTGATTACTATAGCCCTACAGTAAGTGTTAAAATCAGTTTAGTGTAAATTCTCCAACACGGTTTTTTATTTTTGAAATTGTCTTTGGCTATTCTAGTTCCTCCACTTTTCCATAGAAATTTTAGTGTCAGTGTGTGAATTTTGACAATATATCCTGGTGGTATTGAATGGGATTATGTCAAGTTTATAAGTCAGCTTGGGGAGAACTGTACATGGTATATCTCCCCATTCATTTAGGTTCTTTTTGTTTTGTAGTTTTCAGCATACAGATCTCATACATATTTTGTTTGCTTTATACTTAAGCATTTCATGCTTTTAGGTACTATTAAAAATAGTACTTTTTCAATTTCAGTTGTTCATTGCCAATATATAAAAACATATTGATCATGTATCCTGTGACCTTGCTAAACTCACTTATTCTAGTTTTTTTTGGGGGGTAGACTCTGGGATTTTCTACACTGACAATCATGTCGTCTGTAAATAGAGATAGTTTTATTTTTTCCTTTCTGATCTGTATGTCTAGTTTTTGTATATGGTTTAAACTGCTATTTCACTTAGAATATTTTCTTTTTAGAAAAATATTTTAACAAGATTAAGTCCTCGCCAAATTGGCTTTTTGAATCATTAAAAGGAGTTAGAGCGGCTTCCCTGGTGGTCCAGTGGTTAAGACTTGTGCTTCCACTGCAGGGGGCACAGACTCGATCCCTGGTCGGGGAACTAAGATCCCATATGCTGTGCGGTGCAGCCAAAATATATTTTAAAAAAAAGAAAGAAAGAAAAGAAGGAAACAAAAGGAATAATTACTGTACATAAAAACAGAAGATATTTTAAAGAATATCTTTCCTAGGCTCAGGCCAGGAAAAACAATTATCATATTATTTTGGCCAGATATTTCCAGAATTGAGAAATTTCCAGAATTGAGATTTTAAGGCTGAGTTTAGCAGAAGAGTAATAACCACATAGGTAGTCTATAAATTTATAATTCTATTAACTGAGCATGGAGAAAGAGCACATCACTTAGTAACGCTGTGGATTTTTATGTTTCTCTTTGTAAACCAGATTGAAAAGGAAGACCAAACCGACCCCTCGGAAGAAGTGATGGAGGAGTTTCAAGTGAATGGACGGTCTCAGCTCCCGGACTCACTGCTTCTCGACCCACGTGCCCTGGGACAGTTTATCTGGCTTTGAATATGATGCAGGGGCAGACGCCTGCTGATGCGGCCACAGCCGATGCCCATAGTCCCCATGGCGCGGGGGCCACCGGGCAGCCTGCCTGGAGGTGAGAGGGGACACCTCTGTGTGTTATACTCCAGGCAGTGGGTCCCAGCAGCAGCCCTCGGGCTCCAGAGCTCTTCTGGTCTCAGCTACAGACCTTTCTCCCCCAGGATGTGCACAGGTCTCCAGGATCTTTGGCTCAGGATGGCCCCAGTGCCAGCCCATGTGTTGTCTTCCAACCTCTAGTCCCCTCCGTCCTGGCATCCTGTTGCCTAATCTGACTTTTAATCTTTGACCTCTTTCTTTGTAATTAATCCTCTACCTGGGTTCCTCTCTCCCCCTGTGTCCTTTGGTTTCCATTTGACCTCCTTAATCAGTCCTCTGTACTAGCTCACAGTCTGAGGCACAGCTGGCTTTGGGGAAGATCCAAGTTCTTCTGTAGTAAGATATTAGGCTACCAAATGGTCCAGAGATGCAAGGAGATTCCCAGGGAGGGTACGAGCTGTCTAACTCCACATGTCAGAGGCAGTCGATGTGCTGTGTCAGGAGCTGAGAGGAAAGTCATGAGGAAGGAGTTCTCTCCCACTCCCTAGGCCCCTGTCTCCAGCCTCACACAGGGATTTGTGAATGTCTCCTCCTGATCCTCACCCTGGTGAGAGCAAACCCTCTTACCAACCCATCTGGACAGTCTCAACTCCAGAACTAATTGCTTTGCAAAATGTGTAACCCTGGGTGAGTAATCTGGGCTCACGCACAATGCCCTGCCCACTTCCCCTCTCCCGAGGGCTCCTGGAGACGAGGCTGCTAAGATGGCCCCTGCGTCCCACCCTCCCCACCTCAAGACACAGGCAATGGCCCCAGAGCACTTACAGAGAACCAGAGGGGTGCTCTGAGAGTTGCTGTTTTCAGGCCCAAATTTCAGCCCCAAATTCCTGAGAAGGGCTGAGGCCTGGTTCCCCTCCCCCTCCCCACTCTCCCTGGCTCAGCCCCTTTACATACTGTAGAGGAATCACGAAAACTAGGAGAGGAACTTGGCCTTGGGGAGAGGATAACTAGGTCAAGGAAGGGGTGAGTTAGGCCAGTTAAGCAGTCCAAGACTTCCCTCCCTGTGTCTGAGGACATTCTGTGGTGTGGGGGGGTCTGAAGCCAATTATAATGGACCAGGGTTGGGGGTTGACTTCTCATCTCTTCTTTTTGATTTGCTCCCACTATCTACAGCCCCAGGCTCTGGAAAAGGACTTTGATCTTGAGTATGGGCTCTCGATCAGGGCCACAGGAACTAAACCTCCACTCCACTTTGGTTCTACCACACCCCCTATACACACACACATGCTGGGGGTCATTGCCCCCAGGTTAGACAGAGGACCCTTAGATCACCTGTGTTCCTGTGGATTGGGGTGTGTGTGTGTGTGTGTGTGTGTGTGTTTGGGAACTTGGCTTTGGGAGAATATCTTTGGGCTCATTTTGTCTCCCAGGCACAAATACTGGAGAGCCCCTCCAAGTCCAGGACCCTGACCACTGAAGCTGATCACGAGAAGACTGAACTCTAACACACTCCTTTCAGGGGCTGACCTTGACTTTGGGTTCCACTGTGTAGCCAGCAGTGGCCTTGTAGGAGCCCCTCTTGGGCTACTTTCTCTACCCAGCTCAGAGGTGAGGGATCGAAGGAGAGGGGTGAGGGGATCCATCTCTCTTCAGGCTCCAGCGGGGTCCATTCCAGAAGCTCTTCCAGCTTGTTTTAAGCTGGCTGATTTGCTTATTGGCTTCTAAAGTTGGGATTGAAGGGTGGAGGAGGCGGGCAACAGACCCTCCTCCACTCCTCCAACACTTCTACTCAGGAGGCCCGTGGAGGGGAGGTGGAGCCAGGCCCCAACCCAAAAGGGTACAAAGCTCATTGTTCTTCCAGACTTGGTCCACTTCACTTGTGGCTCAGAAACCCTTTCCCTACCCAGCAAGAGCACACTCTCTTGCCTCTTTCTGGTCTCTCCTTTTGTACGTGTAAACGATATGTTGTCATATCTATTCAGTGCTTGTGCCAACCTCAGGGCTCTGTCCTTGCTGTTTATTCTGCCTGTGACGTTCTGGCCCAAGATCTCTGTACTCGTGACTTCAGCTCAAATATCATTTCAGAGAGGCTTCCTTTGGAACTCAGTGTGGTTTCCATAGTTACTCTCTATCCCATCACTCTAGCACTTATCACCTTATGGAATTATCTTGTTCATATGTTTAATTGTTTATGGCTTGGGTCCCCATCTCCTCCTAATGTAAACTCCACAGTTGCCAACACCTGTTTACTGCCACATTCTAAGCTCCAGCACTAGTCAGAACTCAATAAATGCTTGTTGACTGAATGGATGTTTGTTTGTTATTTTTTAAATAGGAATAATTTTCCAAAAGTTTAGATACTTTTGAGAAGTCAAAGGTGTCTGTTGTGTTTAGCAACAAAGAATCTCATAGGGCAACGACCTTGAAGGGCGACCTTGTAGGGCATCCTCCGTGGGAGTCAATGGGAGGTGAGGAGAGGAATTTGTGAAGGTAGATGCAACTCCCTCAACTAAGCTCGACCATGAAGGGAGGCAGAGGATGGGGCAATAGCTGGAGTGCTCCATGAACCCAGTTGACACTTCGGCCTGTTGAATGCTACTGGGAAAGAGGCAGCGGAGTAGGTGTAAGAGGAGGAGGAGGAGATAACTGATGGAGTCAGGGACTGAGGAGGTTGGCGGGAGGGTTCTGGGACACAGGTAAGGAGATCAGGCATGGAGCAGGGGTTCCTTCTCATTGGAAAAAAGGGAAGGAGGAAAGGAGAGCACAGATTCTTGTGGGTTTGCAGGAGCTTGAGGCAGTTCCTGCCTGTGGCTTTGATTTTCTTTTAAAGTAGGAGGTGAAGTGGCCTGTTCACAAATGGGAGTGGCGGTGGTGGCGGTGAAGGGGTCAGAGATATGAGGACGGTGGAGAGGGTTATAAAGAAACCAATTTATCTAAGGTCTTTGAAATCTTCTTAAAAAAACCTGTCTCCAGATGACTTTCATTAATTAATTAATTTACAGCTCAAGGCAATATTGTGCCACTAAGTCGTTGCCTACAACTTCACATTTAAATGTAAATCTAAGATCTAAATCTGAGACCCACATGGTCTCAGATGGAAGATGTAAGAGTTGGAGAAAAAAAAGGCAGAGTCTAATCTTCCCAAGGAATACAGAATCATGAGGAAGCTTTCACTGTGGGAAGCTGCAAAAATGCTGACAGATCACAGCGAGATGGGGCTGTGCTGTGAGACAGTAATTTGCTGAGCGTCCATCTGGGCTGCTGTTCGTTCTAACACCAGAGAAATGTGAAAACTCATTCTCCCAGGAGAGCGTCTTGCCTGACTCCATAGCGCATGTCTCGGCCCCATTAATAACATCACTAACAGGTACTTACTATCTCTGCTGAAATAAAATGAAGTGTTTTTAACAGACAAAGATGATGCTGTTGACCCAATAGTAGGGTGTATATTTGCAATTTGGAGGGATTTTGCATACTCATTCTTCTTATTTGTAACACAGGTACACACTTGCAAGAATGCTGGTTAAGAATACTGATAAAAATTTCTTTCTATTTAGTATCAACTGTTATCTATCCCATACCACATAGTGTTTTATGTTTGTAAATGGGAGAAGTTGGTTATGGCCTCCGTGGCCATTGAAACCATGACCTTGACCTTATTGCTATTGTGTTGTGACCTAGAAGTTGCCAAACTGAGCTTGGTGGAGCCCTGGGGCACTCGGAGATGCCACCTTATGAGATGAGACGGATGTGGAGCTGACAGGAGACCAGGCTACCTCCATGTCAACTAAGGCAGCTTTCAGGGTCTATGTTGACTTCTAATTTTATATAGATAAAGGGTCTCACTGGGGTAAAAGAGTCCAACAAAATCCACTTTCACGGCTGAGAGCAAAAATTTTTTTGGGGGGCGTGTCATGTGGCTTATGGGATCTCAGTTCCCTGACCAGGGGATTGAACCCGGGCCCTGGCAGTGAAAGTGCCAAGTCCTAACCACTGGACCACCAGGGAATGCCCAAACATGGATAGAATACTTATGTTAGTAATTTTCTAAGTGATTTCTTGAAGAGTGTATTCTTTGGCATCACATTGCAGGTTTGGGTTTAGTTGATGGGTATTTCAGTGACTACTTATTTCCTCTTAGGCAACAGTTCACCTACCACCAAGTTGAGTGTTTTGACTTTTGATCAAGGTTTATGCAAAGTATGGATGAGCAAAAGAACATAGATTAGCAAACAGTCATGATAATTATTCCTACACTTTTCCTTTTAAGCAAATTTATGAAAAAGTGTTATATTCAGCATATATTATATTAAAACCCATCTCTGTTGTGCAAGCTACATTAACTGTATAAACTACGTTAGTACATAAAACAGGTTTGAGGAGAGTGGAGAAAGTGAGAGGCATCAGCTCAAGTGGTGGTCATACTTTATAGTAAATCAAATACCTATCAGATTTGAGTCATTTGGTTCAAAAAGATCTCTTAACAATACAACTAAGTTCTAAGAGCGTTAACCTAATTACCAAAGTAACATTCACATTGGATTTTGAAGCACCTGAACTATCCCAAGGATCCATTCATAACCTGAGGCTGGAAGCCTGGGGGAGCAGGTAGTGATATCTGGAGAAGCTCCTCTCTAGAACCCAAAGGTTGTATGTATTTTGTAGAGAGAGAAAGGTAGATAATCTCAAGTAATTAGGGACAAGAAAGAAGGTACTTTCTTAGGGCAAGAGGATCTATGTTTCTAAAGTTTTCTTTAGCAAGGAGCTGTAAGCTCACCAGGAAGAAAGGTTGGGAATGTGTGGGTCCATGTTTGAGAAGGTGGCTGATGGCAGTGTTAGTGGTTTATGTGGTTTATATTTATGACAGATATTCCTGATAAAGATAGGAAGTTAGTGGCATCAGCATTAGCTAAGCCAACGCTCCCTGGAGAAAGTAAGAGCTCTTAGGGCCATTCTTTGTTAATGAAACCACACCAGGCCAATATTAGAGGCAGATATTTTATCAGATCCTGAAAATAGTCCTTTGGTCCAGGTGGTGATCCATGTACAGCCCTGTGTTGACCTCCAGGCAAGTCTGTTTGATGAATGGTGAAGTGGAGATATCTTGATTGTGTCCACCATCAAGGAAGGTTGGGTAGTCTGTCATTCAGAGGGTGTGGGATTCAGTAGACATTCTGGCAGTTTTTCATCAAGTCATGCTTGCAGATCAGAGGGTAAAGTTTTTCCTGACACCTCATATGTCCCTCTACCCAGGTGGCAGCCTATTCACAACGCATTCACTTGTAGGCATGCCTCTTCCATAGCAAGAAGGAGGTGAAGGGCACAGTGGGGTCGAGGGCCCCAGTACTCCCAGGGAGTGTGCTCAGGGAGCCAGCCTGTCTCCCAGGATCTCTCACTGATGGGATTTACTTCGTGATCTTCCTGGATTTGGTTTATTTCTGAGATCTCTGAAGTACACCAATCTTTGGGATTGCTATCTGCAATTTCTGTCTCTGGAAGGCAGCATCTCTCTTCTCTCCGGGAAGAAATCTTGATGTATCAAAAAGAAAAAGCCTGGGGCTTTTTTTCCCCACAAGGTGATCCAACAGATTTTTACATAATCTATCTTCACTATAATTTCTCTTCTGTTTCTTGAATTCTCTGTGAATATCCCCTTCTGCAGCTGACAGCTTCTGTTCTTTCTCTCTGGCTTACAAGTTTTCTGAGTCAGACCCCTTAACAGAAGAGATCCTTAATGATCTCTACTGCCAGCTGCAAGATTTTGCATTTATTTTCAACTAGAGCTTTGGCTGCAAGCAGTGAAAAAAAAGAATCATTTTCCAACTTTTTTCTTCCAGCTGATGCCTTGCTGACACCTCATTATTCGGCTTGGAATGTAAATGGTGTCTGTTTTCTTCAACTTTTGTTAATGTGGATTTTGGTCGCATTTGACTTTCCTGACTTTTCGTCTTCTTACTGTGGTAATCTGCCAACCAAATCTTTATTTTTAAAATGATCCTGCTCATTCATTCCCTATGATTTTCCTCCTCTGATGCAAAGATCATGATTAAATGGTTTTAGCTGCATAGCGTATGTATTGCGAACTTGAACTCCATTATTTTTCTAAGCCACAGCTTCTTCCCGAGACTTGAGATCTTAAATGATTCGCTCACCCATCCTAGTGGGTAGGGCTGGGAACACAGAAAAAGCTAGGGGCAGAAGGGGACCACTCTGCCCCCGTCGAACTGCTACCCCTTCCTCTCCTTCTAGCTCCTGTCTTCCTTCCATCCCTTTCCCTCACTCATCTGTTTTCCCACAGCTTAAATTCACAAAAGATCTTGGTGTTTAGATTTCTAGCAGAGCTACTAACAATTTTATGCATTTTTATTGCTCTGGGTTTCACACTGTCTTTGCTGCCTTCTCCAGATCTTGTTCTTAGCTGCTAACTGAGATTCCACCCAAACCAGCACCACGATGATTCATGCAGGTCCCCACGGTCAGGTGACCAAGAAAGACCCTGAGAGGGGTGCTGACCCACATCCAGGTGCATTCTGGCTCCAGGCCTCTCCAATCCCAATTTTCTTTGCTTCCCCAAGTGGCCTGGTGCAAAGGTACCATCACGTCACGCAGATGCGTTCTCTTGAGTTAGGATGGTTGCGTCATTGCTGAATCTACTTCTGTAACTTGCTTTCACCTACAGTTTTAATTTGCTGCTACTTTCATTGACTCAAGTCTCCAAAAGTCCTCAAATACTTGAATGCAGCTTCTCATGTGATACCTTCCCTTTTCTTCTGGTGTAAGTTTCCCTTCAGTGAGCTTTTGAAGTCCTCATAAGAGAGTCTCTGGAGTCCTACTGAAGAGCTGGGAGTATTTAGCACCAAACACGTGTGTGTGTGTGTGTGTGTGTGTGTGTGTGTGTGTGTGAGAGAGAGAGAGAGAGAGAGAGAGAGAGAGAGAGAGAGAGAGAGAGGAGAGACAGAGAGAGAGAGAGAGATTCTTCCCTTTTTGTGGCTTCTTTCCTTCTGTTGCTTCATGTGCTCTGGGGGAGGTTGTCTACCTTCCTTCCATCCCTGATTCCCTGTCATCCCTGTACGCAAAATCATATGCAGATGGGAGGTACTGGGCTCCTGGCAGGGTAAACCCAGCGGTGCTCCTTGCCCAAACAGCATGAAGGTTTGGTTGGCATGTCATTCCAATTTCCTCTCTCTTTCGACTTGTGAAACTCCAGTTGCTATGAAAATGGAAAAGCTTTAGTGTACATGTATCACCCAACAAAGCTTTATAAAGCTGCTTCTTAAGGCAGCTCTGTTTTCTGAACACTTCTAACCCCTACTGGGATATAACTGATTTAGAACAGGGTTATACGGTGACTTTCTCATACAGGGAATTCATTAGGCCAATGAAATTGTTTAACCCAAGACATTATTTACACAGGGGAGAAAAATCAGGTGTGTGTGTGTGTGTATGTGTGTGTGTGTGTGTGTGTGTGTATTTTCCCTTTCTAAATAGAGAACTCATTTTGTCTCAAAATCTAAGGCCCCATTTCAAATTTTTAGAGGACTACCTGACCTTTGCTCTCCACCCAAGTTTTTTAGGAGCTCTCCTTTCTCCTTTTACCCTGGAGCAGTAAGCACTTTTTAATTTATATCTAAGAGATCAAAACAAAAGGGTCTGTCCTCAAGTTCATGGACAAGTCTGCTCATCACCAGTGTCACTGGCCAACAAGGTCAATATTTGCTGACTGAGTAAATAATGAAAATATATTGAAGAGAAAATTATTTAGAGATTTATTGAGTAGTATGTAAGTAAAGACTCAGAAATGAGAATTCCAACCATCAGGCAGAGGGTCCAGATGACAACTTCAGGTGCTCAAGGTCACACAACTATTCCAGAGGATAGCTGAGCACACCTAAGAGTACGCTACCATCTCCTCCATCCATATGGGGCTGGATGCCTAGACTCACAGGGGCATTTAGCACAGCCTGGGTCGGCGAGCGCTTGCTTTATTGGTTGATGGGCTCATGGGTGGGAGGGTGTAGGGATGGGTCTGGGCCAAGGACACAGATCAGGGCGCCTCTCACACTCTCCACAGAGGTGGGAGTTGACCATGGCAGCTATCACTTTACCATTGTTAGGAAAGGTGGTGTGTGCAGTGATTCAGAGTGAGGGAGCTGAAAACAAACACACCTGTGGTCAAACCCCTGTCTGAGTGTTACTGGTTGTGTGAACTTGGATAAGTGACGAAAGCTCTTTAGGCTTCATTTTATAGATAAGGACAATTAAGTAGGAAGAACATGCAAGGAAGCAGTGTAGAGCTGGCATGTACAAAGTACTCACTCAGTAAAACAGGGAAACACGACACTCATTCTCATAGTCATAGTTCTCTTCACTACTTGTATTTACCTCATGTACTTATTTGTATACTTATCCCCTGTCTTTACCCTTAGAATGCAGTCCTCAAAAGGGCGAGGACCATGGTTTCATATCCCTGTGTTGTTTCTCATTCCCCTCGATTACACGATATGGACAACTGTCATTTTCTGGGATTTATGGAAACAGCTTTGAAAACATGGCCTTGAATCTCCTTTTGGCCCCTTTTTAAACCTTCATTTCCACCATGCTATTGACTTGGCAGAGTGTGGATGTGGTCTACTTTCCACTCTGCTGTGGTGAGCAGACTCTACCTAGAAATGTGCCATGTTTGCAATTCCTTTTTAAAAGGTAATAATAATAGTAAGAAAAGCATCATCATTAAAATAAGTATGTCATTGTCTTTCTTAAGATGCGCTTAGTAACAGCTTGTACACAAAAGGTCCCCTATGCTATATGACTTCCTGTAAGACACTTCCTCCTAAAACTTTCAGGCTGCTCTCATCCTCCAGCTCATTTACTCAGGGATTACATCTGTGTCTTAGAGAAAAATGTGATTATTTTCCATACCCTGGCCCTAGTGAGGAATAAAGCATTTCATCTGAGGAGCTGCAGCTGCAGACTCTATGCCAGGGGAAGACCAAATGTGAACTCATGTTATCCACTCAGAAAAAAGAAATGGGCAGAGTCCCTCCTCTGTTGCAGGGTCCTCTGCCTCCATTTGTCAGAGTATCTAGAAGTAGATAATGATATAATGTCAGGATCCCACAAGGATCCTTGCCACTATTCCAGAGAGTAACTCTCATGATCAAGGTACTCGATTTTACTTAAGCTTTCAGAAAATAATAATCTATTGAACTGAAATTCTTTGATTTTTCAAATCTTTTTTTCCTCTTCCCTGAGCAATATTTCTATGAGTATTCCTATTTAAGCTTTATCTGCAATGAGTATTTATAAAATAAGATTTCATTTGAATATGCTAACCTCTCCGTATAATATACATCTTGATTTTTAAAAAATTAATTAGCTGATTTCTAAACATACACTCAATTTCTTGATATTTCCTATCTTGCTGTCTACATCTTGGGTATTTTGCAAACATATAATACCTTCACATAAGAGCGAATATAGTAAATTAATAAGTTTTCCAACTGTTGGCATTGAAAGTAGTAAGTCAAAGAAAGTTTCAGGAAAATGGGCAAAAATCCCTGGATTCTGGAAAGGGCAATTATAACAAAAACTGGGCTCAGACATGATTTTGTTTCTCATTAGCTGTATGACTTTGGTCAAGTCATTTCACCCATCTGTGTTGTGATTTCTTTATTTGTGAAAGTGAAAGGATGACGCCTACCTCACCTTCCCTTTCTCACAGGGCTACTGTGCAGACCAAAGAAGATAAACTTTTTGAATCTAAAAGATTTAGCACACTTAGATGGAAATAAATTTTCAGAGGCTATTGTAAAGGAGGCTAGTTGACAGAGGTCAGCTTACCACTTTTTAGTCATCTAGAACTCTAGGAACCTGACCGCTGTGATGACTACTGTGATCAGATAGAGTCTAGGCATCTATTTATTGATATAGAACAAGGTCTGGAGCCAAACTGGGCTGAGAAAAGGATATGTTGGTCCCCGTCTCTGGACCTAGAACCATGTATGCACTAGGACTAAGCAAATTGAACAAAGCTCCCTGAGGTGGGGCAGGCTTTAGGAACATGAAATATTTGGTTAACCAAAGCACTTTGCCTTGCCAAGTGGTATTTGCAATCCTGGGGTAGAGCTAAAAGGCTCTGGACAAAGGAAGGGAACAATCATATGACCAGAAGGCATGAGGTTCTAGGATTTGCCCAGCTTCAGACACCTACCCTCAGTATCTATTTCTGAAGAAGGTGGGGGAGGTCAATTGAGGATGCACAGACACAACCACTGGGAGAATAATATAGCGTTTTAGTTTGACAGGTTTTTTTTTTTCCTCCCAACAGCATTTTGAAGATATTGTCCTATTGTCTCCTGACCTCTATAATTGCCAATGAGAAATGCGTTGTCAGTCTGCTTGTCCTTCCATTGTAAGTAAACTGTATTTTCCCTTTGGCTGATTTTGAGATTTTTCGTGTTGTCTTTGGTGTTCTGAAGTTTCACTATGACATCACTAAGTATGGATTTATTTTTATTTATTTTGCTCAGGACTCAAGTTTCTTCAACCTGAAGATATGTATCTTTCTTCAGGGATGTGCAGAAAAAAGATATTGTTGTACAACCACCATAATGGCAAAAATTAGAAATTATCAAGTTTTGGCAAGGATGTGGGAAAAATTCTCATAAGCTACTTATGAGAATTTATAAACTATTACAACATTTCTGGGCTGCAATCTCGGGGTACTAGCAAAACAAGATATAACCAAGAAATATAATCCAAGAAATATCTATCGTCTTGGAAATCAAAAAGAAGATATGAAATAATTCCTGGTTTGAAGAAAGAACAGAATTAAAAGCTATATGGAAATGGTCAACAGTATTAGCCAGACACAAACATGCTTGGGGAGGTAAGGGAGACTACTGATCAACCTGGGGTCTCTCCAAGGTTACAAGTCTTAGAAAACAAAGATACTCGTTCAGAGTCAATTTTTTATCTGGGTTGTACTGTGGTTTCTGCTGGTTTCTGACATGGCAAAAGGGGGAAGAGTTAGAATGTACCCCTCCCTCTCTCCCAACTTTCCTTTGGTAACAGGTAGGAAAGCACAGTAGAAGATAATGGAACGTAGTAGAATGTGGAGGGATGTAAAATGGACAGTATTAGGTGGAGGGAAACTCAGAGCACAGGAGAGCGAGGGCATCGGGGCCGGCATTCTGCTGGGAGCTGGGGCGGCCAAGCACAGGCAGATGCCTGAAGCACCAACCAGGCCATGGATCTGTGTCCTTGAGAGAGCACAGCCAGACCTAGCCAAGCTTAAAGGGCAAGTGAGAATCTGGGGGCAATGCCAGGGGAAGTCCTGCTCGAGGTGTGGGGCTGGGTGAGAGGGAGTGCCAGAAGTAGGGAGGAAGCGTGCCAGACTCAGATGGGCTGTAGCTCAGAACGCCATACTCCTGAAAAGAGGAAGCAGGACAAGTACTGTCCCAAGGCAGCTGGAGGGACAGAGTGTCCTGGCTTCCTCACTTGGGGAGGCCACTTCTCTGTGGAAGTGGCAATAAAAAGGCAGGGAATCGAACTACACAGAGCCTTCAAGTAGAAATGTTTCCTGCCTAAATTCAGGTGCTAAATGAACAACAAAAAGAGAACCTCTACTATGAACAGTTTCCAACGATGAGATACCTGAGGCCATTACATTACTGGGAATAACACCAAGGGTGCCATGACAGACCACCTGAAAGAACAAATTAGTGGGCCAGCCCCACTCAGACCCAATGAGGAGACTTCACATTCCTTTAGCTTGTTTTAGATTTTGGTAAAGCCAGACCCCATGCTCCAAGTTTGCTGGGTTCTATCCTCCATATCATCCAGATAATACACAGTTACTACAGAATATGACATCAAGGAGAGAGCATGGTGTGTATTAATTCATGTAAAAAATTGAGTATCAGCACAGAAATGTTAATAACTAGAAATTACTGAATTCTCTATGTTGTCTGTTGTGGAAATAAAGGCCTCTGGGGAATGGATCAAAAATATCTGGAAATTACTTGAAACTGGTGAATAACAAAATGGAATTATAACTGAAATGTACTATAACCCAACTGTACTTTTTGTCTTTCAAGGGTTGGTTCCGGGGAGCACTACGCAGTGAATATTACAAAAATTACATAAAGCTCCAAAAGCTACTCTATGTAAATTTCTTGAGTGGGAATTCTCAACCATAATGTTTGGCATATTATTCTGATAATTCTATACCAGAATATAGAATTGTATAGTATATCAATTGATTTTGTGTTCTGACATTTTGACCGGTTTTGGTAAAACTGAGGTGTGTACCCAGAGTTGTCCTGATATATGCTTAAAAACCGGCCCTCTGGGTGCAAAGTCCTGGTTGATAGTGTTTGCCAATTTCCATGGTGTAAATACTTCCATTATGGCTGATTGTAAGCTACAAACATGATATCACTGAGTGCAGAATTGGGAAGAGATGTGCAAAGTTGACCCTTGTGAGTCGGTACAGGACACTGTATATACCTATGGGCCTGTGTGAAACTACAGTTTTTTACTAAAAATGTTGCCCTGTAAATATACGAAGGCACTAGTGAAAGAAAAAATATAATGGGAAAATAAATTCCAATTAGGAGCTCAAATGGAAAAAATTGACAGAGGATTTTTTTAACTTTGTATTCTACGTTTTATTATTATCTTTTATTAAGCAAACAAGCCATCTATGTGTCACCCTGAGTGTTCCGAAATCTTAGTTTCTTTGGTGTTCCCCTAGATGGAGGCTAGGGTTTCTCTCCTTTCAGATACTGGTGCTAAGACGATGCTGACCAAAGAATCGATGGGACCTGCTCACTGTGAAGCTAGTTTCAGGATGGCTGAGCTGAGGGTGGAGACAGAAGAAAAGATGTGGAGGCTTCTGAATTTGGGGAGGCAACACTGATATTTAGACTTCTGGTTTGGTATGATAATATATTGCTTTTAAGAAATTAATACTCATGGAAACAAGAAAAATCAGTTGTTCAAAAATTGAAAAAAAAAAGAATGGATTGATAAACTCTTCTGTTAGAGCAAGCCAAGAAGAACTTATTAAAATTGAGATGAATTGGAAATATCAATGGACATGTTTTTAAAGGAGGCTTTATCTGTTCCGCCCCTACAGTGATTTATGCCGTTGGATATTTTTGCTGCCATCTGCCAAATTCCAGTTGGAATGTGGGACAAGCTTAATTGTGGAACTAGTGCTTGTGGGTTCTAAAACTATTCTCCAACGAAAGGAACAAAGCCCTTGGAGGACAGTTGACTCCATATTTCTGGGCAGGGAAAAAAAAAAATCAGGATTAGTTTGTAGATTCTAGATGTTGAAAGAAAACAAGGTTGCATTAAGGTATCAGAGAGTCATAAATCCATAATGATGCAAAAGAGAAGACAAAACAGAATTGCCTGAAAAATACAGTCTCTGAAATTGTTTACTGAAAAGGCTGTGTATCAATTAATAAAAATTATGTGAAGCCTACACTTAAGTTTTTCTAAGCAACAGTTTGAAAATGCAGCATGCTGTCTTTTTCTATAAGGAGATGAACCCGCAGCAGGACACAGTCATAGGACAATATCAATATTCCAAAGATCTCTGTGAAATGTGGTTTATTTGCTAGAAAAGGATGCAAGCGGATCGAAAGGGAATCAGGATTTTTGGTGATGCCAGGGATGACCTTTAAGAGTAGTTTCTCTTACCTTTCTAGCAATACATTACCATCTTTCCTAAGTATTGCCAACAGTGGTTGCACAGCAGATAGAGGCATCCCCTGAAAGCTGCTGAGGTTTTATAAAGTAGCCAGCACGCATGTGGTATTGCAGGTTATATCATGTTGCTATGACCATTTACTCAGCAATGATTCACTTTGCACAGGTGGGGGCTCTACATACTATTTCTATGTTATTTTTATTATCACGTGGCTGTGTGCCTCAGATGGCAAATCAGAAGCAGCCTCTCTCCCTGCGGTAGACCTCACTGTGCCTCACTACGAGAGGAGAAAATCTCGTAGATGTCACAAAATGTTAAGTGGACCCTGACCAACAGACAACTCTGAGTGGGCAATATCAAACAGAAAAAAAGGATGTGGTGAAGAAGTATCAAAGCTAGTTAAAAAGTAAAAGAAGAAAGATAAAATAAAAGGGAAGATGTATCATACAAATGTAAATTTTAACTGAGCTTCTCTTTCTAAGGAGATTTTAAAAGTAAGGAATTATAAAAAAATAAGTGAAGGAACAGAAAGTAGAATGATAAGGGATAAGCTTGGTCATGAATAGATGAGGAGAAACATGCTTGCCTTCACTACAATCAAAAGTACAAAAATCAAGTGGAAAAACAGGTCAATAAAAATGCCAATTGATGTCTCTAAGAACTAAATGTAGGATAAAGCAAGTGATAAAAAGGTCATTTAAACACGAATTGGCGCTTATGATAACATCTGGTTCTTTACAAAGTCAGTATCTTAGATACATACTGTGGTTTACACAAAATTGGAAGGAAGCCAACCAGCAACAGGTTTATCATCAACAAAGGAGAGCATGGTGGCAACCAGGCAGGGAGGAGGTCAAACCCTCTCCCCAGAGGAGGTGGGGGTGGGCTGCTTTGGGCAAGAAGTCAGCACACGTTGGGGCTGCCCAGGGCGTGGCGTGATGGAGCATTGGGTGGAAACTGAGTGGGGTTCGAGGAAGACCAAAGAAAGGAGAGGAGGGCTTTGGGCTTTGTTTAAATATGTAAGTCCAAGGATGGGTGTCTGTGAGCCTCTGAGCATGGTCTGTGGTCAGTGTCAATCATGCAGGATTGTGTCTATCACGCAGGATTGGCAGATTTGCCTTCCTTAGTCTCGTCTTCTCTCCGATGGGTGTCACCGTGAGAACCTACCCCGGGGGCTTGTGAGCCAAATTGGATTCATAGTGATGGAGACAGCCTACTGCTCTAAGCAAACTGCCCTCGTTCCTAACATCTCTGAAGGAAAGGTGAGTCCCCTGAAGAGAGGGCAAAAAGGAAAACTGTCAGCATGTGACCATCGATCCCGTCCTGTCTCTTTAAATCACTGAACATAATTTGTGGCAATTTGGTGGATACTGCTTGGGACACTGCTGAACCCCTATTGCCTGGACATATATAAAAATACAGAAGGCTCTACCTCTAGACCCTCAGTAAGCAGAAGCGATGGGCCTTCGCAGATGGGAATGTCAGCTTGAAGTGAAGAGAAGGCAGACTTTAATTGCTGAGGAAGCCTGGTGTGTCAACGCCATTGTGAACACTCAGAAAATTACGGGTACTTTGTTGGAACTTGAAGTTGTTTTGGGAGCATTAATATAATGTTATCCTATTTCTATAGTCACAGGCTGGTGAGTCCATAGTCAAAATAACATTCCACATACAGATTCACTCATACCTACCCCTCACACTACTTCCCTTGTTTTGGTTCCTTACTCAGACTGAATGGATTTTTCTCCTGTAGTTTTTTGACACTGCCCTCCTTCTTCTTGGTTCTTGCTATCACCAGCTGAACTCTGGGCGGCCCAACCCAGCTTTCCCTCCAGGTCCTGGGCAGTGGCTTCCTGATACTGAGAATCTAGACCACCTCCTGCTCTGGCTTTGCTCCTCTACCTGAATTCTATTACATACGGGCTTCCATGCCGCCCTCCCAAGATACACACACAACACACTGATCATCTCTCATCATGCGCTCAGTCTCTCTGTCTGTATTCTTATATATAACAGAGGGCATTTTGCCCCAATGAATTCTTCACTAACATTATTTTTACACAGAATGGATGCCATAGTTTCTCATAAGAGCCGGTGACATTTTGGAGTCAGAAATGTCCTCATGCACAGGTGTCATCTGAGTCTATAAGACAGTGAAGTTTGTAAAACCACTCCCTTCATTCAGACCTGCAGAACAAGTACAGACATTAGACTTTATATAGTCCAACATGCCTAATTTACAGGTGAAAAACGGAGTCTCTGAGAGGGTAAATGATCTGCCCTGAGTGTCTCAGAGAAACTGTGATGAAGGCACACACCCAGACCCATTGTTCAAAACACTTTCCATTGTGAAGAGCAATTTAGTAAGTGACTTCATTCTGGAGGCTGTGAAGCCAGAGTTGAGCGGGGAGAGATCAGCAGGAAAAACATACAGGAGGCTGTTTAAAAGTCCAGAAAGTAGTTGAGGGAATGGACTCTAATGTCAAAAAAGCAGAATTCATCTGTAAGAGTAAATCACCTCACCAGCAAATCACACAAAGACCCATCTGCCCACCCCTACACTCCCCAGGGACCAGGCATTCCTAGCCGAGGCAATACCGTGTATGGTCATGCAGAGGCAGGAAGGTGGTCTCCAGGTGATTAGCATGGATGAGGTTTAGGAGGCATGTAGAAGCAAAGCAGGAGATAAGGCCACTTCCGTGGAATTAGGACTTCCCTGCAAAGTCTGGAAATGTTCATTGTACCTAAGAACTCAGCCCGAGGTGAAGTTCCAGAAGAGGATCCAACACATGGTGGAAATATTGAAAGCCCAGTAATAAAAGGAGTGCAAACACAATCACCCACAGCTTCTGTCTGTGAATGAGGAGCCATACATAACACACGGGGCAATGGAGAACCATGATGGAAGCCACGAGGAGGCCCTGGAGTAAGGTGTCCCCAGACCATGGGCAAACCATAGACCAGTACTGCTAATGCAAAGGAACTCAGGGAGCAGCCCCTAGAGTGCCATGGTACGCCCACTAGACCGAGCACACACAGAGTCTTAATGATACTTTACAGCACCAGAATCAACTCACCACACGCTGGACATAATTAAATGTTTAATCACAACCAACAATGCTTCCAAGTGTGGTTTTTGGAATAAATTAAATTGTTCACATGCCCACCAGCCACTCACCCATCAGCACACACCGTATAAACACCATTTCCCTCCTTCCACTGACATATGTTAAAGATTTACTGAGCTATGCCCTGTCAGGTATTTCATAAGATACCACATTACCTTATTTATTCATAATGTAGCAATTTAAAATAGTATTTTAGATGAGAAAAAAGTAAAGTTCAGAGACTCACCCAAAAGTCACATAGCTGATATTTAGAGGATCTGAGATTTTGACACCCATGCAAGTTCTATTCCCCAGCTCTCTTTTCCTGGTCAATCTCAATGAACTGACTGGTGTCCCCCTGGGAGGCCTTAGGGGTGTCTTCCCTCGGGACAGGCGATTCCTGTTGTTGCTGCCCTCTCTCCCCTGTGTAAGTGGCCAGGAAGCTCCTACATGCTGCCTGGCCAGTGGTGGGTGTTGTAGGGTAGTGGGATGTTGGCAGGGCTTTTAGGAGGAGCCATACATAACACACGGGGCAATGGAGAACCAAGGGGTGTTGTAGGGTAGTGGGATGACCCAGCTACTCCACACTTCAGATCCAGGTAGGCCAAGACTAAAAGCCACAGGCCACAGCTTCAGATGGGAATGTCTGTATTGAGGAGAGCCTGGTGCTCAGCCCTTTCTGGCCAGGCTCCTGGTTTGCACTGGATCCTGATCCCCCAAGGCATACTCCACCATCCTCTGCTTCGTATGCATAAAATAGTCATCATTTCCTGAATGCTTACTATGTGCCAGGCACTGATCTAAGCCTTTTAGATATACTTAATTTTCACAACGACCCTTTGAAATACATAGCTTTATTACCCAAGTTTTGTAGAAGAAGAAATAAATCAGCCTGGAAACATTAATAAGTTGCCCAAGATTCCATAATTAGTCAGGAGTGAAGCTGGGATTTGAACCCAGCAGCCTGGATCCTGGCTTTCTTGACTTGCATATTGACCTGCCATCCCCTGGGGTTCTTGATTTTGCCAACTTGACCAACACCAGACACTGGCCTCTTCTTCCTGGTTTCAACTCAATGACTCACAGACAACGTGGGCTCCTCAGTCTCCAGTTGTGATCCCGTGGTTTTTGAAATGATGATGTCCTTCAGCTGGACACTTCCTGTCCCCGAAGTTTCCTGAGGCTCACTGGCAACACTGCCAAAGTGTTCTGGGCTTAACCCTTTGGAGGATTAACTAACCCCTTATTCCAGCTGAGACCTACTCCAATGTTGAAAAGAAGGACTAACTAGTTCTAAAGCCAGGAATGCCCTGAATTGCTGTTTGCTGGGTGAATGTCTGTCTAGACTATTTCCCATCTGTTAAAAGCCCTGCCAAAATCCAAACAGAAAATATGGGTTTATTGTGCTTTGTGTCGATCGCATGTATTGTTTAGGCTATGTTAGGCTGAAGTAACAAACACTGATTGACGGATCAAAGACAATCAAAATTTGTGCCTTGGCTCAGGTGACAGTCCTGGGCAGGTGTGTGGATTGGCTGGACACCTCTCCCCCACATAGGCATTAAAGGACCTAGGATGAGAGAGGCCCTGCCATCCTCAGAACAGGGCTTCCAAGGTCACTACTGTCCTGTTCCTCCCAGTCAAGTGGAAGGAGGAAAGAGTATGGAAGAATGCAAAGGAAGGGTTTCATGGACCATGGCCACAAATGGCGCATACAACTTCTGTTCACATCCCCTTGGCTGAAAATCAAACTGCAAGGGAGGCCGGGGAGTGCAATCCAGTTGTGTGCCCAAGAAGAAGAAAAACAGATTTTAGTGAACAATAAACTGTTCCTGTCACTCTACTTCTGATAAGTAATAGTCTGCACATTCATATTTTGACTTTCTTCTTCAGTTTGCTCTTCCGCATTTTCCTGAATTCCGTTTTTATTTCTATATTTACTTTTCTACTTTACTGTGTTTTTTCTTTAAGTCTTCTATGGAAGGTGGCAGAAAAGAAATTTTAAAATATGAATGTAGTAGAATGTAAATCAATGAAGTTAGAACACACGCTCTCACCATACACAAAAATAAACTCAAAATGACTTAAAGACTTAAACATAAGACACGACACCATAAAACTCCTAGAAGAGATCATAGGCAAAACATTCTCTGACATAAATCGTACCAAAGTTTTCTTAGGTCAGTCTCCAAAGGTAATAGAAATAAAAACAAAAACAAACAAATGGGACCTAATCAAACTTACAAGCTTTTGCATAGCAAAGGAAACCATAGAAAATCCAAAAAGATAACCTACAGAATGGGAGAAAATATTTGCAAACAATGTGACTGACAAGGGCTTAATTTCCAAAATATACAAACAGCTCATATAACCCAACAATAAAAAAACAAACAATCCAATAGAAAAATGGGCAGAAGACCTAAATAGACAGTTCACCAAAGAAGAAATACAAATGGCCAATAGGCACATGAAAAGATGTTCAACATTGCTAATTATTAGAGAATTGCAAATCAAAGCTACAATGAGGTATCACCTCACATGGGTTAGAATGGCCATCATTAAAAACTCTACAAATAATAAATGCTGGAGAGGATGTGGAGAAAAGGGAACCCTCCTATACTGTTGGTGGAAATGTAAATTGGTGCAGCTACTATGGAGAACAGTATGTAGGTTCCTCAGAAAACTAAAAATAGAATTACCATATGATCCAGCAATCCCACTCCTGGGTATATATCCAGACAAAACTCTAATCCAAAAAGATACATGCACCCCTAGTTCACAGCAGCACTATTCACAATAGCCAAGACATGGAAACAATCTAAATGTCCATTGACAGATGAATGGATAAAGATGTGGTACATATACACAATGGAATACTACTCAGCCATAAAAAAGAATGAAATAATGCCATTTGCAGCAACATGAATGCAACTAGATATTATCATACTAAGTGAAGTAAGTCAGACAGAGAAAGACAAACACCATATGATATCACTTACATGTGGAATCTAAAACATGACACAAATGAACCTATCTACAAAATAGAAGTGGACTCACGGACATAGAGAACAGGCTGGTGGTTGCCAAGGGGAAGGGGGTTGAGGGAGGGATGGAGTGGGAGGTTGGGGTTAGCAGGCGTAAGCAATTATATACACAATGGATAAACAACAAGGTCCTACTGTATAGCACAGAGAATTATATTCAGTATCCTATGATAAACCATAATGGAAAAGAATATAAAAAAAGAATGTGTGTGTATATATATGCATAACTGAATCACATTGCTGTACAGCAGAAATTAACACAACATTGTAAATCAACTATACTTCAATAATACTAATATATATATAAATATAAATGAATGTAGTAGAAAATGACAGAGTATAAAATGATTTCTGTCTCTTATATACATAGATGGGGAAGATAGCAAGTTTTTGCTTTTGTTTTTGTTCCTGAGGAAAGGCCTACATTTGGGTAACATTTGCCAAGATTTTACAGATCTTAGGTCATACCCTGGACATGGTTCCCTTCTACACAGATATTCCCGTAACTGTAATATGGGTAACCGGATTCCCTTCTTGTGGTTATGCACATTATAGATGTAGATGACTGAAGAATGCCAGCCCATCCATGCTTATCTGGAATTCTAGTTACGATTCTTTTCATGAAGACAGAGCAAATAAAAATCATTATATTTATAAACATTTTGTATAAAAAGAACATTAAATGTAGGGTCTTTGTGACAGCTTTAAGTATTATTCATCACTAATTAATATATTCTATTCTGCCTTCAGACGTGAATAAAGATTTCTGGACTTGAATTTCATTAATAAGACGTCAAATTAATTATTAAGAATTCACATAAGGGAATAATGTATAATACTTGGAAAATAAATGAAAGCTTTATTCATTATTATTGAATAATCTCCAAGACATATAAATGAAGAAAGCAAGGTCCAGGGAAACTGAGACGATATAGAAGCCTCGTTTAAAGAGTAAGTAAGTCCTGGTTTTTATTTGTAACAATTCCTGCTCATTTTCAGATGCAGGGGAATGGTAACATGGGTAGATGGTGGATCATTTTTACTTCCTTTCCA
Source organism: Balaenoptera acutorostrata (assembly GCF_949987535.1). Lineage (NCBI taxonomy): Eukaryota > Metazoa > Chordata > Mammalia > Artiodactyla > Balaenopteridae > Balaenoptera > Balaenoptera acutorostrata. Next base: position 44,408,388 of record NC_080073.1, read on the forward strand.
ATGATAAAGTCAATACTTTTGTGACAGCCACATAATTGGGTTTCCACTCAGGGATTTCTGGGAGAGAAAGGATCAAAATAAAACTCTTTGAAAAAAAAACACCTGGAATTCCAGTATGAACCTGTTTGTGTGAGACAGTAAGTAATCTTCTTCTCTTGTGTATCATAAGAGCCTGGGATTGTTTACATTCTGCTCTAGGCTACTGAACCAAGTCAGCCAGAAAATAGCCATTGAAGTGCATGTTTTGGATTGAAAATCATCAACAGCCTCTGTGATTAGTGAAATAACTGGAGAGGCTGTCTTACTGGTTTGTGGCAGAGCATGACTCAGAGTACTATTGTGGTTATAATGGAAAAGGCACAATATTAAAGGTCAGTTCTATCTGCAGGGATCAGGGCATCAGTTCTATCTGTGTATTGAGCTCAGGATATTTGCTCTGTCTCTCAGCATGGCAGTGAGGATCCCATCAAATGAGGTAGTAAATATGGTATGTAAAACACAAGATCAATAGAGTCGATATTACTTTTATTGAATATATTTATATTTTATATGATATTTTTTTAAAAATCAGTGATCACAGATCTCAATTTTCTTGTGTTCTTTACTGTCAGCATGACTTGACAACTAATTAGTCAAAACCACCCATGAAGGTAGGCAGACTTATGCTTCAAGGAGAACTACCCCACACTGTAACTGACTGTGTAATAGAAGTATTTTTTTCATGTTTTTTTCAAAGTGCCTTGAAATCAATTGTGTTAGTCAGAGTTCGCCAGAGAAACAGAACCAATAGATTGTGTGAGTGTGTGTGTGTGTGTGTGTGTGTGTGTGTATGATATATATATGGAATTGGCTTGCCTGATTATAGAAGCTGAGATCTGCAGCTGTGAGCTGAGACCCAAGGTTGCTGATGGTGTATCTAGTCTGAGTCTGAAGGCCTGACAATCAAGAGAACTGATATTGTGGGTTTCAATCCCAAAGCTGGCAGGTTCAAGACCCAGGAAGAGCCCATGTTTCAGTTCCACACCAAAAGCAGGAAAAACTGATGCCTCAGCTCAAGAGTCAGGCAGGAGGAGTTCCCTCTTACTTGAGAGACTGTCAGCCTTTTTATTCTCTCCAGGCCTTCAACTGATTGGATGAGGCCTACCCACCCTAGGGAGGGAAATCCATTTTACTCAGTTTACTGATTCAAATGTTAATCTCATCTAAAACACACTCACAGACATACCCAAAATAATGTGTGACCAAATATCTGGGCATCCTGTGGCCCAGTCAAACTGACATATAAAATTAATTATCACATCAGGTAAGTCTTGTTTTAAAATGATCTAGTTGCAAAGGTAAATAATGACTCATTAAACTATAATTTTTAAAGTCCTCAGTTCTAAAAGAACAGAGGTTATTTCATTTCCCCCAGACTTTGCTCTCCAAATAAATAGCCATTAGAGGGAGCTCTGGTTGCAGCGTAGAAACAAAATTATCCTCCATAAATTGATAATGTTAACTTGAAACTCTGTTTCCAGGTTTTAATGGAGACACAGAGAATATATATATATATATATATATATTAAAAAAAAACAAAAAACACTAAACTAAGAGGTATTAAGTATCCTTTAGCGGCACCATTTTGTATATCTGAACTGAGTGAGACCAGACTTGCTTCATGGAGTGCAAGAGCCGAAATGATACAGCAACAAAGCTGGGTGGAATGGGATAGGCTCTGGGCTTGAGTTCCAGCCATGCCATGGAAGCAGCTGAGTGCCCTTGAGTCAGTTGCTTCCCATCTCTCCTGGCCTATTTCCTCTCCTGAACAATGAAGATGACAGAGATTAGTGTTTATCACACATTGGTATCTATGGATGGGAGAATTCTAGAATTAAAAAATTTTTTCTTTTCCCAAAAGATAACCTTGAAAATGTTATGTTCTTAAAAGCTGATGTTCTTGAAAGAATTATCTTAAGCATACTCTCAGTCATAAGGATGATACACTCACAGTCAACCCAGCTTCTGCCATGCAGTTTATGAGCTATGTTGACATTATGTGGGTAACAAGTGATCCCTGTCTTAAAGTGACAGCACTGAACTTTTAATCTGTTGCTAAGCCTCTTCTGGATGACTTTAGGTTGGTGTTGTCAAAATGACAACAGTTGACTTATAATTACCATTGTACCGATAAAGACAAATTTTCTCTTTCGCAGAGATAATATTGAAATTGAAATATTCTATGACAATGCAATTGAAAGCACTGTCATAGAATAATATTTTAGAGTCATAAGTCATCTTGCAAACTGAAAAGGAACCCTCCTACACGTTGGTGGGAATGTAAATTGGTGCAGCTGTTACGGAGAATAGTATGGAGGTTCCTTAAAAAACTAAAAACAGAGTCACCATATGATCCTGCAATCCCACTCCTGGGCATATATCCAGAGAAAACTATAATTCGAAAAGACACATGCACCCCAACGTTCACTGCAGCACTATTTCCAATAGCCAAGACATGGAAGCAACCTAGATGTCCATTGACAGATGAACGGATAAAGAAGATGTGGTGTATATATATATATATAATGGAATATTGCTTAGCCATAAAAAAAGAATGAAAATGGAGGTATTTTAGACTGAGGAGCACGTATGTATTTTTTCTTGACGGATTTTTTTTTTTTTTGGTACATTGGGAGGAACTCATGATTTCACATCGCTACTTCTGAAGACCCTGTTGGGAATGAGAGAGGAAGCATTGGCTCTGCACACATATGTACACATGCATGTACCCACACATACATGCAAAGGTACTGAACGAGTTGTTACCCCCATCTTATCCAAACTTCCCTTTCTCACCAGTATGTACAGCTTGCTGCTGTGAGGAGGTAAAAGGAAGAGAATGATGGAGAAAGAAAGGGATCGGGGAGGCAGGAAGGGAAAAGGAGCAGCAAGGCGTGGACCTGGGAGCAGCGGGCACTCCGTCTGAAGTGAAGAGAAACACAGGATACTGTGGCCTCCCTTTGTCTTCACTCCGCATGTTAATTAAAACTGATAGACAAGGCCAAGTGCAAGTTTCTGAGCATCCAGTGCCTGTACTGAGCTTGAGGGTGTGTTTCATGTATTAAACCCATAGCCACAAAGCCTTCGACTTTGAAGTTCTGCAGAGCTACACGAAACCCTCTGCTCTCCCCTATTGTTACCCTTTGTGGATAAACAGGGGCTGAAGCACGAGTAGCCTTTGGTTTTCTTCTCTGTTGGGTGTAAGCCTGTTCAGCCACAGTTTGATGGTTATTATTAACGTATCTCATCTAATCTAAGATTCCTTCAACTGTAAGTCATACCATTATTTTATGTGCCACTAAAAAAAAAAAACAAAAAACACTGTCAAGTACGCTAGGACACAGCCTGAACAATGTTGCCGCTCAATGCATGGATGGGGCACAAGAGCTTGCTGGTGCTTCGAAATGCCTTTCATCTGTTCTGAGGGACTTGGCAACCTCTCCTGCCTTTGGTCACACTGTGCTGGTGGGCGATAAGCCATCTTTGTGCATTTATCTCAGTAACAAGATGTACCTCCATTTCTTCTACCTGAGGGTTTCTAAAGCACTTGGTTATTGCTTCGAAAGAAATATGAGATTGCAATCATTCCTTTAACAAAAATACCAGCTTCATTAATATAAAATATATACTCCACTGCTCCATTTCCATGCCTTTCTGCAAACACAATGACTTTTTTGCTTGCCAAATTACAGCGAAATCTTTCTGAAGATATTTTCAATAACAAATGCAACATTTGTAGCTCTGACAATGCATATAACTCAGCTGAAGTGACAACATCAGGAACAGCCCTGGCCAAGTTTGTTCATGATAACTACAATGATTCTAGCTGCCAGACTGTGAATTGTGAGACACATCCTCATTTCACAAATGTTAAACTATGAAGAAAAAAACCACATATTTTAGAAGCAAAGAAATACCTTAGATCTGCTTCATTTTAACAGTTATGCTTTTCCTCCTTGAGCACTTTCTCCAGCAGCTCTGCCTTCCACCAACAGCGCTCTCACCTGGCCAGTGTGTGCCTGCACCCCTGAGACTCAGCATCGGTTCAGGGGACGGTAGGTGCTGGGGCAGCCTCCTGCCCTCGGCGGCAGCATTGCTGGCATGACCTTCATGGTGGGGATACAGAGCTGTCTTGTTCTGGGCACACAGAGCAGCAAGAAAAAGAGTCCCCCTTGTGGAGGTTTAAGAAAAGGGGGATGATTTGTGAGCCCTTAACAGGCAACTGCACAGGCTTCCAAGGGCTGAAAATAAAGTCAGCCAGCCTCATGGGACAGAGCCTATTGAGTCAGAACCTGAGGTCTCTAACTCTTGGCCCATAAGATTCTCCCATTTCTGCTTCTGATTCCTCCATGTAATAGACACTCAGTAAATGCTTGAAGGACTGTGGCTCTGGCTCACCATGGCAGCAGCATGGGCCCGACGCTCCATGACACAGGGTCTAGTCACAGGGTCTGGGTTTTGTAATTCACATTCTCAATAGAGAAACCTACCAGACTCAGCCCAGCCCATGGATTTGCTCTCCCCACCATCTTTCCCCACCGCGGGGTCAGATGTTCATCTCTGGTCAGCTCTGGCCAACCTCAGGCTAACCCTTCAGTAGGAACTGTGGGAGGGGTCACTTCTCCCCACCACCAAATGCTGTGGGCAGAGAAGTAACAACTGGCTGACCTGGTACAGGATTCGTGCAGCTTTTAATCCTTCATCAGAACCCCGGAAAGATGCTGCATGGGCCTAGCTCAGTACTCTGTTAAATCATCTCAAGGCAAAACTCAGCTTCCATAGAAGCTGAACTGTGGTGACCAGGCCACACTTGGCTGAGCAGCTATGATAAAGGAAGAGAAGAAGGGACATGGGTCTTATTCTATTACTGTTTTCAGTGATGCCACTTTTTGTTTGATGTAGACCTACATAAACCTATCAAGCATGGATGTTTTCCCTATGAACCAAAAAGGTATCTAAGGTTACAGCCTACCCACCTGCCAGAGCCTCCATATGGAATTCTGTGATCCCAGAGGTGATAAACAGTGGCAAAGTGAGGGTGGGATGGATATGGGGAGTGGAGAGGTACTTCCATGGGTTTCTTCCATTGGCCTGGGTATGTCGGTGGGTAGGTGTACTTTATAGCAGAATATTTCTCTTTAAGGATTTATCACAGGGTTTCTTTCAATGAGCACATTTATAGGGTGAGTCCTGTCACAGGCTGATTGCAGCTTCCACCCAGCACTGGCATTGCCTAAGGGCAGATGTCCTGGTAGAGTAAGTAGGACACCAGCCTCACAGCAAGAAGTCACCTCTATCATAGAACAGAGCTACGACCTTGGTTAGTGTCCTGGCTGAGGCCACACTTCCAACCTCCACTCCATAGAATATGGGGAGATGCTGGCTTCTTGCCCAGCTGCCAGGATCCCCACTTACAAAGAATGCTGTGCTGGGGAAACGAAGGTCCTCACACTATTATCAGCACTATTTTTTTTTTTTTTAAAGAATTTCTTTTTTAAAAAAAATTAATTAATTAATTTTTATTTTTGGCTGTGTTGGGTCTTCGTTTCTGTGCGAGGGCTTTCTCTAGTTGTGGCAAGTGGGGGCCACTCTTCATCGCGGTGCGCGGGCCTCTCACCATCGCGGCCTCTCTTGTTGCGGAGCACAGGCTCCAGACGCGCAGGCTCAGTAGTTGTGGCTCACGGGCCTAGTTGCTCCGCGGCACGTGGGATCTTCCCAGACCAGGGCTCGAACCTGTGTCCCCTGCATTAGCAGGCAGATTCCCAACCGCTGCGCCATCAGGGAAGCCCTATCAGCGCTATTTAAATGTGCTTGGCCAAGAGCCTTGCCCATTATAGGATTTCTGCCTCGGTGCCCAAGGCATTCTCTGCCCAAAGATTCTGGTACTGACAGTACATTTTGTTGCTGGCAGAGGTGGAAGAAACCAAGCAGGCTCTCTTTGGCCTGAAAGACCTAAGAGTCCTGGGTTTCCTGCAGATGCTCACTCTAGAGAAACACCACACTCCAAGTCAACTTCCAGATGCTCATCAGCTGGGCCAGTGTGATCAGAAATGCAGAGACAGTCAACCACAGATATGTCTCCAACAGCCCCACTGTGAGTTTCTGGGTCCAGAGGGACACAGGGTCCCCTGCTGTGGGCAGATTCCTCCTAGCTGGGCCACTGGATAGAAGTTTTCTATCAGCCAGTGGCTGAGCTCATGAAAGGAAGCAAATGACGGGATTTATCACTAGCTACTCCTTCCAGTGGCAGAGAATTCTCAGGTCAGGCCCTTTCTGACTCTACAGGATGTTTCTCCGAGGAGGTGGGGAGGCAGTGGTTTAGAGGATGCTGTGAGGGGCGTCCAGGGGCCCCTCACTCATCCTCACTTATTTCTCTAAACCTCATCTTGTTCAGAAAGGAGATTTGAGGGCAGTTAGAGAAATATGAGCAACACAAAAGAATAAAAAGAAAAAACTGTTTAAAAGAAAGAATAAAAGTAAAAGAAAATCAGAGCGAAAGAAAATGACAGCGAGAAAAAAAGTGAAGGCTGATGGGGCAACACCAGAGCACAGTGTGTTTTCTCTGATGACTTGGTAAAAATTGCTAATCACGGGCATTTAATGCCTCACCTTTGCGAGGCGGACACGGAAGCTCCCTACCCCGGCCCCAGGGATGGGCAGAGTTCAGTTCTGCGTTGAGGCTGGGTTGGTTCTCCCTTCCCTCTTACTTTCAGGCCTCCCTTCTCCCCCAGGGGTAAGCAGACTGCTGCTCGCCACCCGCCGGAAGCTGCCTTAGGTAAACTTTCAGAATAAAAGGATGAGGGTCAGGGTCAGGGGGTTGACTCCGATCTAGAAGCCCAGATCCTATTAAGGGCCCTGGTGAGGAGAGAAGTGGGGGAGCCTGGTCCCAGCTAATCTGCTCCCCGGTTTCTGCAGCAGCACATTGGGGTCCCTGCTCCGACAAGGCTGCGGCTCCTGGGGTCCCAGGGCCGGGGAGGGCGTGGAGGTGGCCCAGTGAAGGCCGACCTCTATACAGCAACGCGACTTTCTAGCTGCATGACCCTCAGCCAGTTGGTCAGTCTTCTCAAACCTAGGATAGCGGTCTTTAGAGTGAAATAAGTTAATGGGTGTTAACTCGTTTACACAGGCCTAGTGAATTAGTTGAATCAGATCCTGAACACAGAAACTCCTGGTTGATTGGAAACTTAGCCTCTCGGTACTGGAAGGAGAGAGAGAGACAAGGGATCTGCCAGGGAAGCCGTGTGACATAAGAGTTAACGGCTGGGGCTTCCCTGGTGGCGCAGTGGTTGAGAATCTGCCTGCTAATGCAGGGGACACGGGTTCGAGCCCTGGTCTGGGAAGATCCCACATGCCGCGGAGCAACTAGGCTTGTGAGCCACAACTACTGAGCCTGTGTGTCTGGAGCCTGTGCTCCGCAACGAGAGGCCACGATAGTGAGAGGCCCGCGCACCACGATGAAGAGTGGCCCCCACTTGCCGCAACTAGAGGAAGCCCTCGTACAGAAACGAAGACCCAACATAGCAATCAATCAATCAATCAATCTTAAAAAAAAAAAAAAGAGTTAATGGCTGGAGTGCAGGAGGCAGGGCCCTTTCACTTACTTTGGGCAAGTTTCCAAACTTCCTTTAGTCTCAGTTTCCTCCTCTGAATAATGGGAATAATCATAATTATTTCCATTATGATTTCTGTGGGGATTCAATGGCCCGGTTTAGGAAAGGTGTTTAGAACTCCAATTGTTACAGTAAGTGCTCAAGGAACATAAACTATTACTATTACAATCACTGACATTCATAAGGGAGGAAATCATTAATTCTCCACGGTGCCGGAGGATGTTGTATACCGCCCCCCCCCACCCCGCCCCACACAGAGAGAAGATACACTGTTCTCAGGAGCAGAGCGTGGAAAGCCAGGCTCACAGAACTGGCAAGACTTTTTGTTGGAAACTGATCTAATAGTACTCATAATTCACTTTCACTCATTCAGGAGACAATTGTGGCTGAAGAAAAGAGTAATAAAGAAGAAAACATCTATCTGATGAGTTTGCCCTGTGTCTTGGCCAACTCTCTGATTATCTACTCTTTCTGCGGAGCTGCTTCATTTACTTGGTGGTGATGGGATCCTGGGAAGTTTCCACAAAGCAGCACGACAGCTCTGGAGGTAATGGAGGGCAGAGTTAGGGCTGAACACCCTTTTCTGAAGATGAATGGTACGTGCAAACACAGAAGTTGAACCAGCTCTGTCTTAGAGGTTGAAGCAGAGAAAGCCTGGATTATCCTATATCTTTAAAGAAGTGGGTGGGACTGCATTAAGAAATAGATAAGGCTGATTTATAATTCACATTAACTCCCCCCCCCCCGCCCCCCCCCCCCCCCCCCCCGAGAAGATGCTTAGTTTAAGAATGCTGAGGGGGAATTATTCTGTTGAGAAGATTAAACAGCTTTCCTATAATCTCATTTACACTATTCCAGTGCTCAGCAAACGATTTCTTCATGTAAAGGCATTTGCTGGATGCTGTGTTGAGGGTGATATAAAAAAAAAAAAGCCGTGGCCCTGCCCTTAAGGCAAACTTCTTCTTGGGCTACTTTTAAATTATCCTTAGTAGGCTCAAAATTAGTACTACCTGCTCACTCTTCTTTGAAAGATGATGGGTAAACGAGGGCCTCTTCCTGTTGCTAGGAGTAAAACCAGGTCATTTTGAGCTGCACGAATCAACAGGAGAAGGAAAGTGAGCAGACTTTGTGTGTGTGTGTGTGTGTGTGTGTGTATAGTGTGTATAGTGTGTGAGTGTGAGGTTCACTACCATGTACAGTGCCTGGGACACAGTAGGCTGGCTCTCAGTGAATGTTGGCTGAATGAATGAACACTGTGTGTGGACAGGAATTTCTGCATCCCTGGGAGCATGTATGTTTTCCCTGGGAGGTGTGACAGGGTCTGCAAAGAACTGGGAAGATGGGACAGGATTTAGACAGCAGCCAAGGTTGTCTAGCAGTTCAGGGTCAAGGGACTCAGAGAAGATCCCGCAGTCAAGGTGAGAAGGAGGAAAGGTTCCGAGTCCAACTGCCCTGACTTGGGATTCCAGCTTTGTTACTTATGAGCTGTGCGACCTGGTCACCTGGCCTTTCTGAAAAGGAGGCTGGTGACAGGTGGACTTCCTGGAGGAGGATGGGCCCCTCTTTCCTAGGCAGGTGTCTTCAATGGGCAGCAGAGCCCAGGATTCCCTTGGCTGGAGCAGAAGAGATTCAGGGCCAGGAGTGTGCTGAGGGGGGCAGAAGCAGCCCCTGCATGCTGTGAGCTGGCCCAGCTTCCCATAAGGAAGGAGGGCATGCTCCCAGAGGGACAAGTATTATACAAAGGGCTCTCAGTTTCTTAGGCAGCTGGAAGCCTGGGGTTTGTGGGAGGTTTGAGTGGGGCCAGGTGGAGAAGAAGGGATGCTGGCAGGTGCTGCTTGGAAAAGTCTTAAATTCCACAAGGACAGAACTGAACATTTGTCTCCCCACCTTCCCCAGAGCCCAAGTCAGGAAAGGAGAACAATATTATTCTGGCTCAAAATATGAAGTCATCTTACATCCCTTCCTCTCCTCACCTCCCACATCAGACACCCAGTCACCAAGGCCCATCACCTCCACTTCCTAGAGCCTGCTAGAACTATCTACTTCTCCTCTGCTGTACCATTGCCACAGTTCACGGTCCCCACGGAATACAGTCTCCAGGCACAGGAAACGTGACTTATCTTTTTAAGAAACCTCTTCCCTACGTCGGCTGTTTCATGATCCCCGTCATTCATAGAATTCTGACCTGCGTGAATGGGCCCTGCCTCCTGTCCGGACGCTCTACCCCACTTCACTGAGCAAAGAGTTCCAGAAACAGAGACAATATCCTCTTCTAGATGAGCTTTGTAATAAAACCAGGTGTCTCCCTTCATGTTACAAAAAAAAGCCTCTGGTGAAAGCTCACTATAGTCAAGGCACTGGCACGTAGTGCTCTATGCCTTATCTTATTTCATCCTCACTACAACCCTGAACTTTAGGGACTTCTACCGCTCCCATTTACAGATGGAGATATAGGGGGAAGTTACATAATGTCACCCAGATCAGTTCACTAGTCAGTGACGGCGTCAAACCAGCCAGCCTGACTCTCCAAAGGGAAATTTTGCCTTCCCTCCTGTGTCTTGTATTGATCACCTTCGATGGTTGGGCCATATTTGAGCACATATTTGACTGACACATTAACCAATTTGTCTCTTGAAGCAAACCTGGGAAGTGGGGAAGTCAGGGAATATTATCCTTATTTTTCAGAAAGGCAAAGTGAACTCAGATATAATCTCTAAATAGTAATGATGACGATGACAATAATGACATTACGCCGAGTGGCTAACACGCACTGCAGAGCACGCTGGCCTTGCCAGGGCAACACTCCACGTGGACCATGTGTGCAATAACTAAGGTCACACGGGTACTCACCCAGGAGAGGAGCCCGGCCAGATTCCAAGGGGACTGTCCAGGGGCAGAAGACAGGGGCAGAGAAGACCCAGAGCCCACAGTTCTTACACCCAGAGGTGACCTGGGAGGACAGGAGGGAGTGAAATAACAAGGGCTGACTGGCCATACTGACAGTACAAAGTACCACGCATACAAGCCCCAGCATCTCCCAAATGGTCCTCGCTTGTCAGGTGGCAGTTCTGACGTCTGGCTTGGGTTGTTTGTCCTCTTGTTTACAGCCAGTGCTGTAAGTCTGGGGAATCACCACCCACACGTTGGGCTGTGGTGACCAACATCTTTCCTCTTCTCTGGGGAACTTCTACACTTAGTAATTCCTTTAATGTTTGGTCTCAGGACCCCTTTATACTCTTACAAGTTATTAAGGACCCTAAAAAGAGATTGTTGATATGGGCTATTTCCACTGATATTTACCATGTTAGAAATGAACAGCAAGACATAAAAAATATGTATTAATTCATTTAAAAATAATAACCCCTTACATGTTAACATAAACGCTATCTTTTTACAATAAATAACTGTATTTTCCAAAACAAAAACTACTTTACTAAGAAGATAGGCCCTTTTATATTCATGAACTACTGTTGGTGCCAGGATGCAGAGCTTGGCTTTAATAGTTTGTGATTTTGCAGGAATTCTACTGAAGGCATTTCAGACCTCCTTTTTTCTCAGCACTAAGATTATATTTAGATACATTTTAATGGATTTCTTTGGATGCTCAATGCCAGCATCTACACTTCCAATTAATTGTGTCAACTCTGCAGTTCCTGCAGGCTAACAGAGTTACCTGCAAAATGTGCTTTGGCCCGTTGTAATTAATAATGTGACCTTCTGAAACGGGAACCGAAAGCTTCTGGAGCAGGAAAATTGTTCACCTGAATTCAGTGGATGGTGGCCAGAGCCAGGCCTGAGCTGCAGCGTCTGTCAGTAGTGAGGCTGAAAGTCAGAGCACCTAAGAGAGACGTGTGAGAGCAAATGCAAGAGGAGAAGGAGAAAGCAAGGAAATCCATAAATCAGGAGTGATGTTTATGTTTCAGGAAGCTCCCGAACATACCAAATGACAAAATAAATGCGGTGGTGGTCTTTGGAATATGCTTTGAGGAAGCCTCTTCTGATCAGTATTGGGCTAGCCTGGAGTCCTTCCCTAAGCCGCCCAGCCTCCACGAGTCTTCCGTTGAGGCAGGTCTGTGCCACAGAGCTGTTCTCCACTGACTTCTGCCTGACTGGGGCACCTGCGTCCTGTGCCCCCTGCCACTCTTCTTCCCCCACGGAGTTCCCTGAGCATACACACTTTTCCTCACTCAACTTTTTAAAATATTATTTTATTGGGCTTCCCTGGTGGCGCAGTGGTTAAGAATCCACCTACCAGTGCAGGGGACACGGGTTTGAGCCCTGGTCCGGGAAGATCCCACATGCCGCGGAGCAACTAGGCCCAGGCGCCACAGCTACTGAGCCTGTGCCCTAGAGCCCGCGAGCCACAACTACTGAGCCCGCATGCCACAACTACTGAGGCCTGCGCGCCTAGAGCCTGTGCACCGCAACAAGAGAAGCCACCGCAATGAGAAGCCCGCGCACCGCAACGACGAGTAGCCCCTGCTCGCCGCAACTAGAGAAAGCCCGCGCGCAGCAACAAAGACCCAATGCAGCCAAAAATAAATAAATAAAATAAATAAATTTATATATAAGAAAACTATTTTATTATTTTTATTTGTAATTGTGGTAAAATACATACACATAAAATTTACCATCTTAACCATTTTTAAGTGGCATTAAGTATACAGTCACGTTGCTGTACAACCATCACCCCCACCATCCATCTTCAGAACTCATTCCATCTTGTAAACCTGAAACTCTGTACCCATTAGGCAATAGCTCTCTGTTTCCCCCTCCCCTCCAGCCCCTGACTACCACCACTCTGCTTTCTGTCCCTATGAATCTGACTCCTCTAGGTTCCTCGTATAAGTGGAATCATACAGTATTTGTCCTTTCGTGACTGGCTTATTTCACTCAGCATAACGTCCTCAAGGTTCATCCATGTTGTAGTATGAGTCAGAATTTCCTTCCTTTTTAAGGCTGAGTAATATTCTGTTGTATGGATACACCACACTTTGTTTATCCATTTATCTGTCAGTGGACACTAGGGTTGCTTCTACCTTTTGACTACTGTGCATAATGTTGCTGTGAACATAGCTGTACAAATATCTCTTCGAGTCTCTGCTTTCAATTCTTTTGGGTATATACGCAGAAGTGGAATTGCTGGATCATATGGTAACTGTACTTTTAATTTTTTTAGGCGTTGTTTTTCATAGCACTGCATATTTTACATCCCCACTAGCAGTGCACAAGGATTCCAATTTCCCCACACCCTTGCCAACACTTTTTATTTTCTGGGGTTGTTTTGATAGTAAGTAGTCATCCTAATGGATTCTCACTCATCTTTGAATCCTCCGCAACAGGACATGATACAGTGCATGGCCCAAGGGATGACCACAGGGAGTGGCTTTTAAACGGAATGCCCTTTTGTTTCAATAACATGTTGAACTAAGTCTCCCTCTGACCCGCCTGCTCAACTTCACCAAAGGCATCTTTGTCACTGCACAGTGGTGACCTTTATCAGCGATGAGAGAACTTTGCACCTGAAGACAGTACCTCTCAACACTTCCTGTTCATACATGGGAAGATTTGACATTGTAAAAATGTATATCTTTCCCAAAACAATCTGTAAAATCATGTTGGATCTTGATACCATAATATAAAATTCATCTAAAAAATAAGCTTATGAGAAAAGACACAAAAATCCTGGAAAGGAAGAATGGGGGACACAGGGAGATTATATTTTGCAGTTATTTAAATACGTTAACACAATGTGCACAGGAATCAGAGGGTTGCTGCCCGCCTGATGCAGCGATTTCTGTTCAGCTCCCTTTCCTTGCTGTGGCCTGAGGTTTACTATGACAATTGCACATCACAGCACTGCTGTCAGCTTTGCCCTCAGGGCCACTTCGTTCCTTCAGTTTACTCACTACTTTCTGCTCCCAGCTCTGGTTCTGACTCAGAGTTTGTTACCCTTTCTTTAGGAAGGAGGGTTCCTTGGAGATTTTCCCTACTTCCTGCAAGCACAGCAATCCCAAAATTAAATTCCCTTTAAGATCTAGGTGTTCTGGAGCAAATGCGGGGCAATCAGCAAACTATCAATTATGTCACTGTGCTAAAAATAAATTCATTTGAGGAACTCAAATAATACTTTGAACGTTATAAATATCTTGCCTTAGTGGAACCAAGGTGGACAGACGCAATGGCTGGGCAGTGGCAGTGCCCTGACCAGACTTCAAGCCCCTAGTGCCCAGCAAATCCCCCTTTCAGATGCTAAGATGTCACATTGTCTTTGTCCAGTGGTTTGTGACTTGATGACCAGTGTTTTGTGATCTGGGAGGCCAACTAGGTCTCTAGAAAAACACGGAATAAGGAATGACCTCATCATTGGCCCCTCTCCTTTTTATTGCTGGGCCAACCAGCTCTCCTTTTTATAGATTTTTTAAAAATAAATTTATTTATTTAATTTTATTTTTGGCTGCATTGGGTCTTTGCTGCTGCGCGAGGGCTTTCTCTAGTTGCGGCAAGTGGGGGCTACTGTTCGTTGTGGTGCGCGGGCTTCTCATTGTGGTGGCTTCTCTTGTTGCGGAGCGTGGGCTCTAGGCGCGTGGGCCTCAGTAGTTGTGGCTCGTGGGCTCTGGAGTGCAGGCTCAGTAGTTGTGGCACACGGGCTTAGTTGCTCTGCGGCATGTGGGATCTTCCCAGACCAGGGCTCAAACCCATGTCCCCTGCATTGGCAGGCGGATTCTTAACCACTGCGCCATCAGGGAAGTCCTATAGATTTTTTTTTTTTTTAAAGCTTTTTTATGGGGATTGACTTTTTTTTTTTTTTTTTTTTTTGGCTGTGTTGGGTCTTCGTTTCTGTGCAAGGGCTTTCTCTAGTTGTGGCAAGCGGGGGCCACTCTTCATCGCGGTGCGTGGGCCTCTCACTATCGCGGCCTCCCTTGTTGCGGAGCACAGGCTCCAGACGCGCAGGCTCAGTAGTTGTGGCTCACGGGCCTAGTTGCTCCGCGGCATGTGGGATCTTCCCAGACCAGGGCCCGAACCCGTGTCCCCTGCATTAGCAGCCAGATTCTCAACCACTGCGCCACCAGGGAAGCCCCCAGTCCTATAGATTTTAACAGAGTATCCTTCTAGGCTTCTAGACAAGCCAGAATTCCTATGTTGTGCTTATTGAAAGCTAACTTCACCCCGCCCCGGCTTTACTGAGATATAATTTACATATATCACTGTGTAAGTTTAAGGTGTACAATGTGTTGTGAAATTCAAGCTTTTTGTTGTTGTTGTTTTTTGTTTTATATTTGGCTGCATTGGGTCTTCGTTGCTCCGCGTGGGTTTTTCTCTAGTTGTGGCGAGCGGGGGCTACTCTTCTTTGCGGCACGCAGGCTTCTCACTGTGGTGGCTTCTCTTGTTGCGGAGCACGGGCTCTAGGCGCATGGGCTTCCGTAGTTGTGGCTCTCGGGCACTAGAGCGCAGGCTTAGTAGTTGTGGTGCATGGGCTTGGTTGCTCCACGTTATGTGGGATCTTCCCGGACCAGGGCTTGAACCCGTGTCCTCTGCACTGGGAGGCAGACTCCTAACCACTGCACCACCAGGGAAGCCCAATCCAAGTATTTTTAATGCTGGACAATGAGGAGTGGGAACAACCAGACAGACTCCTGCTGTCACCTACACCCTTAAGTTCCTCCCTCTGTGGACAGTGGGCCACGCAGGTATGTGGAAAATTCCAAGACCTGTTCCTCCCCCAGAGCCAGTTAAAACTCAGCTGAACCTGGGTTTGGAATCAGAACACCTGGATTCTGGTCCAGCTCATCCTGCAAATACCACTTTTGAACATTTGCAGAAATCTACTGCCCTACCTGGATCTTAAAGCATCTGGATCTTAGAGATGACTTCATCACAGTATTTAAAGAGATATTGTGAAGATTAAATGGCTACTTCAGAAATGTTATTCAAATGGAACACAGTAGTAGCAGTGGCATCAAACTCTCACTGAACACCTAAGATACTTAGGTGTTAGCACAATGGGACAGCTGTGTAATCAGCCTAGGTGGAGAGACTGGATTCATAAATAAAATCTAAATAACTGTGTGAGGAAGTACATGACAATATGTGCCTTTCTGAAAGTGTGACCCACAGAAGAGGTCCCTCAAAATACTTCATAAAATCAGTTTGGAAAATTCTAACCACTCCCTTGGGAATTTACAATGGATATTAATTTTTTTAAATTTTTGGTAGATCCCACAGCAGGTAACCCATTGCGGGAACCCGGTGTAGGAAGTCACGATTTCCTACATTCACTTGACCACAGAGCTTATTTTCAGCACTGACATCAACAGGAGCACATTTTGGGAAAGCTGACCTGGACCTTTACACTTCGGAAGGACTGTCACACAATAAGAGCTCAGTGGAGACATGAGCAAGCAAGGAGTGTCCACCCAAGGGAGAAGAAAAGGAGCTGGAGCAGAGCAGTCTGGCAGGTAAGTTTAGAGAAGAAGAAGATGATGCCTGGAAAGGCTTGAGCGCCAGGCGAACGGACCAGACTTATAGGAGGAAGCTGTGTGTCATGTTCCTTGATGGGCTCCTCCTAAGAGACCCGTGAGAAGCTCCCAGGTTGCCCATAGCCCTTGGTGAGCACACCAGGGCCCCTTTGCTGTCTCCATCCCCAGGCAGGAGAAGATCATCAAATTGGGTCTGTGTTGCCTCTAGCCCTCACTTAGACGGGCGGTTCTCAAACGTCAGCCTGCATTAGAGGAACACGCAGAGGTGGCTGAAACAGATCGCTGGGCTCTACTCAGTGTTTCTGATTCAGTAGGTCTCAGAGGAGCCTCAGAATTTGCATTTCTAATAAGCTAAGGGGATACCAATCTGCTGGTCCAGAGCCCAGCCTTCAAGTAGTCCTTCAGGAATACGTTTATCTCCGACACTCTGCCCACCAACAGCTTCTGCCCTGGTGGCTTACAGAGGACACAGATGATGGGGCCATTTTAAATGGAACTTGAGAGACAGATGGCTACAGTCAGCTTCCTCACTCACCTGTTTCCCCACAGAAACAGGAAGTGGCTTGGTACTTGGGCCAGGTCTCAGGGCTTGCAAACTCAAACCCTAGAGGTGTCTGGGTAGCCAATGAAGATGAGTGAAGCAAGCTGGAGAGCCCAAGCTGAGACTCAGCTCACGTCAGCTGGTGTCCCGCTACGGGGTGGGGCCCATGGCACCACGTAGGTGTCATTGTCACCTTTCCACAGGTGAAGACATAGGCTCAGTGAGGATGGATACTGGGTTCAAGGTGACTCAGCCAGGAGTGAAAGAGCCCAGATTCCAATTTAAGGGGTCTAAATCCAAAATCTTTGTCCTTTCCCCTATACAACATTGTCTCTGAGTGTGTCCCACCTCCAGGTCATGGCACAGGCACTTACAAAGGGTTTGTGGGTTGGGGAGGAGTGAGGAGATATGCAGAGCCCTCCTGGAGATCTGGAACATTTATATTTGCTATTTTTTTCTGTTGCTATTCTGAGGCAGAGCCACAGGCACAGAGCAGGCTCCCATGAAGAATGCCTGGGTTGGCTAAGTGCTCTCGGCTATGCTCTACCAGGTTTAATCCTCCTGCTTCCCTAGTACCAGCTTTCCACCCGGGTTCCTTGCCTCAGAGTTCATCAAGCCTTAATTGGAAATAGAAGTGCAGCCTCTTGCCTGAGTCACAGGATGACAACAAACCAAGATAAATTAGAGTGAAGCTTGCATGATCTTGAGCTTCTTCTGCTAACGAAGCAAATGCAAGCTGGAAATCTGCAGCCAATTTAAAGAGATGGTCCCTGTCACGGTCTGTAGCCACAGAGTAAGGTTGCCGGCTTTTATATTTGTGGCAGCATCAAGCTCCCAAGTGTCTATTTCAGCTTCCTCATCAATCCTTTTTAAAATTTGACTAGGAATAACAACCATCACACCAAATATCTCCCATGTCACATCACGCAGAATATAAGGAAGCATTAGAGAGTGCAGTCCCACAAATTCAACCCACTTATAATGCAGGTTGTTAATAAGATATGACAGACAGATTAAATTTGTTCATAAATCCCCAGACTCATCTTAGACCATGTTTTGTCCCAACACTCACTATTCTTTTGACATATTAAGGGATATGGGGTGAGCTGAACTTCATTTTTCTTCTATGCATTGCCCCCAAATTGGCCAGAGGTGAGGGATGAGGAAGAGAAGGCAAGGACATATAGAATTAATAGAATTATTAGCATTAATAAGTGAATTTTTAGAATTAGTACATGAATTTTGAAAGTCCTTGAGCTACAAGGGCAATATATAAGTACCAACTGTATTTCTTTATACAAACAACATAGAAAATAAAATTTAAATTTTATTTTACAAGTACAATTGCATAAAATGTATCAAAGATTTAGGAATAAATATAATGAAAGATGTTCAAGACCTCCACAGTGAAAACTAAAAATCAGGACAGGAGACTTTAAAGACTATCTATAAAAATAGAGGGAATAGGGGCTTCCCTAGTGGCGCAGTGGTTGAGAATCTGCCTGCCAATGCAGGGGACACGGGTTCGAGCCCTGGGGTGGGAAGATCCTACGTGCCGCGGAGCAGCTGGGCCCGTGAGCCACAGTTGCTGAGCCTGCGCGTCTGGAGCCTGTGCTCCGCAGCAGGAGGGGCCGCGATGGTGACAGGCCCGCGCGCTGCGATGAAGGGTGGCCCCCGCTCGCCGCAACTACAGAAAACCCTCACACAGAAATGAAGATCCAACACACCCAAAAATAATAAAATAAATAAATTAATTTAAAAAAAAATAGAGGGAATATACAATGTTCATGAAATAGAGCAATCAGTACTGTGAAAATATCAGTTCTCCCCAAACTGAAGTATAGATTCAATGAAACCAGAGTCAAGTCTCAGAAGAATGTTTCTTGGGGGAAATTGACAGGTAGATTTTAAGGAAATGCAAAAGGCAAGAATAGCCAAGCCAATACTGAAGAACAAAGTTGGAGGATGTTGAGACTTAATTTACAATTGCATTAATTAATGCAAATTTGGGTAAATAGGTCAATGGAACAGAATGGAGAGTCTGGAAAGAGATCCACACAAATGCTTCATCTGACTGTCACAAAGATAACACTGCTGTGCAGTTGGGGGAGGAGGTTCTTTTCAATAAATGGTATAAAATTCCCTACTTCACACTATTCACAAAACCCAATTCCAGATAGATTACTGATTTAAGTGTGAATATTAAGTCATTAAAGCTTCTAGGAGATAGCATAGGAGAATATCTTCATGACTTTAGGGTAGGCAAAGATTTCTTCAATGGGACACAAAAAAGCATGAATACTTAAGGAAAAGGTTGATAAGTTGGAATTCATTAAAGGTAAGAACTTTTAGAGAAAGGCCCTTCTCTAATCTTCCCTCCTCCTTAAAAGAAAAAAAAGAAAAGAAATAAAAATTTAAAACTTTTGGTCATCAAAACCCCATTAAGGAAGTGAAAAAGTACCCACAGAGCAGGAGAAAATATTTGCAATCCATATGTTAATAACATAAAGAACTTCCACAAATCAATGAAAAAGGCAACTCAATAGAAAAGTGGGCACTTTACATAAAAGGATATAAAATACATGAAATATGCTCAACATCAGGGAAATGCAAATTAGTCATCGGGAAAATGCAAATTAAAACCACAAGAAAAATCCAAACTCTGACCCAGTAATTCCACTATTAGGTATATATATCCCACAGAAGTATCTCTTCTTCTTAGCATCTCTCCCACATTTTCCAGCTCCTAGGGGCCCCTTTGCCCTGTTCCTCTGGCCCGAGAGACAGACCTGCCTGTGACTTGGGCTGCCTTCTGAGCAAAGCAGTGAGAGAAAAGAGAGAGGAAAAAAAATAACCAGCATCCTCCCTGCTTAAGGAGATGGATGTTCTCTAGGGGGCAGGACTGGGAGAGAGAGAGAGAAAACAAAAACAACACAGGGCTTTCCCCCTGCAGCAATATGGAAGCGTGGAAACTATAGAATGCATAGAAAGTGATTAGATGGTATACAGGTATAGCATAAACCAGGACAAAAATAAAATCTATAATTGAACATTAAATTTCTTTGTTGCTTCCTGACCAAAAAAAAAAAAAAAAAAAAAGGTGAGGGGTGATGACTGCATTGGATTGAATGTTTGGACTCTCTGACTATATCTAAAACTTTGGTTAAATTTCCCCATTTTTAAGAATTGTCTTTTTTATCCTCCAGCAATGGTTTCTGAGCTGGCAGCCAGCTTCCCAGAGAGCCTGGGGCTGCCACAGTGTGGCCAGTGTTGCAGGGAGTAGACCATTTGGCCTCTGGAATATCTGCTTCTGGTCAGCATCAGCTCCAGGTACCACAGGGGAAGTTGAAAACAGATTCACACGTGTCTCCAAGGGTCCAAGGATCAGAGAACAGGCCAGATATCTGTTCTTTGTTCTATTCATTCATTCAATACATGCTTATTGGGTGACCCATGCGTGCCTGGAACTAAGCTATTGATCGAACTGCACACTTATTCATTATTCTACTTCCTTAAATTCACACACCCTTTGCTCCCAGACCTGGAATGAGTGCTGACCTTGTAGCCCTTGTCTGAGTGTCCTAAGACCATGGGGTCAAGGAATTGGCACTGGGACCCAAACACCAAACCTGACACTGTAGGCAGCAAAGGAAAGAGCCACATTTGGGACCATCTTCAGGGGGAACTAGCCACTTAGCTAAGTGACCCCAGGTA
This sequence comes from Balaenoptera acutorostrata, assembly GCF_949987535.1. Taxonomy (NCBI): domain Eukaryota; kingdom Metazoa; phylum Chordata; class Mammalia; order Artiodactyla; family Balaenopteridae; genus Balaenoptera; species Balaenoptera acutorostrata. The sequence continues at coordinate 44,428,772 of NC_080073.1, forward strand.
AGCACTTCACCTCTCTGAATCTCATTCTTCTTCTCTACAAAATGGTGTAAACACAGTGACTTCCTCAGAGGGTTATTGTGAGATTAAATGATATAAGTCTATAAAGTGGATACCAGACAGAGTCAAATCTTTACTCAACAAAAGTGATGCTTTCCCATTTCGTCTCTCCCTCCCCTCCCACAGTCTCTCATCTGCTTTGGCCATCTGCCTCCAGGACCTTGAGACACCTGGCTCCAGAGGACATGCCCTTCTCCCCAGGGGAGCCCTCCTCTGCCTCCAAGGAACATGGGAAAAGCAGGCAGCTCATTCTCTGCACCATCAGCCCTGTCTGCTGAGGACTTCATGAATTTTAAAAATGAGGAAGAAATGTCATAAATGTGTATGTACCTCAGAAAGCTATAAGGCAGCTCTCCTCAAAGTTTAAAGTTCACTCAGACTGCTTGGGAACTTGTAAAATGCAGGTGTGATTCAGTTGGTCTAGGGTGGGGCCTGGGAGTCTGCATTTTTACCAGGCAATGCTGACGCTGCTGGTCATGGATTACACTCCAAACGGTTCTCTCTGTGTCAAAGCACGCAGACCCAAGCTTCCATGCCCAGCAGCTGCCTGTGTCCCCATGAGCCAGTCCCTTCCCACTCTACCCTCTCCTGCTCACCCCTCCAGAAGGCAAGCTCTGAGGATGGTCCCTTCTCCTCCCAGGCTAGGCCCAACCACCCTTGGCACAGGTGACCATTGGTTCTTCCCTTCCATGGGCTGTGGGCACCAGGTAGGAAGAGGGCCAATCATCCCGAAGAGCATCCCTACAGCAGCCGCTGCAAGACCTCCACCGAGGAGCACTGGCAGCCGAGCCCTGAGCCCTGCCTCAGTGAGCTGTCCTTTCCCCCTCTGCCCTGGGCACAGACCAGAGGAGCTGGGCCTCCAGGGAGCAGAGCTTGCTTTCCAATTTTGGAGAGTCCCCTTAACCCCCTGATCTTTTAGCTTTTCAAGCTCTATCACTTACTGACTATGCGACTTTAGACTGTTACCTCCCTTTTCTGAACCTGAGGATCCTCATTTGTAAAATTAGGAATAAAACTACACACCTGTGTTCGTAGCAACACTCTTCTACAATATCCAATAGGTCACCCAAGTGTCCACTGATGGATGAATGAATAAGCAAAATGTAATATATATGTGTGTGTGTGTGTGTGTGTGTGTGTGTGTGTGTGTGTGTGTGTGTGTGTGTATAGTTGACCCTTGCACAGGTCATGCACAGGTCCACTTACACACGGATTTTTATCAACAGTGAATAATACAGTACTACATGATCTGTGGTTGGTTGAATCCATGAATGTGGACCTGTGGAGATGGAGGAAACTCAGTTGAGGCCAACTATAAGTTACATGTGTGTTTTCTTACCCTCTCTTCACTCCTTCTGACAGCCTCATGCTCACAACTTCCTTATAGATCCAGAAAAAAACCCCCCCACAAAAACAGTCAGCTGGAAGGTTCTTGTATATCCTCTTTCAAATTCTGAGTTGGACATGAAATTCCCAGTGTGCACCAGCCCCACCCTTAAATGGGAAGTGGACCACTGACCATCAGATTCAGTGCCAAAGATTTTAGGCAACTTAAATCAGTCACCAAGGACTAAATTTGTCACCACTCTGCAGCCATTTACACAGCCATTATTCTTGTCAAGATGACTAGTGAGTTGACCCATGAGTAGCTTAGGGGCTGAATGGCAGCCAAATACACAAGTGATATACTTAGGAGAAGCTCCAAAATCACCAACCAACTCCAGCTCACGGAAGCAGGTAAACCTACACTCGGGTGACTTTGGCTGGAGTGACACGCTAAGACATAAAGAGCATGTGCTTTGAAATCAGGCCCACCTGGGCTTAAATTGAATTTTGTTACTCACTAGCTGTGTGAAGATGGACAAGTTACTTAACCTTGCTGGGCTGAGTTTCCTTAAATGTAAACTGGAGATAATATTGGCATCTATATTTGTGGGTAAAGTGTGTAGCAGATCTCCCAAGACAGGGAAAATGCTGAATAAACCTGACACCAGGTGGTACTCGAGATCTGGGAGCTACTGCTGACGCTGTGTAGGATGAGTGGTAAGAAGGCTTCCAAGGAAGGTGACTCAGAAGTAGGGGAAAGATGAATATAGATGCATCTAATCTTTTCTGGAAATTTGCTTCCTTGCACAGTCCTCCTCGATAGGCTGGGGCATGGCATCCTCCAAAGCCTTGAACGTTCTCCTTGGAATGCCCTTTCTGCACTGCTTAGTGGCCACTATTACATTTTAAACAGCCATATTGATTTTTCCTTCCCTTTACCAGCAAAATCCTCCAGGCTCTGTTGACAGAGCAAAGCACATGCTCTACTCTTTCAAGCTCTCTTCAAGGGCAGGGCACTGCGTCAGCTCTTTATGCCCGGATTTGTGGAGAAAGCAGGTTGGGGATGCTGCAAGATCTCTGCAGATCACCTGTCCATTCCTGGCCAGTGCAGGCAAATCAGAATCATGCAAGACAGGGATAGTTGGAGTTGACTTGGGGAGATGTGTAGGCTCTTTTTTATATTTTTTTTCATGGTAAGGCAAGGGAGTCGGATGAAATTCCAGAGCTCTGGCTCACTTGTCTTTTCCCTTCAGACAGGCATTGTGTTTCCACACCCACTACTCTAGCTTGTGAGGGAAGGTGGCTGCTGCCAGCTCTTGCGGATACAATGCCCACGATGCTAGATGCCGACTCCTCACCTTCAATGCTTGTGACTCAGCCAGAGTGCAGACATGTAGAAGGTGGCAGCATGGCCATATTGTGAGGACTGACCCTGGTGGTCTTGCCTGATGCCTCCCTCTGCATGTTTGCTAGAAACACCTGCCCACTGGATAATGTCCACTGGGAGTGATGGAGAGAAGAGCCCTCCAGTGTCCTCACAGCCAGAGTTTTCCAGAGAAACAGAACTAATATATATGGTGACTGTATCTATAAAGCAATTTACTATAAGGAATTGGCTCATGCCATTATCGCCAGTGACAAGTTCCAAGATCTACAGGATGAGTCATCAAGTTGGAGACCCAGGACAGCCAATGTAGTTCCAGTAGGAGTCTGAAGGCCTGAGAACCAGGAGGACCATCCAAGGGCTGGTAGGCTCGAAGCCCAGGAAGAAGTTTCCACTTGTGTCCGAAGGCAGAAAGGCTGATGTCCCAGTTCGAAAGCAGTCAGGCAGGAGGAATTCTCTCTCATTCATGAGATGGTCAGCCTTTTTGTTCCATTCAGGTTTCAGCTGATGGGATGAGGTCCACCCACATTCAGGAGGGCAATCTGCTTTTATTCAGTCTACTGGTTCAAATGTTAATCTCATCCAAACACCCTCACAGAAACACCCAGAATAATGTTTGACCAAATATCTGAGCACCCTGCGGCCTAGTCAAGGTGACACATGAAATTAACCATCACATCAAACAGTTCGTATTGTGATTATGACATTCTGAAACACTGATAATCCACACCCAATCAGTCTGGCTACAAAAATATCAACTCTTATTTCCTTTCATTTCCAAGGAACTAAATACTGAAGCCAGAGGGAAGAAGCAGCTTCCACTTGAACCCTATCACATGAAATTTTAGGATTTAGCATTTCCTTGGGACAATATAGAGGATGGCATACTGAAAAGAGCTTGGATTTATGGTGACATGACATAGATCCAAATCCCAGCCCTGACACTTGCTGGCTGTATCACTTTGGGCAAATGACTTAACATCTCTGGATCTTGGTTTTCTCATCTGTAAAATAGGATGACAAAACCTCCCACCCACACTGTTCTGTAAAAAATGAGATAAGGTAAAAGTGTCTGAAAGATGATCAACCATGCCAACACCTTCATAACATGACATTGAAATGGAGGAAAATTCCACTGTGAGACCAGAGCACAGAGGGTGTGTTGATTTAGTCCCAACATAACTGCTACATGGTAGACACTAAAGAAATATTGAATGAATAAATGTATACATGAATTTCAGGCCCCTCACATGAATTGTGAGCTCTTAAAAAGCAGATACCAAATTTTGTCTTCCTACGTTTAACACAATGCTGTGTTCACATATTAAGCTTCCAAAAATGTATTAGGATAGGTTATTAAAGCTTGAAACTCAAAAAACGAAGGGTTTGTTCATAAGCAATTCAAGTCTGGGAGATTGACTACTTTATAAAAATGTGAAACTATGAGATATTCATTTTTTGTGTCATTCCTCTTAGTGTGTCAGAGATTAAAATCACATTTAATAGCTTTTTGTTATGTTCACACCATCCAGCCACATTTTCAGTTCAATAATCCACCCACTACTGAAGCCATTACTTCTCACTTGGGGGAAGAGAATAATTCTCTTTCACTCAAAGAGGGCACGTTGGTCTATTTTACTCCCTCCAATATCACCTATAAAATAATTTCTGATTTTCTAGTTTCCATTTTAATGTGACCTTTTTCTGTAATGAATAAAAATGTGTTCATCAGCTAATCTCAGTGAATTTTATTTATGAAAGTGAATGCCAGGGCTCTATGCAGAGACTTCCTTGTTATGTTAACAAAAGGAAAAAGGCTGAGTCACCAGGCTTATGATTCATTGACTTAGCAGGACAGTGAGTCAGTTGGGCCCTGACTGGAGATTGTAAGCATAACAAGGGAGCCAGGTAGATCTGGGCCCCTCAAGTTGCGAATATGAAACAAGGGAGCAGGTCTACAATGGGCAAAACATTTCAATATACATTTTTCCAAAAATTATATATAAGTGGCCAATAAGCACATGGAAAGATGTTCACTATTATTAGCTATCGGGGGAATTCAAAACAAAATCACAATGAGATACTACTTCACACTCACTAGAATGGTTAGTTATAATCAAGAAGTCAGATAAGAGCAAATATTGACAAGGATGTGGAGAAATTGGAATGCTTATATATCACTGGGGTGAATGTAAAATGGTATAGTCATCTTGGAAATGGTCCGGCAGTTCCTCAAATGGTTAAACATAAAGTTAAAATAGCAATGCCATGCCTAGATATTTACCCAAGAGAATTGAAAACAGATGTCCACATTAACACTGGTACCTGAATGTTCATAGCGGTATTATTCATAATAGTCAAAAAATGGGAACAATCAAATGCCCATCAACTGATGAATGGATAAGTAAAACGTGATATCCACACGATGGTATATTATACAGCGATAAAAAGAAATGAAATACTGATACATACTAAACATGGATAAATCTGGAAAACATTACAATATGTGAAAGAAGCCAGTCACAAAGGGCTAGAGGTTATATAATCACGTTTATATGAAATGCCCAGAATAGGCAAATTTATAGAGATAGAAAGTAGATTAGCAATTGCCTAGGGCTGAGGGGGATGAGAGTCATGACAACTCATGTTCACACAACCTGTACATGAATGTTTATAACAGCCTTTTTTTTTCTTTTATTTCTTTTTGGCTGCTGGACGCCAGGGAGGTCCTGAAAAATATTTTCAAATTAATTGTGTCCAATTTTCTCGTTTTTCAGGCAAAACAACAACAACAAAACACACCAAGGTTCAGAGGAAATAAAGGAATTTCTCAAAGTCACACAACCTGTGGGGAGCAAAAATGGGACTAGAACATTCCCAGTCCCATTTTTCTGGGGAGGTAGGGCTCTCCTCGCCCTCTGAGAAACTGCTGGCCCTTCTTTGAAATGCCTGTGTAAACAGGCCTGTGCTAGATGCTGGGCGAAGCAAGGTATATGCCCACCTCTCAGTGCCGTGCCAGGAAGGAGAAGACAGGAAGATGGGGAGAGGGGACCACAAGCTGGAAGATGGCACAACCACAACGGCCAACCCATTAGGAGCTGGAACTAAGCACACGTGCACACATTCATGCATAGATGTTTACATTACTTGGGGTTGCAGCAGATTGCTATTTGTCATGGAAGGTTCCATGGAAAAGATGTCTACCCTGTTCAGCAAGGAGAATATGGGTCTTGAGGAAATCACTGAAGAGGGTGAGTGATGACACTTGATGGAAACTAAAGAGATATGCGAGGACTGCAAGCATTCTGGAAGGGTTTATCAGGCCATGTGACCTGAGGAAAGTCACATGACAACCCTCTCCTCACTTTCCTTTTGGATTATGTTGTCCTCACCAACACGGGACTACAGTTGAGGTCATGGGCATGCCAATGGATAAATGATTTAGAGCTGCTCGTTGCATATCCAGGACTCAGAGACCTTTTCCAGCTTCTTCCCTCTCCTGGGGAAATTCTAGGTCTTCTTAAGGAAGGTATCTGAGTGTTTCACATAGAATTTGAAGCCAATGTCTCTGCTCACTGCGTATCAGATGCCTCATTCCTAAAAGGATGAAACTAATAGAGAGGGCTTCATATTACCCTGAGATATTAGACTTTGAGCTGTGTGTAGGGTCACAATGGGACTTTAGGCTGTCTCTCTTACAGAAGAGGTTTTGGATGTTCTCTAAGCAAAAAGAAGAATAAACTGGGTATCTGATAGACTGCCAGACTGTGGTGGTGACCACTAAGTGTTCACCAAAACATCTTTCATTTTTTCCCCAGGGTACACAACGAAACTACATTGCCCATACTCCTTTGCAATTAGGCATGCTCACATGACTAGTTCTAGCCAACAGAAGATGAGAAGAAATTATGTATGTTATGGCTGAATGTAGAAGGGTCTGAGGATCTGCCTAAGGGTGGAGCTACATGATGGAAAGATCATGAATCAACACATCACTGAACTACATGAGCAAGAAGTTATCTTGTACTGTATTACACTACTAAGATTTGGAGGTTGAGCTGTAATAGCACTTAGCCTGCCCTACTTATATTTCATCAGTCCTAAAATGCATATATTTCCATATTTTAATACTCCATCTTAGACTTGATGACATACAGTCATATGAGAATGCTAAAAGAGGCTTATCAATGCTCACATTCACACAGCTAGTGTGATGCTGATACTCCAAGTCTCCTCAATATTGGACCAGAAGTTACTACAGTTGACTAACTCACAGCTCACAGTCACAGTGCATGGAACCATGGAATGTTATCCTTAGCATTTTGAATACTAACTATCTGGATTCTGTGACCGAGGTAGGGATCAAAGCTTGAACACCAGCTAGATTTGGGAGTGGTGGAGGGGAGGCGAGGTAAACCTGGTAAATCACTGAGAGCCCAATTGTGTCCAGAAAAGGGGAAGGCTCTTCTTTGAAGAACTGAGCTCAATTTCAAGTCTTGTCAGAATACAGAAAAGAGATGCCTCAGCCTCTAGCGTTAGTATGTGTTCCTGTCAAACTGCCTTTGGATGTTAGATCTGCCATCTGTACCATGGTGTCTGGTTGCCAGGGTTACAATGCTCTCCTTGAACAGAAAATCAAATAGTTTCCTAAAACCCACAGGTAAAGGTCAGAGCAGGCAGAGCATGCTTCCTTTCTTGGTATATAAAGAGAAAAATATGCTGTATGGAAAGCAAGTACTTTAGATTCCTCCTTTGAGGCCAAGCTGGTAAAGATGATCTGGGTGGAAACTTCAGAGATGAGCTATATATAAAAGAGCATCTTGATAATGCAAAAGAAAACCCATAGCTGGACACTGGAAATGAATGCTGAAAAACTGAACCCAAGATCCCATGTCTTTATGGGGTCATAGTCTCATATGAATCACCCCACGTTCTCTACTCTCAGCTAATCCGTTTCCTCTCCCAACTTTTAGAGTGAATAAGTCCATATGGCTGAGGAATAGGAAACTCTGCATAAGTAGTGATGGAGCAGTGGAAGAAGTACATTTCCCAGATCCTATATGTGACTTAAATAATGGTTTGATTTTCTGCCTTTTCAGGGCTCAGACAGACTCAGGGGTAGCGGGGTGAAGGGGAGGGGGATATTCTCTGGCCAGGATAATTTAGTTTTGCAGCCCATGCTTGAAGAGACAGAGCACCTCTGGCTAGAGGAGTAACAGACTTTTTAAACACTCTTAGAGAAAGGGGAAGAGAGTTACCAGCTGTCCTGGGCTTGTTGCTTTTTATTTTTCTTATTGTAATTTTTACTACTGTTGATGCTTCTAATAATTTTGCTACTACTTCTGCTTCTAATACTATTAGTATTTACGACCCCTAGTTCTTCTAAAATAATTTCCAGTGAGAGTATTATAATTGTAATATATGCAAGTGTAACTGTACAGAAACATATAAAATGAAGTTTCCTTCTACATATCTTGATACCCAAGAACTACTTCTTATCAGTGATCAATCTAAAACATTTCTTGTGTTACTTCAGAAATATTCTATGTTCACATATAGACATATAAATATATTTGGACAGATGTGGGATTTAATATATACTGTTTCTCAACGTATTTTTATCACTTAACACTGTGTCTTGGATGTATTTCCTTGTTAGCTCCTATAGAGCTATATATATGTGAGATACAAATTTGCAACATGGTTCAGTAGAAAGAGCGTGAGCTATAATTGAGGATATTTGAAAAGATTTGGCTAAAGGATGACAATAGCTTCATTCTTTACAATAGTAAAAGTTTTGCAACAACCCAAATGTCCATTAAAAGGAAATTCACTATAGTTATCATCATAGAAAAATATATAGCAAAGCAGCCTTTTTGTTTGATATTAAATTTTAATTACATGACACAAAAGAGTTCTTAACCAGATATGGGACAATTTTTCTTTCTCATGCTCGATATTTGTAATTGATTCTTTCCTATAACAGCTTGTTCAAGCTTCATGTTTCAAAAATTCTTATCACTCTGAAGATATGTATTGAACATACTTTAAATTCTTATTCTGTATGGTCCTCTAATTTGGTCTCCTTTAGTATAGTTCATTCAGTCTGCTTTTCTTAAAGAGTGCTTATATTCCTTAGATGTTGGGTTATTTTGTTTTATGAATTAACTTGGCTTGACCCAGGAAGAAAAATATAATTAGCCTAAAAACCTTAACTTGAGCAACCCTTAAACAACGTTATTAGTTGAGTTAAGAAATGGGGCGGGAACATCTCAGGATGGAGAGGGAAGGAGTAGGTGTTGCAATCTGGGTTTAGCTAACCCTTGCAAGTGTCTTTCCCAAATTTCTCAGGTGACCGTTACCCTCATGGTACCTCTGTCCGGGAGCTTTCACTCTGTCTTGTAAGAGGTTCAACCACTGGATCAGGGATGAAGGAACTGTGAGTGGGGGATGCTTAGAGGCTTGCCAATCTGCTCACCACCATTACTATCAGCTCTGCCACCCCTAGCCAGGTGCAGCACTAGGGTGATCTTTGCATGTGTAAATGAGATCATTAACTCCCTGACTTGAAATCCTAGTACAGCTTACCATTATACTGGACTAAAACCAAAGTCTTTCTCATGACCTGCAAGGCCCTGCATGATCTGACTCCTGCCCATCTGCCTTATCTTCCTCTTTCCAATCTCCAGGAATTCCCATCAGTCAAACCCAACTAGAAGCCAGAAGACAAGAAAATCTATTAAGGTAATCCACAGAAGTCAGCATTCTGGTGAAGAGAGGAAAATGGCAGGGGTGAAAAGTGGCTCTGGAGGGGAATGAAAGGGATCCCACATGATAATCCCCAAAAGTTAAGAGGCACAGGCCTATGGGGCTAGTGGTTACTTAAGCTGGAAATCTAGGACTTTCTTGAGGAGCCATGTCTTACCTTGCCTCAAAGGATTATAGTCATCTAGTGTGAGGAGAGAATGTATGTGGCGAGGGGTGCAGGGACGCTGACACTCCCCCCCGTAGACTCTCTTCTCTCGAACCTTCCACCCCATGCAAATCAGAAAATGCCTAAATAAAGTGAGGGGGATATTTTCATTCCCTCTAGGACAGGCATCTTGGGAAACCTTAAGAGTCAATAAGCCTGCTCCATCCAAGGTAAGCATTTTAGTCTGTAAGTGGAGCAAGCTCATAACATCACTGAAACCTTAATTAAGGTCCTCTTGATCATCAAGATTCATGATTTAAAAAAATTTATTTATAAGTTAAACATTTTCCAAGCAATTCATGCAGAATTCTATTTTTTTTTTACAAGAATAGAATGTAGTTTTTCTGCTTAAGATGTATGAGTGTGTGTGCAAGTGTGAGTGTGTGTGAGTATAAGGAGGTTAGCTGGGGTTTTGCCCGCTCTTCTCCCTTTCCTTATCTCAGCAGCACCTAGATAGCAGTTTGGAAAATAGTAAGAGAATTTCTGATATAGTCCAACTTCACTGCATGGACAGGAAGCCCAGTCCTAAGACTTCAGTCCAAGTTCATGCAGGCACTAGAGTTTTGAATCTCCTTAACACTTGGTCTAGGGCTCTATCAGGCTCCCTACCCTACTTCCCATATGGTCTCTGGTACACTCACAAGTACAGCATTAAGCAGATCCAAAGCATCTTAGATTTGGGAAACGTATCACATGGAGTGATGGGGTTAGAACAGGCAATAGAACAGATTGGGGGAAGGAGTGTGGTGCATGTCAAAAGAAAAAAACAAAGACGTGGAGCAAATATTAAACCCAAAATGTATTTTCTGTTGACTTTTTTTCTCAAAGCTGTCAAATACTTATGATAGGGATGAGCAAGTCTTAATGCCACCATTTTGTCAACTCATTAATCAAGAGGAAAGGCTTCTCATTCTCACAGATGTTAAGGATGAAATATTCTCAAAGCATGCAGGCCATAGATGACAGGTACTCCCTCAGCCTAAAGTATTTTTGGAAGCAGTGGAAGTCAGTGAAAACTGACCTGGTTACTAGAGTCAGTTGGAATGCAAAGTTATTTTGATGGTTACCACAGGAAGCTGCTGCTACTGAAGAAATCATTGCCCTATCTGTTAAAATAATCTAATTGGGTATTGGCTGTTGGGCTTTTTTAAGTTTCCATAGAATAGGAGACTGAAGATCTTATTAAAGTTGTTCTGAGAAAAAGGCCAACCTACCTTTGAAATTTAAAGCACAAACCAAGTAGTCCACACAATGAACTTTTGGGACATTCTCTTATTGTGTCTCCATGCTTTTGAATTTCCAAGTTTGGCCTCCACACCTACCACTTCTGATGTGTCTGCATTTTATTTTCTAGAAAACCTCTAAATATTTACTGACAAGTTATTATCAAAAGTAAACATTTAAAGGAAACAGTCATTGCAGGGATGCTGCATTGGATTCTGGACACTTGACTGCTCCCAATTGTGCCTTAGTGATTGGGAGAGCTTGGGGTATTTTTATTGAAAGATGGACACTAAGTCTTGTTCCAAACTTAAACCATCTGTGTCTATCAGCCAGTGCCCAATCATCTTCACCGTTTGTTGTTTCTCTTACATAAAGTTAAGTCTAAGTTCTTGAGTTTGTCATCTTCCCACTCAAAGCCTATTTATCCTCCATATTTTCAGATAAATTTAAGAAGCAACACAACCTGATGATATACTAAATATTTCAAAATGAGAACACTCATGCTCCCTCTGAGTTTTAAGTGCTTACTGAAAATCCAACAAATCAAGCAAGTCCCTGAGACTAAACTAGACCACCTAACAGAGAGTCACAGCTTTTCCTCTGCAAATTATTTACATCAATAGAAAAATCATTGGTGTGTGATCCAGACTCTCTAGCTATGATTCATCAAGAATGAACTTTAGTTAACAGATTAAATGCCACACTACCTTTGGAAAATTAGGACATTCAATCCAGATTCTACTTAAGAGTTTTAATGCAAGAAACAGAACAACATTTTCTTCCATCGTCAGAGTGTCTAAGAACTCTAGAAATGAGTTTTTGTTCAAAAACACTACGGTTACAAAAGGCAGAATCTGAGGGTATCTTTGCCTATGACCAGAGCATGTCAGATAAAAGAATAAGGCACCATCAACTCTAATAAGTGTTTGTGAGATAAAGATTCCACCCTAAGAATTTTCATTTCTGGTAACAGTGCTTATGTGATTCAGACCAACCTCTCACCAACAACAACTAGAAAAATAGCAGAAAGCATTTTTAAAGAATCTGTTTGGAGGCATCAGAGAATTAAGAAGATAGTGAAGAATTGTAGCTCCAGGAACTGGGAGGAGGACAGAACACAGAGAAATGAACCCAGCATTTGGGGCCACTTTTCCGTAGGGTTAGTTCGTGGGAGGAGAGCCTGTTAGTAATTTTCCAGCTGATCAGAGTGCAATGGGTTAGAGCTTCTCACCCAACGTCTTTCTCACTCAGTCTCCTTCTGATTCCTTTGGAGAGCTTCCTGTCCATTCCATGTACAACTCAGAGCTGTCATAAGTATATAAAGAAAACAGTCTGAATTCCTCCTTTTACCAGTCTCCTGAGAGTACGACATGTGTGAGCTTGTTCTTGAGACCATGGTCATCTTTGGGATACTGAAAACATTGAGTCTCGGGACTATAAATCTGGGGGTTGGAGCTTAAAACTGGGCAATATCACTGATGTATATTATGAGTCCTTAATTCATAATCAGTTGGAATCCTCAGCTAGCATGCCTATTTGAGGGAGAGGAGTGCTCAACATTTAATATTCTTATTTCTTAATTAAATAATTGGCTCAATGTGGTTCTGTCAGCTCTAAGCTCTAACTCAGAATCTAGACAAAGTTATGGGCAAAGCAGTCAGTATATGATGCTTATTTAGGAGTCCTTTTAGCAGGGAAGTGCCAAGAAAGAGCAAAATGTGTGAGCAAGGAAACAAAAATAAAACCTAAGGGTAAATTAAGATGAAGTAATCGAAGCTTTTCAAAAACTTGTATTTAAAAAAGAGCAAATGGATGAATATCTCAAGCAATGCCAAATATCAGATTCTGCCTACATGGTTGAATATATCATAAAGACCTTATATAGCAAAAGCAAAATTACAACTTTATCATCTCCTCGAAAACTTAATTCCCAAGTTCCTGTCATGGTCTGAAAACTTTTCCACAGACACAAAATTACTTGAAATAGGTTGGTGCCCTCATCCCAAGCAAGCCACCTGCTGCAAGTATAGCTAAGACTTTACTAAAACAAGTAGTACTTTCAGCAGGATGTTAAACATCTGGCTCAAGACTTAAAAAAATCTATGAAACTACTAGACTGCTATTTCTGAGAATGCTAGGCTACTGACTACACTTGGCATGAAGGCTGGCGGTGGGGAGCAGGGAATAATTCTATATTTGAGCAAGGCGTCTTTCTTGAAAAAAAAAAATCAGCTTTTTAGGACTTCCTATTTTCTTTTGAATTATCCAGGTTATTGCGTTTTTTTCCTCAAAAAATTTCCCCTCTAAAAAAAGATGCAAATAAGCTTGCATGTGCACACACACACATACACACAGTAGATGAATTTATTTCTAGAGCGATTAACAATGCAAATTTTTGTAGTTTTCTTTTTTTAATAATACAAATCTTGATGAAAGACTGGGGAACATTAAGTTGATAAGATTGGACCAATTTCATCATGGGAATGGCAGTGATTTGTCCTCACTGGAATAACTTCTGTTTAGAGAATGGACTTGCCTTCTCTGCTGGCACCAGCACCACCATCCATGGACTCACTGACTGCCTTAGAACCCATCAGATATCCCTCACAACACAGCGTCTGTCTGAGCAACCCGTTTCACAGCATAAAAGTTATGACACTTTGCTCTCACCTTTGGAGTTCTCTGGACTCACCGTCTACTTCATCACCAAGAAGGAGCTGTCCACTTAAAGTGGTGGTGTTGCTAACTGGGAAACCTGCATGGTTGGGGTGCTGTCTTCCAGAATGTGGTATATCTTCTCAACCTGCAACTGACACACAGAGCTTGAGAACAAGGTAACACAGTAGTAGTGATCCCTCTCATCATTACACTTAATAACCCACTGGCAGAGTCTTCACTTCCCGTTCCAGAACCTTGGGTTCTGTTGATCTGAAGGTCTTCATTCCCAAGGGAGGGATGCTTTCACCAGGGGACACAGAATGGCCCCATTAAATCTGAAACACAGGCCATCCCCTGATCAGGTTGGATTCCTCATGCCATTGAAACAACAGGTAAAACAGTCATTGAAACAGGGCTGATAACGGTCTGGGGTGATTGGTTCTGATGAGCAAGAGGAAACTGGAAGTAGTTTCCTGATGAGGTTACTTTATGGATTGCCTTACCATCTCAGTTTAGCTTCTCAGCTTTTCTATCACCCATGTAAAACTTCCTGCATTAGGGTCTTCCCTGGTGGTGCAGTGGTTAAGAATCTGCCTGCCAATGCAGGGACACAGGTTCAATCCCTGGTCTGGGAAGATCCCACATGCTGCGGAGCAACTAAGCCCGTGCACCACAACTACTAGCCTGACCTCTAGAGCCCATGAGCCACAACTACTGAGCCTGCGTGCCACAACTACTGAAGCCCGCGCACCTAGAGCCCTTGCTCCACAACAAGAGAAGCCATCACAAGGAGAAGCCCGCGCACCACAACAAAGAGTAGCCCCTGATCGCCACAACTAGAGAAAGCCCGCGCGCAGCAATGAAGACCCAATGCAGCCAAAAATAATAATAATAATAAAAATAAAATTAAAAAAACTTCCTGCATTAAATTTCCTGTTTCAAATATTTAGAGTGCTTCCTTAGGACCTTGATTGGTATAGTTTTTGGTATCAGGAGTGGTCCCAGGAAAATTCCCTCAAGAAGGGATTCTAGGGATTGAGTTCTTATCAGTTTGAGCACAGTTTCAGGGTTGTCCTACTTTACAGATGGAAAACGAGTTACCGGTACCCTTGGTATCTCGCCTTCTTCCTCTGAGTAGAACCTCTATATATTATCTGGGCTTATGGCCACCCAGAATAACCATTAGTCCTGACCAGCCTGACTTGCACCAGGTTTAGCCAGGTGACAAAGTTCTGGCCAATAGAATATAAATGGAAGTAGTATGTGAAACTTCCTGGAGCCATCTTTAAATGGAGTGGCTTGCACTTCCCTTCCCCCTTTCTCCTTTCTGCTGACTGGAATGTAGACATAAAGATATCTTGGATTATCCCTTAGGACAGCAGAAGTGAAAACTTGAAGGAGTCTTGGTCTCTGATGAATCTGAAGAACTTTCTTAACAGCCCAAAGGTTGGATAGAACCAGTGACATGGTCAGTGGCCCCAGGGAGAACAGAGGCTCTGCCCAGAGATAAGCAAGATCCGATACCTTAACTGGAGTGTATACGGACCCAGAATATAGGGTGTAAAGAGGCATCTCCTCTCCCATAGAAGGTAGATTCCTAAGTTTCCCCATACACCCATTTGCCAAGTTGAGAAAAAGGAGATAGAAGGGAAGAACTTCTGTGATAAGGAGAGGATCTTCAAATTCCTTGAATATCTACCCTCCAAAGATTCAGGGATCAAAAGGAAATGGTTTAAACCAGAAGAGACCGAGAAACCATCCACTGGAAGATTTAAGGTTTGTTTATTTGTTTGTTTGGTTTTCCTTGCAACCCAGTGGGTGGGGACTTAAGGACGATATTAGATCAGTCATGGGAAATAAAGAATCAACATCTTCTTTGAATATGTGGAATATAGTGGGTATGAACAACTGATCAAACTGAGTTTCATATGGCTAGCCTGGCAGAATGCTGGAGTCATCGTTAGGGAAGAATTATGCATGTTAAAACCAGCAAGTCCACAGATCATAGTATGGTTAAAGCCATCAAGCAGATCATGGATGTCATTTCTTTTATCAGGAAATCCTATGTGGTAAGAAAAAGCCCAAAGTGATGAAACAACAGAGAATCTGATGAGCTTTACACATACAAGAATAATTCAGATACCCTGTAGGGAACTCTGCCAATACCAGGGCAAGAAGACATCTGTAAGCAAGTTGTAGAAACTTCAGAAAATGCAGCCCAGTCCCCAATAAAACCAAGACCTTGAACCCTGGTGACAAATGTCAGCCTTCCCGCACTGGAACCCACGTTCCATGAAGGCAGCGACAGTGCCTGCTTTTGTTGGCTATTGTGTGCCCAGTGCTCAGAACAGGGCCTGGTACCTAGTAGCTGTTCAATAAATATTTGATAAAAAATGGGTACATAACTTTTTCCTTATTTTCAAAACTTTCTACCATAAGGAGATGGTTCATTTCTATTCAGAAGGAAAGATTATTAAAAACTTCTTCAGAAAAATGAAGTATAGTACTTTAAAATATTCCCTACTGATACCTCGAAAAGAAAATACTAGAGGACGGTGGAGCAAAAGTTACACACGTTGGAGGAAGAAAGTTGTGACTTAAGCAGGGGAAGCAGTGAGGGGCTCAAGGGCTTCTCAGGTTGGCATCAAGAGCCAGGGGCCCATGACTGCAACAGAGGTGAGGTGGGGGAGCCAGAGGCAAGGACGGGCACTGTAGTCTCATACTGGCTTATATTTTCTCCCAAATATTTGGCATGGTCACTAGAGGCAAAACACTGTTCTGGGCATTTTATTTCTGCATCTCCTTTAATCCTCATAGCAATCCTTTTGGTAGGAAGATTCCCATTTAGCAGGATCAGAGAGATTAAACGATTTTCCCAAAGCCACACAGCTGGAGGTACACAGAGTGAGATCTGGACCAAGACTGTTTCACCTGCAAGCTTGTGTTTACGTCTCCAGCCTCACCTGGAACACCTTCTCAGGGAGCGCTCACTGGTGATCTCTGCTCCTCACCTATCCCTGGATCCCTCTTCTCAGGGTCAGCTCAGTGCAGCGAGAGGCTCTCAGGCTTCCCTTTCGTTAACACCAGCCCTATCTTCAGAAAAAGCTGGATGTCACTGCCTCCAAGTTCTCCTTGATCACCTCTAACCGTGCTCTGGCACAGCCCTGTCACAATTGCGATGCTACATTCCATTGTGTGGTTATTTCATTAACCTGTCTTCCCCACTAACGTGGAGACAATATTTGTTTTCACTCTCCATTGTCATCCTAGTGTCTAGAACAGTGTCTGGCACGTAGCAAATATTGATAGATATTTGTTGAATGAATAAAGGAATGTTTTGAGTGTGAGAATCTGCTGCGGGGGTCATTTCTACAGTCTCTTTATTGATTGATTTCCTAGGACAGTGCACTAGGACACCCTTGTGTGACTTTTGATATGGGCCTCTGTTGAACGGAGGCCTGGGCTAGACAAAAGGGAATCAGGGCATAATGTTGATCAAATTCTTTTTAAAAATGCAGTATACAGTCAATTTTTCTTCCAAGGTTCTGACATAGTTACTCGGCTCTGAGGACGATGCGTTATTAACAAAATTCTTAAGACACAGAGAAAAATTAAATCATTCCTTATTAAATTAAATTACTGAAGTGAAATATGGAAAGTTTCATTATCAAACATAGATCTTTGGAGATTAGTTTATAATCTAGTAAAATAGTTTACAAACTTTATACATTCCTTGTCTATCAATAACTCAATCTTGTGAAAACAAGATATTTGTGCTCTAAAAGACTCACACTCCTATAAATTGAATCAACTATAAACATCTTAAACTTTTAATGTTCAAAAGAAATATATTGCAAGCCATATGTCTGATAAGGGACTTGTATCCAGAACATATAAAGAACTCTTGCAACTCAACAGTAAAAAAAGACAATTAACCCACTTCAAAAATGGGCAAAGCAACTGTTTACAATAGCCAAGACATGGAAACAGCCTATATGTCCATTGACAGATAAATGGATAAAGAAGATGTGAGATATATATATATACATATAAAATGGAATATTACTCAGCCATAAAAAAGAATGAAATAATGCCATTTGCAGCAACATGGATGGACCTAGAGACTGTCATACTAAGCAAAGTAAGTCAGAAAGAGAAAGACAAATACCATATGATATGACTTATATGTAGAATCTAAAATATAACACAAATGAACTTATCTATGAAACAGAAACAGACTCACAGACACAGAGAACAGACTTGGTTGCCAAGGGGGAGAGGGGGTTGGGGGAGGGATGGATTGGGAGTTTGGGATTAGCAGATGCAAGCTAGTATATACAGGATGGATAAACAACAAGGTCCTACTGTATAGCACAGGGAACTAAATTCAATATCCTGTGATAAACCATAATGGAAAAGAATATGAAAACAAATATTTATATGCATAACTGAATATATATATATATGCATAACAGCAGAAATTAACATGACATTGTAAATCAACTATACTTCAATAAAATAAAAAAATGGGCAAAGCATTTGAATAGATATTTCTCCAAAAAAGCTATAAGTATAGCCAATAAGTACATGAAAAGATGTTCAACACTATTAACCATCAGGAAAATGAAACCAAAACCACAGTGAGATACCACTTCACACAAACTTGGATGGCTATAATCAAAAAGACAGATAATAACAAGTGTTGGTGACAATGTGAAGAAATTGGAATCTTCATCTACTGTTGGTAGGAACGTAAAATGGTGCAGAACAACTTCAGAAAACAGTTTGGCAGTTCCTCACATAGTTAAACAGAGTTATCATATTACCTAGCAATTCCACTCCTAGATTTATACCCAAGAGAAATGAAAATAGTAACAAAGTGGGAACAATCCGATGTCCATCAACTGAGGAATGAATACATGAAATGTGGTATGTCCATGTAATGGAATATTATTCAGCAAAAAATAGGAATGAAGGGCTGACACATGCTACAACATGAATGAACCGTGAAAACATGATGCTCAGTGAAGAAGCCAGGCACAGCAGGCCAAATATTGTAGGATTCCATTTATATGATATGTCCAGAATAGACAAATCTATGGTGACAGAAAGTAGATTAGTGGTTGTTAGGGACTGGGGTTTGGGAGAATTAGGAGTGACTGCCAGAGGGTGCAGCACAATGAAAACTAGGGCAGTTCCCAGAAATCCATATGGATGAGGGGTGGGCAGGGGTCCCAGACAAGAGTGTTTCTGTCACATGTTCACATATCAATTTCTTCCATATTTTCAACTTTATTTCTATGTTTGTTACTATGTTTAGTCACCAACAAAGTCTATTTCTTTTTTTTTTTTAATATTTATTTATTTATTTATTTGGCTGTGTCGGGTCTTTGTTGCCGCGCACAGGCTCTTCACTGCACGGGCTTCTCTCTAGTTGTGGCATGCACATTTTCTCTTCTCTAGTTGTGGCGCATGGGCTCCAGAGCACGTGGGCTCTGTAGTTTGCAACATGTGGGCTCTCTATTTGAGGCGCGAGAGCTCAATAGTTGTGGCATGCGGGGTTAGTTGCCCCATGGCATGTAGGATCTTAGTTCCCTGACCAGGGATAGAACCTGCGCCCCCTGCATTAGAAGGTGGATTCTTTACCACTGGACCACCAGGGAAGTCCCAAAAAAGTCTACTTCTTATACGACTGTTAAGAAATGCTGTATATTTAGGTGGGCGTTCTCTGCAATCGTAGGTTCTGGCAGTACTGACTACTCACTATGTTCTGGCAGTACTTCTTGGTAGGTAAGAGGACAGACTCTGGAGCAACATGAACTGGGTTAACACCCAGCCCCATCACTTGCTATGTGACCTTTGGGCAAGTTGTGTGAGCTGGGATGAGTTATGCAAACCTGCCCTGGCTGTTTCTTCAGCTGCAAAATGGGAATAGTAATATGCTCTGATGTCTTAGGGCTGTTGTGTAGTGCTTAGAGCAGTGTTGGTGTATGATGAGTGTTAACTATTTTTCTTTCTTTGTTAATTGTAAAAGAATTTAGTCCTGTTTATTATTGTTTTCCCTGCCCCTGGGGAAACCTAATTTATCAGTTCTATTTTATTATGTTCACTTCAAAAAAATTAATAGACTTTATTTTTTATAGCATTTTAGGCTTACAGAAAAATTTAACATTAAGTACAGAGTTTCCATACCTGCTGCCCCCTCCCAACACACACGTAGTTTTGCTTTTAAATGTTAACATCTTGCATTAGTATGGTGCATTTGATATAACTTATGAGCCAATACTGATAGATTATTAAATAAAGTCCATAGTTTATATCAGAGCTCATTTATAATATTGTATAATCTCTGGGTTTTGACAAATGTATAATGTCACATATCCACGATTACAATATCATAGAATAGTTTCACTGCCCTACACATCTCCCGTGCTTCACCTATTCATCCCTCCCTCTCCTGATCTACTAGCAACCACTGATCTTTTTACTGCCTCCAGAGTTTTGCTTTTTCCAGAATGTCATAGAGCTGGAATCATTCAGTACTTAGTGCTTTCAGATTGTCTTCTTTCACTTTCACTTAGTAATATCTATTTAACTTTTCTCCATGGCTTTTTGTACTTTGATAGTTCATTTCCTTTTATCACTGAATATTACTCTATTTTTTTTGGATGTACCAGTTTGTCCATTCACCTAAAAATAGTATATCTTGGTTGCTTCCAAGTTTTGGCAATTATGAATAAATCTCCTATAAACATTCATGTGCAAGTGATTGTGTGGACATATATTTTTAGTTTATTTAGGTAAATGCCAAGGAACATGATTGCTGGATAGTATGGTAAGAGTATGTTTAGTTTTCTAAGAAACTACCAATCTGTCTTCCAAAGTGGCCATTATGAATTCCCACTAACAATGAATGAGAGTTCCTGTTGCTCCACATCCTCACCAGCATTTGGTATTGTCAGTGTTTTGAATTTTGGCCATTCTAATAGGTGTGTAGTGGTATCTAACTGTAGTCTTAATTTGCAATTCCCTAATGACATATGATATTGAACATCTTTTCATGTGCTTATTTGCCATCTGTATATCTTCTCTGGTGAGGTGTCTGTTCAGACCTCTTGCCCATTTTTAAATTGGGTTGTTCAATTTTTAATGTTGAGTTTCAAGTATTCTTTGTATATTTGGATATCAGTCCCTTATTAGACATGTGTTTTGCAAAGATTTTTCTCCCCAACTCTGGCTTGTATTTTCTTTTCTTTTTTCTTTTTAACATCTTTATTGGAGTATAATTGCTTTACAATGGTGTGTTAGTTTCTGCTTTATAACAAAGTGAATCAGCTATACATATACATATATCCCCATATCTCCTCCCTCTTGCATCTCACTCCCACCCTCCCTATCCCACGCCTCTAGGTGGTCACAAAGCACCGAGCTGATCTCCCTGTGCTATGCGGCTGCTTCCCACTAGCTATCTATTTTACATTTGGTAGTGTATATAAGTCCATGCCACTCTCTCACTTCGTCCCAGCTTACCCTTCCCCCTCCCCGTGTCCTCAAGTCCATTCTCTACGTCTGCATCTTTATTCCTGTCCTGCCCCTAGGTTCTTCATAACCATTTTTTTTAGGGGGGATTCCATATATGTGTTTCTGGCTTGTATTTTCATTCTCTTAGTGTATTTGTTTTTTAAAATTCTTTAATAACTTCTTTAACCTTGATGTAATCCTCCTGCTCTTTTTCAGATTTGTTTTGTTTATTCTAACTTCATGAGTCAAATGTTTATTAACTTAATTTTTTATTTGCTTTTGTTTGAACATGAAAATACACATTTTCTGTAGTTTCTTCTTGGTGCACTGTTGGCTGAATCCCATATACTTTTTTTAATAACTAGGGTTTTTTTTTGCTTTTTGTTTTTTTAAATTATAGCACATTGGTTGAGTGCTTTCTGAAAACTGTGCATGTTTCCACAACCATTTTAATTTTTTTATTACTTTTTAAAATTTATTTATTTATTTATGGCTGCGTTGGGTCTTCATTGCTGTGCACAGGCTTTCTCTAGTTGCGGCAAGCGGGGGCTACTCTTCGTTGTGGTGTGCAGGCTTCTCATTGCGGTGGCTTCTCTTGTTGTGGAGCACGGGCTCTAGGCACACAGGCTTCAGTAGTTGTGGCACACAGGCTCAGTAGTTGTGGCTCGTGGGCTCTAGAGCACAGGCTTCAGTAGTTGTGGTGCACAGGCTTAGTTGCTCCGCGGCATGTGGGATATTCCCAGACCAGGGCTTGAACCCGTGTCTCCTGCATGGGCAGGTGGATTCTTAACAACTGCACCACCAGGGAAGCCCAATAACTAGGGTTTTTTAAATAACGATGAAAAGTGATAGATACACGGGCATTTAAAAAATAGTGAAGTAAGATTAAAAATGAAGACGTGCTACATGATGAACAGTTAGTGAAATTAAATGATAGGGGATTTCCACTTCCAGATATGATGCAGTGACTTGCAACAGACTGATGCTCTCCTAAGACTGACCAGAGTAGCTGGATAAAATACAAAATTTCATCTGTTTGGAGACCACAGAGAACTGCTGAGCAAACAGGACTCTGGGTCAGGATTCTGGAGGAACGGAATTGCAGATTGGTGAGCAAACATTCTAGAACTACTCTGCCTTCAGGGAATTTGCCAATTCTTGGCACTGACTGAGGTAGAAGGCAAAGAAAGATAGAGAGCCACTGTTTACAGGCAGAGAACCAAGCAGAAATTCTAGCAATCTCAGAGACCTGGGGACAAAAAGTGGAGTTTGGGACTGCCCAAATAGCCACAAGACCCCAGAGAGAGAAGCCGGGACTTCGAAGTGAGTCTGATGCTGTCAGTCTTCCTGGAGGCGTTTGTCAACTTTTTAAACTGCAGGGAAGAAATATAAGACACTGGGAGGAAAGACAAAGGGCAAAGCAGAATTTTCTACACTTTCATAGTACTGAGAAAATTAAAAATTGAGGTTAGAACTGGCCATGAGAGAGAGGACCAATTAACAATCCAGGAGCTCAATTAGAAACCCCAAAGGACCACACGGCAGAAGCAGAGGGAAGCAGAGGTAGACTAACTTGTGCCCAAAGTGCAACCCAACCTTGAATTAGCTCAGTCCCTGACTGGATTAAGGTAATTCATCACCTCATGACTTTCTGAAATGTACATCCAATCATTTACCTCACCTGCTCACGACCACCCAGTGATGCCCACTTCACAGAGAATCGCATTCTGACTTACAAGGCTCCACATCGTCTCTCTTTTTCCCTTACCAGAGGAGTGGTTGAGCGTTTTTAGAGAAAGAAAACACCATTCAGAGTTTCTACAGTTTGACACACAATATATAGCACTCAATAAGAAATTAAAAAGTCTTCCTAAGAAACTGGACCAAGAGAAAAACAAAAATTAGAAGCAGATGCCCAGAAGAGACATCACTGGAGCTATTGGAGAGGGACATTAAAATTTGTATAAAGAATATGTTCAAGAAAAGAGAATTTCACAAGAGAACTGGAATACATAAACAAGAATCAAACAGAAATGCCAGAATTAAAAATTATTGAAATTGTCCTATGATCCAAGAATTCTATTCCTAAATATACACTGAGCAGAAATTTGTCTACATATTCACCAAAGATATGTACAAGAATATTTTTAGAAGCTTCAGTTCATAATATTCCCAAACTGGAAAGTACCAAAATGTCCATCAATCGGTGAATGAATAGACAAGCCGTACAATGGAACACTACTCAGCTATATAAAGGGAAGAACTATTGATACACCCAAAACTAAACCCTTCTTTCCATATTCCCTCTTTTCCTCTGTCAAGCCTGTCCCTCCCCCTTTTTTGCTCAGAGTAAAATTCATTTAGTCAACGTTGACTGCTCTGCCTCTTGCACATAGAGCAAATAAAGTTGGCTCTGTTTTCAAAATGTGCTACTTTCAAAATACCAGCTCCTTTCATGACTCCCAGCCCTACCAAACCTACATAAACCATGAGCATTTCTCTCCTAGAGCCTTCAGGTGGGCTGCAGGCATCTGTACTTGCTTATTTACCACTCCCAGATGTGGGCCTTCTGAAATGTGCATCCAATCATTTACCTCACTTGCTCATGACTACCCAGTGATGCCCACCTCACAGAGAATCGCATCCTGACTTACAAGGCTCCACATCGTCTCTCTTTTTCCCTTGCTAAGCTTCAGATACACAGGCTTCCGTACCCCCAGACTCCCTCTCAGGAATTTTCCTTGTTCTCTGTGACCTTCTCCTCAGAATTGCCGTTGACTGAGAATCTCCTCACCTGTAAATGCCCCGGATGTTGATTCACCACCCTGTGGGGGCGGGGGGCAAAGATTGATGGGAGGCTACAAAACACTGCTTGCCTTCAGGTGGGGGCAATGTTGGGATGAAATACATGCTCCAGAGCTGGCAATCAGGCCGTGGCTGGACTTTACCTGGAAACACGTCCCTGCTCAGCCACTTCCCCTGCCTTTTCCTGCTTCCCTCCTTCCCCTTCTCCTAAGAACACTCCCCCACCTATGTGGGAAAAGAATCTTAAAAAAAAAGAGTGGATATGTATATGTATAACTGATTCACTTTGCTGCATACCTGAAACTAACACAACATTGTAAATCAACTATACTCCAATTAAAAAAAAAAAAAAGAACACTCCCACAAGAAACCACGTACATCAAATTCTTATCCCAGACTCTGCTTCCAGTTAGCCTAACCTAAGACACAGAGCTACTGCAGAAGAAACAGCAGTGATTTGGCTAGAGAAATAGGCTTCAGTAGCCAATTTCCTGCACTATTTCTGTGGACATTGCCCATTCCATACAAAATGTCCAATTGGGGTTCATAGGTTTTGGAATCCCAAAACCCCAAATCTGCAATAAACCTACTAGTTAGTTAACAACATTTAAAGAGAAATCGATGTATCATAGGTAAGGCATGAACGCTCAGAAGTCACTGCAACCAGGAAAAAAGCCTTGGCATACTGTCAACTTGGAAAGTTAAAAATTCTGGAAACTAAGCCAAAAGAGAGAATACCTAGATAAAAGGTCCATAAGTCTTAGGGTAGAAGTTCTCCCTTTACCCAAAGAGTAAGGAATAGTTTTTTAAAGCACCTCCTTTGAGTAAGTCTACACTGAAAGAGGCTTAATGGAAAAGTTCTAGGGACATTCACAGAAAGATAGACAAGATGAAAAGGCAGAGGGCTATGTACCAGATGAAGGAACAAGATAAAACCCCAGAAAAACAACTAAATGAAATGGAGATAGGCAATCTTCCAGAAAAAGAATTCAGAATAATGATAGTGAAGATGATCCAGGACCTCGGAAAAAGAATGGAGGCAAAGATCGAGAAGATGCAAGAAATGTTTAACAAAGACCTAGAAGAATTAAAGAACAAACAAACAGAGATGAAAAATACAATAACTGAAATGAAAAATACACTAGAAGGAATCAATAGCAGAATAACTGAGGCAGAAGAACGGATAAGTGACCCGGAAGACAGAATGGTGCAATTCACTGCTGTGGAACAGAATAAAGAAAAAAGAATGAAAAGAAATGAAGACAGCCTAAGAGACCTCTGGGACAACACTAAATGCAACAACATTCACATTATAGGGGTCCCAGAAGGAGAAGAGAGAGAGAAAGGACCAGAGAAAATATTTGAAGAGATTATACTCGAAAACTTCCCTAACATGGGAAAGGAAATAGCCACCCAAGTCCACGAAGTGCAGAGTCCCACACAGGATAAACCAAAGGAGAAACACACCGAGACACATAGTAATCAAATTGGCAAAAATTAAAGACAAAGAAAAATTATTGAAAGCAGCAAGGGAAAAATGACAAACAACATACAAGGGAACTCCCATAAGGTTAACAGCTGATTTCTCAGCAGAAACTCTACAAACCAGAAGGGAGTGGCATGATATACTTAAAGTGATGAAAGGGAAGAACCTACAACCAAGATTACTCTACCCAGCAAGGATCTCATCCAGATTCGATGGAGAAATCAAAAGCTTTACAGACAAGCAAAAGCTAAGAGAATTCAGCACCACCAAACCAGCTCTACAACAAATGCTAAAGGAACTTCTCTAAGTGGGAAACACAAGAGAAGAAAAGGACCTACAAAAAAACCCTCAAAACAATTAAGAAAATGGTAATAGGAACATACATATTGATAATTACCTTAAACGTGAATGGATGAAATGCTCCAACCAAAAGACACAGGCTTGCTGAATGGGTACAAAAACAAGACCCATATATATGCTGTCTACAAGAGACCCACTTCAGACCTAGGGACACATTCAGACTGAAAGTGAGGGGATGGGAAAAGATATTCCATGCAAATGGAAATCAAAAGAAAGCTGAAGTAGCAACACTCATATCAGATAAAATAGACTTTAAAATAAACAGTGTTACAAGAGACAAGGAAGGACATTATGTAATGATCAAGGGATCAATCCAAGAAGAAGACATAACAATTATAAATATATATGCACCCAACATAGGAGCACCTCAATACATAAGGCAACTGCTAACAGCTATAAAAGAAGAAATCGACAGTAACACAATAATAGTGGGGGACTTTAACACCTCACTTACACCAATGGACAGATCATCCAAACAGAAAATTAATAAGGAAACACAAGCTTTAAATGACACAATAGACCAGATAGATTTAATTGATATTTACTGGACATTCCATCCAAAAACGGCAGATTACACTTTCTTCTCAAGTGCGCATGGAACATTCTCCAGGATAGATCACATCTTGGGTCACAAATCAAGCCTCAGTAAATTTAAGAAAATTTCACATCAAGCATCTTTTCTGACCACAACGCTATGAGTTTAGAAATCAATTACAGGGAAAAAAAAGTAAAAAACACAAACACATGGAGGCTAAATAATACATTACTAAATAACCAAGAGATCACTGAAGAAATCAGAGGAAATCAAAAAAATACCTAGAGACAAATGACAATGAAAACACGACGATCCAAAACCTATGGGATGCAGCAAAAGCAGTTCTAAGAGGGAAGTTTATAGAAATACAAGCCTGCGTCAAGAAACAAGAGAAATCTCAAACAAACAATCTAACCTTACACCTAAAGGAACTAGAGAAAGAAGAACAAACAAAACCCAAAGTTAGCAGAAGGAAAGAAATCACAAAGATCAGAGCAGAAATAAATGAAATAGAAACAAAGAAAACAATAGCAAAGATCAATAAAAATAAAAGCTGGTTCTTTGAGAAGATAAACAAAATTGATAAACCATTAGCCAGACTCATCAAGAAAAAGAGGGAGAGGACGCAAATCAATAAGATTAGAAATGAAAAAGGAGAAGTTACAACAGACACTGCAGAAATACAAAGCATCCTAAGAGACTATTACAAGCAACTCTATGCCAATAAAATGGACAACCTGGAAGATATGCACAAATTCTTAGAAAGGTATAACCTTCCAAGAGTGAACCAGGAAGAAATAGAAAATATAAACAGACCAATCACAAGCACTGAAATTGAAACTGTGATTTAAAATCTTCCAACAAACAAAAGTCCAGGACCAGATGGCTTCACAGGTGAATTCTATCAAACATTTAAAGAACAGCTAACACCCATCCTTCTCAGACTCTTCCAAAAAATTGCAGAGGAAGGAAAACTCCCAAACTCGTTCTATGAGGCCACCATCACCCTGATACCAAAACCAGACAAAGATACTACAAAAAAAGAAAATTACAGACCAATCTCACTGATGAATATAGATGCAAAAATCCTCAACAAAATACTAGCAAACAGAATCCAACAACACATTAAAAGGATCATACACCACGATCAAGTGGATTTATCCAAGGGATGCAAGGATTCTTCAATATATGTGAATCAAACAACGTGATACACCATATTAACAAATTGAAGAATAAAAACCATATGATCATCTCAATAGATGCAGAAAAAACTTTTGAGAAAATTCAACACCCATTTATGAGAAAAACTCTCCAGAAAGTGGGCATAGAGGGAAACTACCTCAACATAATAAAGGCCATATACAATAAACACACAGCAAACATCATTCTCAATGGTGAAAAACTGAGATCTAAGTTTCTCTAAGATCAGGAACAAGAAAAGGGTGTCCACTCTCACCACTATTATTCAACATAGTTTTGGAAGTCCTAGGGATGGCAATCAGAGAAGAAAAAGAAATAAAAGGAATACAAATTGGAAAAGAAGAAGTAAAAATGTCACTGTTTGCAGATGACATGATACTATACATAGAGAATCCTAAGGATGCCACCAGAAAACTACTAGAGCTAATCAATGAATTTGGTAAAATTGCAGTGTACAAAATGAATGCACAGAAATCTCTTGCATTCCTATACACTAATGATGAAAAATCTGAAAGAGAAATTAAGGAAACACTCCCATTTACCATTGCAACAAAAAGAATAAAATACCTAGGATCAAACCTACCTAGGGAAACAAAAGACCTGTATGCAGAAAACTATAAGACACTGATGAAAGAAATTAAAGATGATACAAACAAATGGAGAGATATACCAGGTTCTTGGGTTGGAAGAATCAATATTGTGGAAATGACTATATTACCCAAAGCAATCTACAGATTCAATGCAATCCCTATCAAATTACCAATGGCATTTTTTATGGAACTAGAACAAAAAATCTTAAAATTTGTATGGAGACACAAAAGACCCTGAATAGCCAAAGCAGTCTTGAGGGAAAAAAATGGAACTGGAGGAGTCAAACTCCCTGACTTCAGACTATACTATAAAGCTACAGTAATCAAGAGAATATGGTACTGGCACAAAAACAGAAATATAGGTCAATGGAACAGGGTAGAAAGCCCAGAGATAAACCCATGCACCTATGGTCAACTAATCTATGACAAAGGGGGCAAGGACATACAATGGAGAAAAGACAGTCTCTTCAATAAGTGGTGCTGGGAAAACTGGACAGCTACATGTAAAAGAATGAAATTAGAACACTCTCTAACACCATACACAAAAATAAACTCAAAATGGATTAGAGACCTAAATGTAAGACCAGGCACTATAAAACTCTTAGAGGAAAACATAGGAAGAACACTCTTTGACATAAATCACAGCAAGATCTTTTTTGATCCACCTGCTAGAGTAATGGAAATAAAAACAAAAATAAACAAATGGGACCTAATGAAACTTCAAAGCTTTTGCACAGCAAAGGAAACCATAAACAAGACGAAAAGACAACCATCAGAATGGGAGAAAATCATTGCAAATGAATCATAGGACAAAGGATTAATCTCCAAAATATATAAACAGCTCATGCAGCTCAATATTAAAAAAACAAACAACCTAATCCAAAAATGGGCAGAAGACCTAAATGGACATTTCTCCAAAGAAGACATACAGATGACCAAGCAGCACATGAAAAGCTGCTCAACATCACTAAGTATTAGAGAAATGCAAATCAAAACTACAATGTGGTATCACCTCACACCAGTTAGAATGGGCATCATCAGAAAATCTACAAACAACAAATGCTGGAGAGGGTGTGGAGAAAAGGGAACCCACTTGCACTGTTTGTGGGAATGTAAACTGATACAGCCACTATGGAGAACAGTATGGAGGTTCCTCAAAGAACTAAAAACAGAATTACCATATGATCCAGCAATCCCACTACTGGGCATATACCCAGAGAAAACCACAATTCAAAAAGACACATGCACCCCAATGTTCATTACAGCACTATTTACAATAGCCAAGTCATGGAAGCAATCTAAATGGTCATCGACAGACGAATGGATAAAGAAGATGTGGTACATATATACAATGGAATATTACTCAGCCATAAAAAGGAACGAAATTGGGTCATTTGTAGTGACGTGGATGCATCTAGGGACTGTCATACAGAGTGAAGTAAGTCAGTAAGAGAAAAACAAATGTCGTATATTAACGCATATATGTGGAACATAGAAAATGGTACAGATGAACTGGTTTGCAGAGCAGAAATTGAGACACAGAAGTAGAGAAAAAACGTATGGACACCAAGAGGGGAAAGCGGCAGGGGGTGGTGGTGATGGTGTGATGAACTGGGCGATTGGGATTGACATGTATAGACTGATGCGTATAAAATGGATGACTAATAAGAAAATAAATAAATAAATAAATAGTTTAAAAAAAAAAAAAAAGAAAATTTCTAGGGAAAAGGTCAAATGTTCCCAGAGGAAAGGCACACGGCCTGTCTAGATCCCATCCCTACGAAGTGGGGGTTTAATCTCTCAGACCACTGTTTGGCAAGGAAGCATCCACCAGCCAAGGGCAATGTGGGGAGCACACCCGTGTAAGCCATTGGCTGCAGTGCCTCCAGTCATTGGGGATGGGTGTGCAAGGTGGTAAAGGGAATTAAGGGGGTCAGCAACAGAGCCCACCATACCTGCCTCCATTAAAAGCTGTTCAGACTGTGGGATATGAACCTCTGAGAGAATCATTGGAAACCAATTTCTTACATGTCACTAAAAAGTAAATCAAGCATTCAGGACCCCTGCCCTTGACCGCTCTGGGGGTGGATATGTGTTTGGAGACTTTTCCTTGCAAATATCCAATTCTTTCTTCTTAGGTTTCCCATGACCAGAGTTGTTCCCCATCACCCCTAAACTGGGGCTATCATAAACTCCTTACTCTTATCACCCAAAGTATTACTTCTCACACAAGCATATTCAGAGGACTGTCCTCATGGAGGGCCTCTGGAGCCCCCAGGCTAAGCTGACTGTCCTCCCATGCTTATCTCATAACCTTCTCAGTCATGGTGATATACACTATCCCAGAGGTTTGCTATAAATCATAACTTGAGCTGAACTTCCTGGTGAGTCATATATCAGCTCCTCCACTCTCTTTCTTTTAGTTTAATTTTATTTGATTCCAAGTAATACACTTACACAGATTTAAAGGTCAGTGTCCTCAGGGAAGAGTCTTCCAGTCTCCTTCCTGAGATGCACATGTTTGACACTGGAGTTCCTGTATCAGACAGGGAACACGGTCTATGAAGCATCATCACCCAGAATGCAAGCTTGACTCCTTTGTACAACATCTCTCCCCATCCTCAGCTGTGCAGATCTCCAGCAGGCTAATTAATCTCCCTTCTCCTGCCAGCATGTCCCTGGGCTGCCTGGGGTAGGGGGACTGATCTGAGAGTGGGTTCTATCAGCTCCACATTTGAACTATCAGCAAATCCTTTTCAGCTTTACCCTACAGACCCTCTCTTCCCCCCTTAGAGGTAACTGGTGTCTCTAATTCCTGCATCTTCCTTGGGTTCTGTGCTGGCAGTTCATCACTTATTTCTTGTTACCATCACCACCTGCAGCCCCAGGTTTAAGATTTACCTGGTTGGCTAAGCCAGTTAACAGGTAACCATTTCACTTTCAGCCTTTCAAAATTCATAGAAATTTGTGTAATCTCTGGTTTTATTTGGCTGAACTCCTGTTCTCTTTGTTCTTCTGAATTGATGGTCTTTTTATTCTTTAACTCTCACTTTAATGGGGTTCATAAAGGAATAGATATACACGCTTGGGTGCAGCCTGCTGTATTTCTGGTGCAGACTTTTCAGAATTCTGTCTATTAGTTGGCCTTCCTCTGTCAGATTCTTGCTCAAATCGATAATAAATGTCCAGAAGGCCTGAGGTGTATTACAGAAAAGATACGATTTTATTTTTTTACTTTCAAACAAAAACCCAGGGAGAAAGAAGGGGCAAAGTCTGGGGTGGGGAGAGGCCAACTAATTTCTACCACATTTCCAAGTCAGCATCTTCTTCTGGTGTTCTAGAAACATTGTTGGGGCTGACAGCGCCCCACCTCCCTGTCCCAGGAACTGAACTTTAAATAGGCTCTTTCAAAAGCCATTAGAGCAGGGTTTTCGGCCATCCTAGACCTTCCTATGTTCAAAGCTGAGCTGTTAAAGAGTGCTTCTGTTAATTTGTGTTGTGAACACTGTCCTTGCTCTTTAAACTTACAGAGAAGTTATTCAGAAATAGAGATAATCTGTCACTTCTTTGTGGTCATCAAAAAACATACAAGTCCTGCCAAAGGGCACCCTTTGACTGAATTTGCCTAAGTCCAGCATCTAGACTACAATTTTTCTTGAAAATACGGTCCTATTTCCAACTTGGTTGCTTTCTAATTATGAAGTGTAAGCCCATGGATAACCATTAGGGGGTGCAAGAATTTTAATGTAAGGTCCTCCTAAAGGCCGCTAATCAGACCTTTTTCATTTAATGGGCAAAGTGGACTTTTTCTTACGATTTTTAGAAAAACTTTTCAAACCACCATACATGTAAATATTTTTTGTCAGATTACCAAATGCCAAGAAAGTAAGAAAGAAAAACTAATAAATAGACTACCAGTCCATGTTTTAATATGAAACCTATTTACTCATTCATTCAACAAATATTTATTAAGCACCTACTACACACCAGACACTGCACCAGACATTGGGGATTCAGCAACGAACATGCATTCATGCATGCCTCATGAGTATTCAACTTGCTTTCTCTCTTTCATATTGCTTATCTGTAAGAATTCTTAATTCATTCACAGACTTTGCAGATGACATCAGAATATTTTAGGAGAAATTTTGGCTAAAGATCAGAAGAGAATCATTTTGCTTAGCTAGGTATCAAATGAACTAACAGGGACCTTTAAGGTCATGAGGAGAAGATTTAGAACTTTAGAGACATCAATCAGAAGATGTTTTAGACAAAATTCAATACTTTCCCTATTCGAGATACAATGGGTAGAAATTTGACGATGCCTTCCATTTTTTCTCCATTCTCCGCTGGTGACACATCCATCCTTTAATTGTTTCAAAGGGCAATTGTATCTAGGGATCACCCTACCCCCATCTTAGGAGGAGACAAAAAGTACATCTACCATGAAGCACCGCGGACACAAATTAGTCAGTGCTTCTCCCCCAAGATAACCTGCATCCCTCTTTTATGTCCAGGATGACTGATGGTGATAACATCTTTTCCAGGTTCTCCTTTTATATTTGACGCTTTGTCTACTCTCTAAAGGGGTATTTCAAAGTAGCAAGTGAGCAAAAATTTTATGTGGTGGTGCAAGAACTTTGCATTCTTTCATTCATTCTCTGCCTTTGTCCTAATGTAAAATTAATCTCAAGGAAATGGAGGGACCTAGGCATTGCTATATGCTGCTCTCCTGTTGACAATTTACCATCTCATATGTTCACAGATCATGACAGTCTTAGCCTATGGCAAATGGTCCAGAAGCCCTCTGGGCCTGACCAGGAAGGGCTGTGCTGGGATCCCAGACATATGCTCATTTTTGCAACTGCTTTGGTGGGAAATAGGGCAATGTCTCTTATTAATTCTACCACTGGAAAGAAACTGATTAACTTTCTCAGTTCCGGTGCAAAAATAACTATAAATAAATAAATAATCAGATGCTAATCCTAGAATCAGCAAATGTGACCAGGGGAGTGGAGCTATGGACAGATCTTGGATGGGAACCGCATGGCAGTGGTGGAGGAGCAGTTCCCAGAAACAGGGGCATGTTCTCAGAAGAAGGGGCAGGCTCTGAAGACCAGGCAATAAATAGCCATTGTGGCAAAGTTCACTGTCCCTTTTTACTGCAAAATTAATTCTGGCTTTTGGATACAGAGCTATTTTAGGCATGATTGATATGGAAAAAACTTTGACCTTTTTTCTGATTCAACAGCAACCGGTAAAAAATTTCAAGAATGGGTACTGTTTAAATTATACTGTGAAATCTTTGGAATCATCTCATATAGTACACTATAACAGGGTAAAATGTCATCAAATATCACTGATTCCAGCAAACCTCAAAAATTAGTCTTTCATGTAGCAAAAATGAAACTTTGCACAATTCCTGGTAAAAGACACACTTTCCCTGACCCCATTAAATATCTCATTTCCAAACCCCTTACATTCTCAGCTTTGATATCTGAGGACGAGTGGCAGCAGAATTGAAGCTTATTTTTAATTGCCCCATCTATAGAAAGAAGGGTGATCTCTAGAGAAACACAGTTTGAATGTATCTGAATTTAGCACCTTTAAATTATCAGTGGAAAACAGGCAGATCCTGCATCTAGCAGGGGAAAGATTTTCAAGTATGAAATTGAATTGAGTTCTTGCAGTCTGCAAGAGCCCTAAATATAAAACTTTGGGAGAGGCATAAAAGCATTTGTGTCTGCTTTGTTTGAAGGAATTGGTTTTTGCTTTGTTTTTATGAAAAGATTCATCCTTTAATTAACAAATGTGAAAAGGAATTTTTTAAAAATTTAATTTCACATTCAAAGTTAAACTAAAATGGTTTAATTCATATATCCAAAGATTAGAGCTAGACTTTATTCTCAAAGATTGTTGCATAATACCTACTTAGAAAAAATTTTTTATTGAGGCTGAACATACATCTCAAGCATGCAGTTGGATGAATTTTTGTATTGTTATGTCTATATCTGTGTGGCACTATCCAGATCAAGATATAGAACATCTCAAACATCACAGAAGACCTCTTCATGCTCCTATATGGTCCCACCCCTACCCATGATCCCTGAGGTAACTATTATTCCAATCTTTATGACCATTTAAATTTCATTAAAATGTAAAAATTCAGTTTATACTCTTTTATGTCTGGCTTCTTTCACTCAGTATTATTCCTCTGAGATTCACCCATGTTGTTTCATGTAGCAATGGTTCATTTGTTCTCATACTCAATATTATTTCTTTGTATGAATAGACCACAACTTCATTACCCATCTGTCATCTTATGGTAGATGTCTGCCCTCCTGTTTCTCACATATACCCTAGCAGTGGACTTGTTGAGTCACTGGGAAGGCAGCTGGTTAGCTTGACTAGATAATGCCAATTAGTTAGTTACCGAACATGATTGCACCAATCACACTGCAGCAAGAAAGGAGAGTTCCAGTTGTTGCACATTCATAATACTTCTTGGTTATAATCAGCCTCCTTAATTTTAGCCATTCTGGTGAGCACAGGGTGCTTGCTCACTCTGGACATTTGGAAACAACTCAAATGTCCTTAAATGGGCAAACAGTTAAACCAACCATGGTAGTGCCCTACAATGGAATACTACTCAGTAGTC
Source organism: Balaenoptera acutorostrata (assembly GCF_949987535.1). NCBI lineage: Eukaryota > Metazoa > Chordata > Mammalia > Artiodactyla > Balaenopteridae > Balaenoptera > Balaenoptera acutorostrata. The sequence continues at coordinate 44,463,549 of NC_080073.1, forward strand.
AAAGGGAACAAACAGAGTGGTATCTTACTGTGGTTTTACTTTGCATTTTCCTGATTCCTACCGATGTTATTCTTCTTTTCCTATGCTCCCATAGTTACACTAAAGTCTTAGACGGAGGGCTAAAAAGTCAACAAAATGTAAAATCTCAACAACATAATAGCCACAATGTCTAGCACACAATAGAAATTTTTGAGACTCACAAAAAGGCAGGAAAATGTAAGCAATAATCAGGAGGGGAAAAAGTCAATAGAAACACACACATAGAAAATATATATTCTGGAATTAGCTGACAAGGACTTTAAAAGTTTATATAAATAAATTCAGGGATATAAAGAAAAAGACACACAACATTGTAAATCAACTATACGTCAATTAAAAAAAAGAAAAAGACAGACTGAATGAGCGAACAGATGGGTAATCTCAGTGAAGAGATGGAAACTATTTTTAAAAAGAACTAAATAGAAATTCAAGAACTGAAAAATACAATATTTGAAATTAAAAATTCACTAGATGAGCTTAACATAGAGTGGACGCTGGAAGAGAAACAATCAGTGAACTTGAAAAAAGATCAATAGACACTATGCAAATTGAACAGAAAGAAAAAATATTTAAAAAAGAAATAATCTTCAGCAACTTGAGGGACAACATCTAATGGTCTGATATATAACTAATTAGAATCCTAGAAGGACAGGAAGGAGATTGGGCAGAAAAAAATGTTTGAAAATTTTCTAGTTTTGATTTAAAAAAATCATTTCAGAGATTCAAGAAGCTCAACAAACCCAAGCAGTTTACACACAAAGAAAATCACACCCAGACACATCATGTTCAAACTGATGAAAACCAAGAAAAAGAGTAAGTCTTGAAAGAAGCAGAGGCAAAATACACATTATATATATGGAATAATGATAAGAATCTCTACTTATTTCTTATCAAACACAATGCTACCAGAAGCCAATGTAACAGCATCTTTAAACTGCTGAAAGAATAAAATGGTCAACTTAAAACTATATATCTAGCATAAGGATCTTTTAAAAATAAAGTACAGACTTTACAGATCAACAAAAGCTGAGGGAATTTATTGCCAGCAGATCTGCACTAAAGGAAGTCCTTCAGCCAGAAGGGAAAAAATTAAATAATACCAGAGATAAACCTGGATTTACACAAAGAAACAAAGATTACTAGACATGGTAAATATGTGGGTAAATAGAATTTTTTTCTCATTCATAATACTAAAAGGCAAATAATAATAATAATGTATTGCAGGGTATACAACTTATGTAGAAATAAAATGGGTGACTAGAAGGGGGTGGTCAACGAAAACATTTTGTTGTAAAATTCTTAGATTAGATATGAAGAATTATGATATTAAAGCAAGGCATACTCTGAGTAGTTACAGATATGCAAACACCAGCCATAAGAAAGGCAAAGTCTCTATATTAATATTAAAGTAGACTTCAAGACAAGAGGGATCTTTCAGTTCATAAACGGCATAACAATCCTAAATCATTATACATCTATTAAAAGCAATTCAATATACATGAAGCAAAAACTGACAGGACTAAAAAAAAAAGAAATAGACAAATCCATAACGATAGTTGTAGATTTTACGACTCCTATGTAGTTATTGTTAGAACAATTAAGTTAAAAAGTAATGTATAGAGGACTTGCAATACTATCAAATAATGTAGCCAACTTGATATTTAGAGAAAACTTCACCTAACAACTGAAGAATACACCATCCTTTAAAGGGCACAGGGGACATTCACCAAGATACTAGGCCCAAGAAAAGTCTCAATAAATTTAAAGGGATTGAAATCATATAGAATACATTCTCTGACCACAATGGAATTAAATTAAAAATTAATAATAAAATTATACGTGAAAAATATCCAAGTATTTGGAAATTAAACAACATACTTCCATATGACCCACAGGTCAAAGAAATAATCTAAAAGGAAATTGTAGGGGCTTCCCTGGTAGCACAGTGGTTAAGAATCAGCCTGCCAATGCAGGGGACATGGGTTCGAGCCCTGGTCCGGGAAGATCCCACATGCCACGGAGCAACTAAGCCCGTGCGCCACAACTACTGAGCCTGCGCTCTAGAGCCCGCGAGCCACAACTACTGAGCCCATGTGCCACAACTATTGAAGGCCGCGCGCCTAGAGCCCCTGCTCCGCAACAAGAGAAGCCACCGTGAAATATCATAGAAGGAGACCCTCAAGATAGCGGAAGAGTAAGACGTAGAGATCACCTTCTTCCCCACAAATACATCAGAAATACATCTACATGTGGAACAACTCCTACAGAACACCTACTGAATGCTGGCCGAAGACCTCAGACCTCCCAAAAGGCAAGAAACTCCCCACATACCTGGGTAGAGCAAAAGAAAAAAGAAAAAACAGAGACAAAAGAATAGGGATGGGACCTGCACAGGTGGGAGGGAGCTGTGAAGGAGGAAAGGTTTCCACACACTAGGAAGCCCCTTCATTGGTGGAGACGGGGGATTGCCAGGGGGCAGCTTTGGAGCCACGGAGGAGAGCGCAGCAACAGGGGTGCAGAGGGCAAAGCGGAGAGATTCCCACACAGAGGATCAGTGCTGACCAGCACTCACCAGCCCGAGAGGCCTGTCTGCTCACCCGCCAGGGCGGGTGGGGCTGGGAGCTGAGGCTCCGGCTTCGGAGGTCAGATCCCAGGGAGAGGACTGGGGTTGGCTCCGTGAACACATCCTGAAGGGGGCTAGTGCGCCACAGCTAGCCGGGAGGGAGTCCGGGAAAAGTCTGGAACTGCCGAAGAGGCAAGAGACTTTTTCTTGCCTCTTTGTTTCCTGGTGCGCGAGGAGAGGGGATTCAGAGCACGGCCTAAATGAGCTCCAGAGATAGCGAGCTGCGGCTATCAGCGTGGAGCCCAGAGACGGGCATGAGATGCTAAGGCTGCTGCTGCAGCCACCAAGAAGCCTGTGTGCAAGCACAGGTCACTATCCACACTGCCCCTCCCGGGAGCCTGTGCAGCCCGCCACTGCCAGGGTCCTGTGATCCAGGGACAACTTCCCCGGGAGAACGCAAGGCGCCTCAGGCTGGTGCAATGTCACATTGGCCTCTGCCACTGCAGGCTTGCCCCGCATCCATACTCCTCCCTCCCCCCCGCCTGAGTGAGCCACAGACCCCAAAGCAGCTGCTCCTTTAACCCCATCCTCTCTGAGCGAAGAACAGACGCCCTCAGGCGACCTACACCCAGAGGCGGGTCCAAATCCAAAGCTGAACCCCAGGAGCTGTGCAAACAAAGAAGAGAAAGGGAAATCTCTCCCAGCAGCCTGAGGAGCAGCGGATTAAATCCCCACAATCAACTTGATGTACCCTGCATCTGTGGAATACCTGAACAGACAACAAATCATCCCAAATTGAGGCGGTTGACTTTGGGAGCAACGATATATACATATTTTTCCTTTTTCTCTTTTTCTGAGTGTCTATGTGTATGCTTCTGTGTGTGATTTTGTCTGTATAGCTTTGCTTTTACCATTTGTCCTAGGGTTCTGTCTGTCTGGATTTTTTTTTGGTTTGTTTTGTTTCTTTAGTACAGTTTTTAGTGCTTGTTATCATTGGTGGATTTGTTTTTTGGTTTGATTGCTCTCTTCTTTCGTTCTTTCTTTCTTTTTTTATTATTTTTAATTTTAAAAATTTTTAATAATTATTTTTTATTTTAATAACTTTTACTTATTTATTTTTTCTTTCTTTCTTTCTTTCTTTTTTTCTCCCTATTTTTCTGAGTCATGTGGATGACAGGCTCTTGGTGCTCCAGCTGGGTGTCAGGCCTGTGCCTCTGAGGTGGGAGACCTGAGTTCAGGATATTGGTCCACCAGAGACTTCCCAGCTCCATGTAATATCAAACAGCGAAAACCTCCCAGAGATCTCCATCTCAATGCCAAGACCCAGCTCCACTCAATGCCCAGCAAGCTACAGTGCTGGTCACCCTATGCTAAACAACTACCAAGACAGGAACACAGCCCCACCCATTAGCACAGAGGCTGCCTAAAATCATAATAAGGTCACAGACACCCCAAAACACACAACCGGATGTGGACCTGCCCACCAGAAAGACAAGATCCGGCCTCATCTACCAGAACACAGGACTAGTCCCCTCCACCAGGAAGCCTACACAAGGCACTGAACCAACCTTAGCCACTGGGGGCAGACACCAAAAAGAACGGGAACTATGAACCTGCAGCCTGTGAAAAGGAGACCCCACATGCAGTAAGTTAAGCAAAATGATAAGACAGAGAAACACACAGCAGATGAAGGGGCAAGGTAAAAACCCACCAAACCAAACAAATGAAGAGGAAATAGGCAGTCTACCTGAAAAAGAATTCAGAGTAATGATAGTAAAGATAATCCCAAATCTTGGAAATAGAATGAAGAAAATACAAGAAACTTTTAATGAGGACCTAGAAGAACTAAAGAGCAAACAAACAATGATGAAAAACACAATAAATGAAATTAAAAATTCTCTAGAAGGAATCAATAGCAGAATAACTGAGGCAGAAGAACAGATAAGTGACCTGGAAGATAAAATGGTGGAAATAACTACTGCAGAGCAGAATAAAGAATAAAGAATGAAAAGAACTGAGGACAGCCTCAGAGACCTCTGGGACAACATTAAATGCAACAACATTCGAATTATAGGGGTCCCAGAAGAAGAAGAGAAAAAGAAAGGGACTGAGAAAATATTTGAAGAGATTATAGATGAAAACTTCCCTAATATGGGAAAGGAAGTAGTTAATTAAGTCCAGGAAGCTCAGAGTCCCATACAGGATAAATCCAAGGAGAAACACGCCAAGACACATATTAGTCAAACTATCAAAAATTAAATACAAAGAAAAAATATTAAAAGCAGCAAGGGAAAAAACAACAAATAACATACAAGGGAATCCCCATAAGGTTAACAGCTGATCTTTCAGCAGAAGCTCTGCAAGCCAGAAGGGAGTGGCAGGACATATTTAAAGTGATGAAAGGGAAAAACCTACAACCAAGATTACTCTATCCAGCAAGGATCTCATTCAGATTCGATGGAGAAATTAAAACCTTTACAGACAAGCAAAAGCTAAGAGAGTTCAGCACCACCCAACCAGCTTTACAACAAATGCTAAAGGAATTTCTCTAGGCAGGAAACACAAGAGAAGGAAAAGACCTACAATAACAAACCCAAAACAATTAAGAAAATGGTAATAGGAACATACATATCGATAATTACCTTAAATGTAAATGGATTAAATGCTCCAACCAAAAGACACAGACTCGCTGAATGGATACATAAACAAGACCCGTATATATGCTGTCTACAAGAGACCCACTTCAGACCTAGGGACATATACAGACTGAAAGTGAGGGGATGGAAAAAGATATTCCATGCAAATGGAAATCAAAAGAAAGCTGGAGTAGCAATTCTCGTATCAGACAACATAGACGTTAAAACAAAGACTATTACAAGAGACAAACAAGGACACTACATAATGACCAAGGGATCAATCCAAGAAGAAGATGTAACAATTGTAAATATTTATGCACCCAACATAGGAGCACCTCAATACATAAGGGAAATGCTAACAGCCATAAAAGGGGAAATCAAAAGTAACACAATCATAGTAGGGGGCTTTAACACCCCACTTTGAACAATGGACAGATCATCCAAAATGAAAATAAATAAGGAAACACAAGCTTTAAATGATACATTAAACAAGATGGACTTAATTGATATTTATAGGACATTCCACCCAAAAACAATAGAATACACTTTCTTCTCAAGTGCTCATGGAACATTCTCCAGGATAGATCACATCTTGGGTCACAAACCAAGCCTTGGTAAATTTAAGAAAATTGAAATCATATCAAGTAACTTTTCCGACCACAACGCTATGAGACTAGATATCAATTACAGGAAAATATCTGCAAAAAATACAAACACATGGAGGCTAAACAATACACTATTTAATAACCAAGAGATCACTGAAGAAATCAAAGAGGAAATCAAAAAATACCTAGAAACAAATGATAATGAAAACACGACGACCCAAACCTATGGGATGCAGCAAAATCAGCTCTAAAAGGGAAGTTTATAGCAATACAATCGTACCTTAAGAAACAAGAAACATCTCAAATAAACAACCTAACCTTACACCTAAAGCAATTAGAGAAAGAAGAACAAAAAAACCCCAAAGTTAGCAGTAGGAAAGAAATCATAAAGATCAGATCAGAAACAAGTGAAAAAGAAATGAAGGAAACAATAGAAAAGATCAATAAAACTAAAAGCTGGTTCTTTGAGAAGATAAACAAAATTGATAAACCATTAGCCAGACTCATCAAGAAAAATTGCAGAAGACTCAAATCAACAGAATTAGAAATGAAAAAGGAGAAGTAACAAATGACACTGCAGAAATACAAAGGATCATGAGAGATTACTACAAGCAACTATATGCCAATAAAATGGACAACTTGGAAGAAATGGACAAGTTCATAGAAAAGCACAACCTTCCAAGACTGAACCAGGAAGAAATAGAAAATATGAACAGACCAATCACAAGCACTGAAACTGAAACTGTGATAAAAAAAATCTTCTAACAAACAAAAGCCCAGAACCAGATGGCTTCACAGGCAAATTCTATCAAACATTTAGAGAAGACCTAACACCCATCCTTCTCAAACTCTTCCAAAATATAGCAGAGGGAGGAACACTCCCAAACTCATTCTACGAGGCCACCATCACCCTGGTACCAAAACCAGACAAAGATGTCACAAAGAAAGAAAACTACAGGCCAATATCACTGATGAAAATAGATGCAAAAATCCTCAACAAAATACTAGCAAACAGAATCCAACAGCATATTACAAGGATCATACCCCATGATCAAGTGGGGTTTATCCCAGGAATGCAAGGATTCTTCAATATATTCAAATCAATCAATGTGATAAACCATATTCACAAATTGAAGAACAAAAAACATATGATCACCTCAATAGATGCAGAAAAAGCTTTTGACAAAATTCAACATTTATGATAAAAACCCTCCAGAAAGTAAGCATAGAGGGAACTTACCTCAACATAATAAAGGCCATAAATGACAAACCCACAGCCAACATCATCCTCAATGGTGAAAAACTGAAACCATTTCCTCTAAGATCAGGAACAAGACAAGGTTGCCACTATCATCACTATTATTCAACATTGTTTTGGAAGTTTTAGCCAGAGCAATCAGAGAAGAAAAGAAAATAAAAGGAATCCAAATCGGAAAAGAAGAAGTAAAGCTGTCACTGTTTGCAGATGACATGATACTATACATAGAAAATCCTAAATATGCTACCAGAAAACTACTAGAGCTAATCAATGAATTTGGTAAAGTAGCAGGATACCAAATTAATGCACAGAAATCTCTTGCATTCCTATATACTAATGATGAAATATCTGAAAGTGAAATTAAGAAAACACTCCCATTTACCATCACAACAAAAAGAATAAAATACCTAGGAATAAACCTACCTAAGGAGACAAAAGACCTGTATGCAGAAGACTATAAGACACTGATGAAAGATATTAAAGACCATACAGACAGATGGAGAGATATACCACGTTCTTGGATTGGAAGAATCAACATTGTGAAAATGACTGTACTACCCAAAGCAATCTACAGATTCAATGCAATCCCTATCAAACTACCAATGGCATTTTTCACAGAACTAAAACAAAAAATTTCACAATTTGTATGGAAACACAGAAGACCCTGAATAGCCAAAGCAATCTTGAGAAAAAAAAATGGAACTGGAGGAATCAGGCTCCCTGACTTCAGACTATACTACAAAGCTACAGTAATCAAGACAGTATGATACTGGCACAAAAACAGAAATATAGATCAATGGAACAGGATAGAAAGCCCAGAGATAAACCCATGCACATATGGTCACCTTATTTTTTATAAAGGAGGCAAGAGTATAAAATGGAGAAAAGACAGCCTCTTCAACAAGTGGTGCTGGGAAAACTGGACAGCTAAGTGTAAAAGAATGAAATTAGACCACTCTCTAACACCATACACAAAAATAAACTCAAAATGGATTAAAGACCTAAATGTAAGGCTAGATACTATAAAACTCTTAGAGGAAAACACAGGCAGAACACTCTATGACATAAATCACAGCAAGATCCTTTTTGACCCACCTCCTAGAGAAATGGAAATAAAAACAAAAATAAACAAATGGGACCTAATGAAACTCAAAAGCTTTTGCACAGCAAAGGAAACCATAAACAAGACGAAAAGACAACCCTCAGAATGGGAGTAAATACTTGCAAATGCAGCAACTGACAAAGGATTAATCTCCAAAATTTACAAGCAGCTCATGCAGCTCAATATCAAAAAAAAAAAAACAATCCAATCCAAAAATGGGCAGAAGACCTAAATAGATATTTTTCCAAAGAAGATATACAGATTGCTAACAAACACATGAAAGAATGCTCAACATCATTAATCATTAGAGAAATGCAAATCAAAACTACCATGAGGTATCACCACACACCGGTAATAATGGCCATCATCAAAAAATTTACAAACAATAAATGCTGGAGAGGGTGTGGAGAAAAGGGAACCCTCTTGCACTGTTGGTGGGAATGTAAATTGATACAGCCACTATGGAGAACAGTATGGAGGTTCCTTAAAAAGCTAAAAATAGATTTACCATATGATCCAGCAATCCCACTACTGGGCATATACCCTGAGAATACCATAATTCAAAAAGAGTCATGTACCACAATGTTCATTGCAACATTATTTACAATCGCCAGGACTTGGAAGCAACCTATGTGTCCCTCGACAGATGAATGGATAAAGAAGATGTGACACATATACACAATGGAATATTAATCAGCCATAAAAAGAAACGAAATTGAGTTATTTGTAGTGAGGTGGATGGACCTAGAGTCTGTCATACAGAGTGAAGTAAGTCAGATTGAGAAAAACAAATACCGTATTCTAACACATATATATGGAATCTAAAAAAAAAAAAAAAGGTCATGAAGAACCTAGGGGCAGGAAGGGAATAAAGACGCAGACCTACCAGAGAATGAACTTGAGGACATGGAGGGGGGAAGGGTAAGCTGGGACAAAGTGAGAGAGTGGCATGGACATATATACACTACAAATGTAAAATCGATAGCTAGTGGGAAGCAGCCGCATAGCACAGGGAGATCAGCTCTGTGCTTTGTGACCACCTAGAGGTGTGGGATAGGGAGGGTGTGAGGGAGGGGGATGCAAGAGGGAAGAGATATGGAGATATATGTATATATATATAGCTGATTCACTTTGTTATAAAGCAGAAACTAACATACCATTGTAAAGCAATTATACTCCAACAAAGGTGCTAAAAAAAAAAAAAAAAAAGAGAAGTCACCGCAATAAGAAGCCCGTGCACCACAACGAAGAGTAGCCCCCACTTGCCGTAACTAGAGAAAGCCCGTGCACAGCAATGAAAACCCAATGCAGCCAAAAATAAAATAAATAAAAAATAAATAAATTTTTTAAAAAAAGGAAATTGCAAAAGAGTTGAGAATTAAAATCCAATATATCAGATAAACAACAAGGATTTACTGTATAGCACGGGGAACTATAGTCAATATCTTGTAATAAACTATAATGGAAAAGAATATAAATATATACCTATATATATACCTATATGTGTGTGTATAACTGAATCACTTTGCTGTACACCTGAAACTGACACAATATTGTAAATCAACTATATTTCAAAAAAACAATATCAGCTGAAGAAGTCCTTACATGGGAATTTATAGCTCGAAATGCTTATATTAGAGAAGAATGTTATAAAATCAAGGATGTAGAGTTTCATCTTTTCTAAAGAAAGGTAGAAAATAAGAGCAATTAGATTTTTTAAAAAGCGAAAGAAAATGAATAATGAAGAGCAGAAACCATTGAAATAGAAGACAGCCAAACAATAGAGAAGATCAGAGAAACCAAAAGTGGAAAGATCCATAAAATTGATAAAGCCTAACCTAAATGGACCTCTAGCTGAGAGGAAGAGGGAGAATGAGGGACGGAGGGAGGGGGAGAGAGAGAGAGCACACACAAATTACCAGTATCAGAAATAAAAGAGGAGATATTGTTATAGAACATACAGATAATAAAGCATTAATAAGGAAACTATGAATTTCTTTATGCCAATAAATTACTTAGATGAAAAGGATAATTCCTTGAAAGACAGAATTACCAATAATGACACCAAAAGAAATTAAAAGTCTGAATAGCCCGGTATCTATATTAAAGATATCGAAATCAAAATTAAAAAGGAATTTCTCAGAAAGAAAACTCCAGACCAAGATGGCTTTCCTAGTGACTCCTATCAAACATTTGAGGAAGAAATAATACCAATATTGAACAGCTCTTTAAGAAAATAGAAGAGAAGAGGACACTTCCCAATTCATGCTTGAGGCCAGCATCACCCTTAGAACCACACCAGATAAAGATGTTTTTAAGAAAAGAAAAAACAATTAAGAGACTGGAGGTACTGGGCTAAGGTAGTGTGATGGCTTTTTGATGTGTCAACTTTTTAAGGCTCTAGTCCCCAGTTGTTCAAACAAACACTAATCTAGGTTTGGGATCTTGAAGATGCAATTAAAGTCCCTAATCAGTTGTCTTTAAGTAAGGAGGATTATCTGGATAGTCTGGTTCAGCCTGACTTAATCAGTTGGAAGTCCTTAAAAGCAGGACTGAGGTTTCTGAGAGAGAGCTAGAGAGGAAAAAAATTCTGCCCGTGGGTAGCAGCTTCAGCCCACGCCAGTGGAGTTCCAGCCTCCTCCTGCTCAACCTCCCCTGGTTGAATCCTACTGTTACAGGAGGGGCGGTATTAGACGTTAGAAAAGTTCACAGAGCCAATTATGCTAGGCCTTACAGGCCATGTTAACAAGAAGGGATTTTGTAAGTTAATTGGATATGAGTAGTTGTATAATCTAAGAGTTTTCCCAAAAGTTTGCTTAATTAACACCAACTTCTGCCTATTGAACTAGAGAAACAGATATCACAATGTTGGTGGGTTTAATAAAGAGAAACCATAATCACTTTATCTGTGGAATTATATCCCATGAAAATAATTAAAATTAAAAAATATTTTCTACTGCTGCATAATAAGTTATCACAAACTTAGCAGCTTCAAAAATGTCACCCATTCCTTAAGTCGCAGTTCTGTAGGTCATGGTGTGGTAGAATTCAGTGCCTCGTAGTAGTGATGGGACTGAAGTCCTATTTCCTTACTGAATGTGAGCCAGGGGCCACTCTCAGCTCCAGGGGCCACCCCACATTCCTTGTCATATGGCCCTCTCTGTCTTCAACAGGGAATCTCCCTCATATTGAATCCCCATCATGCTTTGATTCTTTCTGCCTTCTCAAACTCCGACCTCTAGACCCAGACCTGAAGGGCTCATGTGACTAGGTCAGGCCCACCTGGAAAATCTTCCCTTCTTAAAGACATGTAACATAACCTAGTTGTGGAGTGAAATCCATCCTTTTCACAGTCCTGGGGATTATAAAGGGCGTGTACACTAAGGAGTGGGAAGCTTGGGCCCATCTTCAAATTCTATCTATATCTGTACATAATCTAGATAGATGTATAGGTCGATAGGCACACAGAATGTTTATTCCTGCAGTATGTGTATGTTCAAATATGTGTCTACTAGAAATGACCAAATTCCCAACTCTAGGCCAGGCAGCCTTCAGTATGTTCAATAATGGAATATTGTCATTACTTTAAAACATGTTTCTTTATGTTCTGAGACATCCTCACCTAATTGCCACCTCTAATGGCACTGTCAGTAGGAAAATACAACATGGAATGATGCATGTGCAGTGACAACAGGAATTGCAAAATCATATAAATATTAGAATTACTAAAAGAAAAAAAGAATTACTATGAAGATCAGATTGAAAATGGGGAAGACAGGGTTTTGTTATTGCATCATTGTTGCAAGGTGAGGGAGGACAGAGAAAGAGCAAACGTCTTAAGACAAACAAATGGGCGGGGCTTCCCTGGTGGTGCAGTGGTTAAGAATCCGCCTGTCAATACAGGGGATACAGGTTCAATCCCTGGTCCCAGAAGATCTCACATGTCGCAGAGCAACTAAGCCCGTGAGCCACAACTACTGAGCCCATGTGCCACAACCTCTGAGCCTGTGTGCCACAACTACTGAGCCCGCGTGCCTAGAGCCCGTGCTCTGCAACAAGAGAAGCCACCGCAATGAGAAGCCCGCACACCGCAACGAAGAGTAGCCCCCGCTCGCCGCAACTAGACAAAGCCCGTGTGCAGCAACAAAGACCCAAAGCAGCCAAAAATAAATAAATTAAATAAATAAATTTATATTAAAAAAAGTATTTGCTAGATAAATATTAAAAAACAACAACAACAAATGGGCTTCTACTGTCTTTACCCTTTTGGGGTTTCTGCCCATGCGAGGCAAAATTTTCAAAATAATTGAGTGGAAGTGGATTGAACTTGGCAAACACATGCCATCAGTTGAGGCCAGACTCCCTGATCATTTCAAGGCTGCGTGAAGCTGCCTTACAGAGGCAGGGCTGCTGGGGAGCTGCGTTCCACAAGGAGGGCGGAGGGGTGGAGGGACTCACCTCTCCAGGGCTCCCTGTGCTGTGGCTCTGCCTCCCCCTGACCGTTCTCTTCATTTCTGAGTCACTGATTGTGAGTGACAGCTGGAGTAAATACAAAGTCCTTCCCTTCTCTCTTGGGTCTGCTGTCCAAACTCCTTTCCCCTCTGGCTTCCAGGTGCAGGTCCTAGTTGCTGACTGATCCTTCCAGGCTTTGGACAACCTTCCTTCACACTTCAGGCATCAGACTTCATTTCGCCTGCTTTCCCCAGCAGACCTCCCCCGTTGGAGGGGGAGCGGGGGAGCAGGGCCCAAGCTTGCCTTCACACTTCAGAGAGTTTGGTAAGTGAGTTTTTCTTCCCAACAGTAAAAGCACTGGGACAAAGGGACCGTATTTGTTTGAAGCTTGTAATTCAGACATCCATCTTCTTGGTGAATTTGTGTTCTAAATTTTCTCAGAAACCACAGAATAAGCTAAACTTCTTAGGAAGCCCCCAGACTGCTTTCAAACAGCACAAGCTGGGAAACCAAGGTTCCATGATGTTTGCTTCCCGTAGCAACCTGCCAGCTCCTGCTCCCCATGGTTCCCCAATTCATCCTTTAATGCTCTTTCCCCCATTTCATAAGAATATTTTTAAGCTTAAAAAAAAAAACTCTCTCCCTTCTGTTCCTGCATGTCAGAGAGGGCTCTGAGGAGCAAAGTAAATTTTCCTGATTCTGATACCTACAGTACTTGGAACAAATGTGGGTGGGGTGAGAAGGAGATCTTGATGAAACGGAAAGGCATAGGGTGTTTTGTTTTGTTTTAGTTTTTTCCAACTCCAGGGTCCCGTCGCTGACTTTCAATCAACACTGTTCTGCACCTGTTCACAAAGGTAGGCCGGGCATTTAGGTCCACCACAATTGAGGTTATTTTGTTTGAAAACTTCCTGAAATCTCCGTTAACCTTCACAGCGAGTCTCTGAGGTAAATGTAACATCTCTGAACCTAAGATTCTCCAGGTTGGTGACTTACCCCATTTTTCAAATAAGAAGCAGGCCAGTAGAAGGGCCAGAACATAATTACTGAAAAAAAAAAATTCCATGAAATGAGAAGACCTATGACAAATGAAGACAGACATTTCCTAGAGAATATAGGAGGAAAAAAATGCAAAGAAGGTTCAATTGTTAAATGTCAAATTGCAAAGCTTTCTTTCCATTTGTCCAAAACAAAAGGAAAAAAAGAGAATATGTCTTTATTGCAACCAATTTGAAAAACAGTTTGGCAGTTTCTTCAAGTGTTAAACATATGTTTACCATACAACCCAGCCAATCCTGGATATTTACCCCAAATTAACAAAAGCATATGTCCACACAGGGACTTGAAGATGAATGTTCACAGCGGCTTTATTTGTCAGAGCCACAAACTGGAAACAGTCCAAATGTCCAGCAGCAAGTGAATGAATAAGCAAACTGTGGTTCATAATACAATGGAAAGCTACTCAACAATAAAAAAAGATGAACAATTGATATACACAATGACATGGAGTAAAAAAATCCTTACGGTAAATGAAAGAAGTCAGAAAAAAAGAGAATACAGGGACTTCCCTGGTGGTCCAGTGGTTAAGAATCAGCCTTCCAATGCAGGGGATGCGGGTTCAATCCCTGGTCGGGGAACTAAGAGCCTACATGCTGTGGGGCAACTAAGCCTGTGGGCCACAACTAGAGAGCCCACGTGCTGCAACTACAGAGCCCACACACTCACTCTGGAGCCTGCATGCTGCAACTACTGAGCCCGTGAGCCACAACTAGAGAGAAGCCCACGCCCCGCAGCAGAGGGTCCTGCATGCTGTAATGAAGATCCTGCAGCAGCCAAACATAAATAAATAAATAAATAAATATTTTTTAAAAAGAGAATACACACTGTATGATAGCATTTTTATAAAATATAAACTAATCTATACTGATAGAAAGCAGATGACTTGCTGCTGGGGGAAGAGGTATGAATTACAAGGGGCATGAGGGAACTTTGGGGACATTTACCTTGATTGTGACAATTATTTTATGGATGTCATCAAACTGTACATTTTAAATACATGCCCTTTTTTGTATCAGTTGTACCTCAATAAAGCTGTAGAAAACATGGCAATGATTCTTTCCTTCTATTTGAAATGAAAAGAAAAAAGGAATATGCCTATGTGCTCAAGAACTTTGAGATAATTTTGAAGCTTGTAATGAACAGTGGCATAGACTGTTTTCATCTGAATGTTTGGCACTGGTTAGAAAAATAATTTCTACTGTTCAGGCTCTCAGACAGTACATAATTATCTGATTGGGTGGTATTGAGCTTGGAATGAATTTTATGGCTTTGCGTCCTGTTTTCCCATGGATGATGTACTTGTAGAATAGGAGATATCTTTCTATTCCTACTACAGATATTCCTGACTTGGTCCATGGAGTAGTATTTGTCAACATTCCTACTAATCAGGAAGAGCTGGGGAAAAGCTTTTGCCCTTACCCCCTCTCCATGGCAGGAGAAGTAACTTATCTTGTGGATGAGATGAAAAGTGTTCTTCTCTCTGGCTGACCAGCATGGAGGCAGGCTATTTTCTTCCCTCTCCCTATTCTCTAGGTGGTAAATACACCTAGGTTGGGCCTCTTGTCCATCTGATGTGATGGGGCTTGATACACCCAGATCCTTCATCCATGTGACTGGAGGAGTCACCTCTGTAGACAGAACTCTCTCACTGTGTGGTGGCAGGGTCTAGACTTGAGTTGAGGTGGAAAGAGGTCATTGAAAGCTGAGTTTGGCTTCAAGTCTGAGTCATAGTCTACAATCTGGCTGATAATAAAGTGGATACTATGATTCAATTTCAACCTCTAAATTGGTTCAGAATCCATAGAGGAGGGAGTTGTGACTAACCAGATGATGGGATCATATCAGGTGGTGCTGCTATTGCAATAGCATTCTGCATGGAAGGGAATGATAGGTGTGTTGTCATATTCCCAATGGGAGGAAGACTCTTTCTACAGATAACATAAAAAGCAAAGGACTCAATTATACTCCAGTAAAGATGTTAAAAAAATAATATAATATAAAATTATACTTTTAGTTATAAAAAAAAGTAAAGGACTTACAGTCATAAAATAAATAAGTCATGGGAATGTAATGTACAGCATGGTGACTGTAGTAAATAATACTGTATTGTATATTTGAAGGCTGCTAAAAGAATATATTTTAAAAATTCTCATCACAAGAAAAAAATTTATAATTATGTAATGTGCCGTGGAGGTGAGCACAAAAATTTGTAACTATGTATGGTGATGGATGTTAACTAGACTTATTGTGGTGATCAGTTTGCAATATATACAAATATCTAATTGTTACGTTGTACACATGAAACTAATATTATGTGTCAATTATATCTCAATTTTAAAAAAGAATGAAAAAAACAGTTACTAAAAAAGTAAAGGAAGGGACTTCCCTGGTGGTCCACTGGTTAAGAAACCGTCTTGCAATGCAGGGGACGCCAGTTCAATCCCTGGTCGGGGAACTAAGATCCCACATCCTGCAGGGCAACTAAGCCTGCACACTGCAACTACTGAGCCCACGTGCCACAACTACAGAGCCCACGCGCTCTGGAGCCCGCACGCCACAACTAGAGAGAAGCCCGCACACCGCAAGGAAAGATCCCACGTGCCGCAACTAAGACTCGACACAGCCAAAAAAAAAAAAAAAAGTAAAGGAAGACACAGGTGAATTTTTTTGTCACATTACTAAGTTAAACAGTTTCTCTCATCTGGCATTTGGATATATCAATTATAAAAGGCATTACACCTTTAAATCAATATATTCAAGGAAGAGATTAATCACACTTCTAAGCTTAGAATGTCAATGCTACTTGAGAGTATGCTATACAATTTTAAAATGTGAAGGTATTTTTTTTGTCATTCAGTTGCTAAATTATCAGAATAATTTGGAAGAAGGAGTTGAAGATTTTGAGGACACATTATTATATAATGTTTAAATGATTAAACCACTTATTAGATGATTTTTCCTGAATTCTTTGTGATTTTGGTTTAAAATGGAAAAACCTAAGGCCCAAAAAAATTAAAAAGGGAAATACCTAAAGCCACCCAAAGATCCTTTTTACCTTGTCACACACCTCTCCATTAATTTCTGAACTTGTCATGGCTGAGGAGGGGCTGGAAAATTTTTGCACAGGTAGAGCCAGAGAATAGAGATGTCATGTGCACAGACACAGAGAAATGGTGCTGAAGAAATGACTTGCAGTAACAAATAAGAACTGACTGTTGAGATATGGACTCAGAGTAAAGAAAAGACAAGTGTGATAGCCCCATGGAATGATATGCCCTCCATCACACCACTTTTTCATGTCATGGTTCACTCATGAGGGAGTTGAGGGACTAACAATCTCAATGAAGTATCTGCCCCAGATGGGGCAGCTTTGTGAACAGTTTCCACCATACATTTGCTGGAGTTCTCTTGTCTTCTCCTATCATCTGCCACTGAGCCCAGAACTGCCACAAGAGACCTCATCTCCCACCATCCTCATCGATTCTCCATCCCTTTAACCATCTTTATTTTTAAACCAGCTCATCCAATACTTATGTTTGTTTGTTTGTTTTAAAGGGACATGGGAAGGTCTCTCCAGGTGCAGCGGGGAGGGATTCCAAATTCTTGGGTTGGACAGGTACCATCAAAATGGTTACAGTGCAACAGTCTATGCCTCATACTTTCTGTATGCTTCTAATAAAACTGTCTGCTGTCCTAGAGCAAAGAGCCTCTAGAGTTTATTGGACTTCCTCAGAAGCAACAGAGTTGGGATAACAGAACCTCCACGAGGAAAAGGAGGTTATGTAAGGTGCCTTTTCCAAAGAAGAGAAAGCTAGAGCCAGCCAAGATTTGAACCCAGCTGTGTCTGAGATCAGAACCATACTCTTTAACCACTGCTTTCAAACGATCTCCCTTCTGAGGAAGAGTCTGTCATTACCAGCCCTAAGTAGGTCAATATACGTAACTGCATTTGTTTCTTATAGATCTTCACCTTTTCACTGTGAGCCTGGTCATCCATGGCACTCGTTGATCCTTCTCTTTTAGGAGTGATTCCTAGGGCCAAAGCCCTTCTAGTCTTCTAGGTACTGTAATTATCTCAGGTGTATCTCATAACTCAAGAAAGCTGCCAGGAGAAGAGATTGGTTCAAGATGGTGGAGTAGAAGGACATGCTCTCACTCCCTCTTGTGAGAGCACCGGAATCACAACTAACTGCTGAACAATCATCGACAGGAAGACACTGGAACTCACCAAAAAAGATACCCCACATCAAAAGACAAAGGAGAAGCCACAATGAGATGGTAGAGGGGTGCAATTACAATAAAATCAAATCCCATAACTGTTAGGTGGGTGACTCACAAACTGGAGAACAATTATACCACAGAAGTCCACCCACTGGAGTGAAGGTTCTGAGCCCCACGTCAGGCTTCCCAACCTGGGGGTCCAGCAACAGGAGGAGGAATTCCTAGAGACTCAGACTTTGAAGGCTAGCGGGATTTGATTGCAGAAATTCGACAAGTCAGGGGGAAACAGAGACTCCACTCTTGGAGGGCACACACAAAGTAGTGTGCACATCAAGACCCAGGGGGAAGGAGCAGTGACCCCATAGGAGACTGAACCAGACCTACCTGCTAGTGTTGGAGGGTCTCCTGCAGAGGTGGGGCGGGGGGTGGCTGTGTCTCACCGTGAGGACAAGGACACTGGCAGCAGAAGTTCTGGGAAGTATTCCTTGGCATGAGCCCTCCCAGAGTCCGCCATTAGTCCCACCAAAGAGCCTGCAGGCTCCAGTGCTGGTTCATCTCAGGCCAAACAACCAACAGGGAGGGAATTCAGACCCACCCATCAGCAGACAAGTGGATTAAAGTTTTACTGAACTCTGCCCACCAGAGCAACAGCCAGCTCTACACACCACCAGTCCCTCCTATCAAGAAACTTGCACAAGCCTCTTAGATAGCCTCATCCACCAGAGGGCAGACAGCAGAAGCAAGAACTACAATCCTGCAGCCTGTGGAACAAAAACCACATTCACAGAAAGATAGACAAGATGAAAAGTCAGAGGGCTATGTACCAGATGAAGGAACAAGATAAAACCCCAGAAAAACAACTAAATGGAGTGAAGATAGGCAACCTTCCAGAAAAAGAATTCAGAATAATGATAGTGAAGATGATCCAGGACCTCAGAAAAAGAATGGAGGCAAAGATTGAGAAGATGCAAGAAATGTTTAACAAAGACCTAGGAGAATTAAAGAACAAACAAACAGAGATGAACAATACAGTAACTGAAATGAAAACTACACTAGAAGGAATCATTAGCAGAATAACTGAGGCAGAAGAATAGATAAGTGACCTGGAAGACAGAATGGTGGAATTCACTGCTGCGGAACAGAAAAAAGAAAAAAGAATGAAAAGAAATGAAGACAGCCTAAGAGACCTATAGGACAACATTAAATGCAACAACATTCGCATTATAGGGGTACCAGAAGGAGAAGAGAGAGAGAAAGGACCCAAGAAAATATCCGAAGAGATTATAGTTGAAAACTTCCCTAACATGGGAAAGGTAGCCACACAAGTCCACGAAGTGCACAGAGTCCCACACAGGATAAACCAAAGGAGAAACACACCGAGACACATAGTAATCAAATCGGCAAAAATTAAAGACAAAGAAAATTACTGAAAGCAGCAAGGGAAAAACGACAAACAACATACAAGGGAACTCCCATAAGGTTAACAGCTGATTTCTCAGAAGTAAGTCTACAAGCCAGAAGGGAGTGGCATGACATATTTAAAGTGATGAAAGGGGAGAACCTACAACCAAGATTACTCTACCCGGCAAGCATCTCATTCAGATTCGATGGAGAAATCAAAACCTTTACAGACAAGCAAAAGCTAAGAGAATTCAGCACCACCAAACCAGCTCTACAACAAATGCTAAAGGAACTTCTCTAAGTGGGAAACACAAGAGAAGAAAAGGACCTACAAAAACAAACCCAAAACAATTAAGAAAATGGTCATAGGAGCATACATATCGATAATTACCTTAAATGTGAATGGATTAAATGCTCCAGCCAAAAGACACAGGCTTGCTGCATGGATACAAAAACAAGACCCATATATATGCTGTCTACAAGAGACCCACTTCAGACCTAGGGACACATTCAGACTGAAAGTGAAGGGATGGAAAAAGATATTCCATGCAAATGGAAATGAAAAGAAAGCTGGAGTAGCAACACTCATATCAGATAAAATACACTTTAAAATAAAGAATGTTACAAGAGACAAGGAAGGACACTACATAATGATCAAGGGATCAATCCAAGAAGAAGATATAACAATTATAAATATATATACACCCAACATAGGAGCACCTCAATACATAAGGCAACTGCTAACAGCTCTAAAAGAGGAAATCGACAGTAACACAAGAATAGTGGGGGACTTTAACACCTCACTTACACCAATGGACAGACCATCAAAACAGAAAATTAATAAGGAAACACAAGCTTTAAATGACACAATAGACCAGATAGATTTAATTGATATTTACTGGACATTCCATCCAAAAACAGTAGATTACACTTTCTTCTCAAGTGCACACGGAACATTCTCCAGGATAGTTCACATCTTGGGTCACAAATCAAGCCTCAGTAAATTTAAGAAAATTGAAATCATATCAAGCATCTTTTCTGACCACAACACTATGAGATTAGAAATCAATTACAGGGAAAAAAAAGTAAAAAACACAAACACATGGAGGCTAAACAATACATTACTAAATAACCAAAAGATCACTGAAGAAATCAAATAGGAAATCAAAAAATACCTAAGGACAAATGACAATGAAAACACGATGAGCCAAAACCTATGGGATGCAGCAAAAGCAGTTCTAAGAGGGAAGTTTATAGCTATACAAGCCTACCTCAAGAAACAAGAAAAATCTCAAATAAACAATCTAACCTTACACCTAAAGGAACTAGAGAAAGAAGAACAAACAAAACCCAAAGTTAGTAGAAGGAAAGAAATCATAAAGATCAGAGCAGAAATAAATGAAATAGAAACAAAGAAAACAATAGCAAAGATCAATAAAAATAAAAGCTGGTTCTTTGAGAAGATAAACAAAATTGATAAAACATTAGCCAGACTCATCAAGAAAAAGAGGACTCAAATCAATAAAATTAGAAATGAAAAAGGAGAAGTTACAACAGACACTGCAGAAATACAAAGCATCCTGAGACTACTACAAGCAACTCTATGCCAATAAAATGGACAACCTGGAAGAAATGGACAAATTCTTAGAAAGGTATAACCTTCCAAGACTGAACCAGGAAGAAATAGAAAATATAAACAGACCAATCACAAGCACTGAAATTGAAACTGTGATTAAAAATCTTCCAACAAACAAAAGTCCAGGACCAGATGGCTTCACAGGTGAATTCTATCAAACATTTAGCGAACAGCTAACACCCATCCTTCTCAAACTCTTCCAAGAAATTGCCGAGGAAGGAACACTCCCAAACTCATTCTATGAGGCCACCATCACCCTGATACCAAAACCAGACAAAGATACTACAAAAAAAGAAAATTACAGACCAATATCGCTGATGAATATAGATGCAAAAATCCTCAACAAAATACTAGCAAACAGAATCCAACAGCACATTAGAAGGATCGTACACCATGATCAAGTGGGATTTATCCCAAGGATGCAAGGATTCTTCAATATATGCAAATCAATCAATGTGGTACACCATATTAACAAATTGAAGAATAAAAACCATATGATCATCTCAGTAGATGCAGAAAAAGCTGTTGACAAAATTCAACACCCATTTATGATAAAAACGCTCCAGAAAGTGGGCACAGAGGGAACCTACCTCAACATAATATAGGCCATATATGACAAACCCACAGCAAACATAATTCTCAGTGGTTGGTGAAAAACTGAAAGCATTTCCTCTAAGATCAGGAACAAGAAAAGGATGTCCACTCTCACCACTATTATTCAACATAGTTTTGGAAGTCCTAGCCATGGCAATCAGAGAAGAAAAAGAAATAAAAGGAATCCAAATTGGAAAAGAAGAAGTAAAAATGTCACTGTTTGCAGATGACACGATACTATACATAGAGAATCGTAAAAATGCCACCAGAAGACTACTAGAGCTAATCAATGAATTTGGTAAAGTTGCAGAATACAAAATTAATGCACAGAAATCTCTTGCATTCCTATACACTAATGATGAAAAATCTGAAAGAGAAATTAAGGAAACACTCCCATTTACCATTGCAACAAGAAGAATAAAATACCTAGGAATAAACCTACCTAGGGAGATAAAAGACCTGTATGCAGAAAACTATAAGACACTGATGAAAGAAATTAAAGATGCTACAAACAGATGGTGAGATATACCATGTTCTTGGATTGGAAGAATCAATACTGTGAAAATGAGTATACTACCTAAAGCATCTACACATTCAATGCAATCCCTATCAAATTACCAATGGCATTTTCTAAAGAACTAGAACAAAAAATCTTAAAATTTGTATGGAGACACAATAGACCCCAAATAGCCAAAGCAGTCTTGAGGTAAAAAAACGGAGCTGGAGGAATCAGACTCCCTGACTTCAGACTATACTACAAAGCTACAGTAATCAAGACAATATGGTGCTGGCACAGAAACAGAAATATAGATCAATGGAATAGGATAGAAAGCCCAGAGATAAACCCACGCACCTATGGTCAACTAATCTATGACAAAAGAGGCGAGGATATACAATGGAGAAAAGACAGTCTCTTCAATAAGTGGTGCTGGGAAAACTGGACAGCTACATGTAAAAGAATGAAATTAGAACACTCCCTAACACCATACAGAAAAATAAACTCAAAATGGATTTGAAACCTAAATGTAAGACCGGACACTATAAAACTCTTTGAGGAAAACATAGGAAGAACACTCTTCGACATAAATCACAGGAAGATCTTTTTTGATCCACCTCCTAGAGTAATGGAAATAAAAACAAAAATAAACAAATGGGCCTAATGAAACTTAAAAGTTTTTGCACAGCAAAGGAAGTCATAAACAAGACAGAAAGACAAGCCTCAGAATGGCAGAAAATATATGCAAATGAATCAACGGACAAAGGATTAATCTCCAAAATATATAAACAGCTCATGCAGCTCAATATTAAAAAAACGAAAAACCCAATGCAAAAATGGGCAGAAGACCTAAATAGACATTTCTCCAAAGAAGACATACAGACGGCCACGAAGCACATGAAAAGATGCTCAACATCACTAAGTACTAGAGAAGTGCAAATCAAAACTACAATGAGGTATCACCGCACACCCGTTAGAATGGGCATCATCAGAAAATCTACAAACAACAAATGCTGGAGAGGATGTGGAGAAAAGGGAACCCTCTTGCACTGTTGGTGGGAATGTAAATTGATACAGCCACTATGGAGAACAGTATGGAGGTTCCTTAAGAAACTAAAAATAGAACTACCATACGACCCAGCAATCCCACTACTGGGCATATACCCTGAGAAAACCATAATTCAAAAAGAGTCATGTACCACAATGTTCATTGCAACATTATTTACAATTGCCAGGACATGAAAGCAACCTAAGTGTCAATTGACAGATGAATGGATAAAGAAGATGTAACACATATACACAATGGAATATTAATCAGCCATAAAAAGAAACGAAATTGAGTTATTTGTAGTGAGGTGGATGGACCTAGAGTCTGTCATATAGAGTGAAGTAAGTCAGAAAGAGAAAAACAAATATCGTATATTAACGCATATATGTGGAACCTAGAAAAGTGGTACAGATGAACCGGTTTGCAGGGCAGAAATAGAGACACAGATGTAGAGAACAAACATATGGACACCAAGTGGGGAATGCGGCAGGGGTGGTGGTGGTGGTGTGATGAATTGGGCGATTGGGATTGACATATATACACTAATACGTGTAAAATGGATAAGTAATAAGAACCTGCTGTATAAAAATATAAATAAAATTCAAAAATTCAAAAAAAAAAAAAAAAAAGAAAGATGCCAGGAGCCCTGCACTTTCAATTCTTAGTGTAACTTATGTGCTGTTGCTCCCACTTCCATTTGCCATGGGTACCCAGCCTCTGGTCTTACCCCAGGCCAATCCTGCAACAGTATTTCTTTGCTTGTATAATTCCCAGTACCAAATCCCATCCACAAATGTAGATTTGACTCAAGATTTTGTAAGAGAGGCAGAAGAGGTAGTTTATGTTGCATTACAGATAGCATTTCATTCAAAAATTCTGGGATATCTTCTAATTCTCTCTTCTTGGACTTGCAGCCATCTACCTTCCAGGCTTCTGACCATCTCTTCTCGGTTCATTTGTGGAGCAATTTAGCTCTCTCCCTGTTTTCATATCCAAGTTTACATACCTCCACAAAACCACTGAGAATATTGTCAAGTGGATCAAATGCTATTGTTTCTGAGTATAAGGATTTTTGTTTGAACTGAGCTAAGTAAATGATTCTTAATCAATGAATAGCCAACCATTTTAAAGACAGTGAGATACTGTAAATATTTAATGTAGAAGGAAGCAAGGTAATAGAACCAACTAAAACCCATCTTGTTCAGGAGAGATGAGAGGAGAGATGGTTAGGTTTTCTGAAGAGCCACTCCTGAAATCTTTACAATGAATATGCCTTTTGTCCTCATGGAACCATTTGTTCCAGGAGAGGCTTCCTCGCCTGAAAAGTGAGGAGGCTGGAGAAGATCTTCTTTGACAAATCATTC
The DNA here is from genome assembly GCF_949987535.1 of Balaenoptera acutorostrata. Classification (NCBI taxonomy): domain Eukaryota; kingdom Metazoa; phylum Chordata; class Mammalia; order Artiodactyla; family Balaenopteridae; genus Balaenoptera; species Balaenoptera acutorostrata. Next base: position 44,488,023 of record NC_080073.1, read on the forward strand.
GTCTTCATGAGGCCAAGATAGGGACCACTGGGCTGAAATTCATGTGTCCAATCCCAGAGACCTAGTGGGAGAGACAAGGCCTCCCCAGGAGAGGGCTCAAGTGCAGCCCAAACTTGGGTGTAAAAGCCAGTATTGCACTTGCTTCAAAACTAGTTTTTGGTTTTTGGGTTTTTTTTAATAAATTTATTTATTTTATTTATTTTTGGCTGCGTTGGGTCTTGGTTGCTGCGTGCAGGCTTTTTCTAGTTGCGGCGAGCGGGGGCTACTCTTCGTTGCAGTGCATGGGCTTCTCATTGCGGCGGCTTCTCTTGCTGCGGAGCACGGGCTCTAGGTGCACGGGCTTCAGTAGTTGTGGCATGCAGGCTCAGTAGTTGTAGCTTGCTGGCTCTAGAGCACAGGCTCAGCAGCTGTGGTACACTGGCTTAGTTGCTCTGCAGCATGTGGGATCTTCCCAGGCCAGGGCTCAAACCCGTGTGCCCTGCATTGGCAGGTGGATTCCCAACCACTGTGCCACCAGGGAAGCCCTCCAAACTAGTTTTTAAGCAGCTAAGACATTTTGTCCAGCAAGGAAAAACAATGATAATGTGGACTAGAGTCAAAGAACTCCATCCATGTAGACACACATTCTGGTATCTTTCTGTCTTTATCAACACTACCTCCTGCCATGCTGATGTGGAGAAGAATAGGGTACCTTTTGTGAGGCTTTGCACAAAACTATAGAGAGTACAGTAAGCTTCCTAATACCCTGCTGTCTCCCTTCATGGGCTCTCCTAGACTCCCAGTACCTCATCCACTTTTCTCTCTAGCCTGAGAGAATTATAGAAGAGGCTCAGTCCTAGGATTGTGGTGATTCAAGATTTGGTGTTTGTAATGGAGAAGCAACTACAATGAGGAATGTATTTGCTTCCATCCATTCTATGCCCAAATGTTGACAATTTGCTTCTGCCAGCTACTGAAGATCCTTGGGTTGTGCTATATAAACAAGAATTAGCTCTCCTCCCTCTGACCCAGGATAAGAACCTGAGAATCTGCATTACTCACAGACTTCAGTAGCTAATTTTTATGCAATTTAAAATGTGATAACCACTCTGATACAGGGGAAGATTATGGATGGAAGCTATCATGGAATATATTGGGAAGGGTGAGGGGGTGGTGTTTGTTACGTGTGGGCCAAGGGAGGTTTGGCAGCCTAGGATGCCTTTTAAGAGCTGAGAAATTCAGTGATCAAATTTTGGTGGTTCCTCTAGCACTTTCCTATCCATTGTCCCCACTCCTCAACCTCCGTTTTGGGTTGACATACATTTGGCTGGCTGCAAAGCAGGGCTGGCAAAGGTCTGTTACTGTCCCTCTGTCTCGCTCTTTCCCTTAGACACAGAGCTGCTGAGATGAGCTGGTTCATAGCCCCTTGAAAGGACTAGTGATGACACATTTGCATTAACATCTGTCCATTTGTTTCCAGACACAGTCTGGGTGGCCTCATTTAAGTAGAAACTGCACACTGGGAGCTTCCTAATTATCTCCTGCACCTATGTGTAGTCTTTGCAGCTGTTCTGGGGTCTCAGGGGGCTTCCACGAGGCCCTTACAGGTTTCCTGCCCACCTGTCAGCCTCTCCATCCCTACTTGACAGTAGGACTCAGCTGTAGCCAGAGCACAGAGGTCAGGGCTTGAGCTGGCCTCTACATGCTCTGTAATCACAGCCAGAAATGGAGAACACTGTCTTGAGTGAGTGTGCTTGGCTTTGCTGAGGCTCATTGAGGCTCCCCACCTAGGGAATCCTGAGACCTTTTCCCTGGGAAGAAGAGAGGAGACAGTAAAGATAGCTGATGAGCTCCTTAGAAGTAGAGCTGAGTCAGAACTTTGAGTGGCGTGGCTCCTGGGGTCACACCCAATGAGAACTCAGACCAAACTTGGTAGCTGTGGGGAAGGGGGGGTTAACATCTGTTCCAAGGCTTTCTCCTGTCTTGTTAACTTTGTATGACCTCCTTTCAAGCTGAAGTGGGGAATGGTTTTCATCTTGCAATAGACTCTGAGAGGCAGCCCCTTGGAGCATATTCTGGCTGGTGTCCTGCTAGGTGGGGTCTGCCCTCAGGAAAGAGGAAAAGCATGTTCCCTTTAGGGAACAAGGTCAGGCTCTTTGAGCACAATCATTCCCAAGATCTTAGACTCAAAGGTAAGCTTCTCTGATCCCTACTAATAGGATTCATGAAGGACTGATGGATGTAGGGAGAAGGGAAGGGCGATAATAACCCAGGGGGCTTAACCTCTTGGTCACCAGTGGAATGAGAAGTGTTAGAAAATTCTCCATATTAATAGAGTGGGGCATGCTATCAGATATGTGCTCATCTGTCTTGAGTTGGTCTTCCTAGAATAGAGCCTGCAAGAGACTCAAGGTTATGGGATTTATTGAGGGAAAGTTCTTCAAGAAAAACCTATAAGTAAGGGAAGGAGCTAGGAAAGGGAAGGGGGAAGAGCTGAGGAAGGACGAAGTCTCAGCCTGGTCAATGGCAAGGAATACCCACTATCCCGCAGGTATGATTCCACTCCCTGATGATGCTCCACTCCTGCTTCAACCCCTGCCTACAAGCTTCACTGGGTGCTGGAGATGGACCAGGTCCTGGAGATGGACAGTGCCCCTGTCTTGAAGGGCTCGAAGTGGTCATCAATGCCTATAGGCAAACAAGTATCTACATTATTACACTTTTCACTATCACTTTTCAAGTATCTATGTTATTACACTTTTCTATGTTACTTCCATACCTTGTACCGGGAAGTGCATTATTTCTAGTTAATCAGTCTCTGCTCTTGGGCACACCAGTTTGCAAATACATTTCACACCTAGTTTTCTAATGGTTCTGAAATAACATTCCCCCCAAATTTTGTTTTGGGCTACAATGATGGGTCATTATTTCCATAAAAAGAGCTGCAAATTTTGTTTTCCACTTAAAAATCCACTTATATGTTTAGGCGAGTTTCTTTTAATTTGATGTTTTAAAAATGATTATCATATTGAGGTTTGTGCATTTGTAACTAAAGGTTAACTTCACTTCAATTAAGGTGATAAAATCAATGTGTTTATGCCATAATTCAGAACATGGTAGTAAAGTTAATTTTATTTTAAAATTAAAGTTGAGGGCTTCCCTGGTGGCGCAGTGGTTGAGAATCTGCCTGCCAATGCAGGGGACACGGGTTCGAGTCCTGGTCTGGGAGGATCCCACATGCCGCGGAGCAGCTGGGCCCGTGAGCCACAGCTACTGAGCCTGCGCGTCTGGAGCCTGTGCTCCGCAACAAGAGAGGCCGCGATAGTGAGAGGCCCGCGCACCACGATGAAGAGTGGCCCCCGCTTGCCACAACTACAGAAAGCCCTCGCACAGAAACGAAGACCCAACGCAGCCAAAAAAATTAATTAATTAATTAATTTTTTAAAAAAAATTCAGGGCCCGGGGTCCTCTGTCCCCGAGGGGTGGGGGGAAATTAAAGTTGAAAGCTTTAAATTATGCCATCTATTTGTTTAGTGTGTATATTTAAGTGTACATATAAAGGTATAGTATAATTAATGAACAAAGGAAGCTTATGAATAATGAAGAAGAGAGAACTAGGAGCTTAAAACTGATGTTTGGAGTATTCAGTTGGCTCTTACTAACAGGTGGTAAAGAGTTGTTCTCCACATTTTGTGTGACCTGCCCAGAGAACAGAGGTTCCTCATCTCCTCAGAAAAACCCTCACTTGAAAGCTGGATAACTTTGTGTCTTGGTGATGACACTTGTCATGCTTTGGAATTATTTTATAAGCAAACAACATAAGTTCCTTGCTTCTAAAAGAGCTAGAGCTTCTAGGTTACCTTCTGCTATGTCTATTTGAAACTCTTTTGTTACCATTCTGGTTAATAAAGGAGCCAGGCTATAAGCATATTTTATCCTCAGGCCCCTATGCTCCTATCATAATCAAGTGGCCAATCTCCTGCGACGACTCTTCTTTTTAACGTTGTGCCTACTTAACGGGATGGATTGGAAGGCCCTGGAGATTTGTTAAGGCTCTCCATGGCCATAATATCTTCTTACCTTCAGGATAATTTGGTCTGATCTGTATAAAATAGTCATGTATACATATGTTTTATCCATGAAAAGATTCTATCATCCTCCACTTTAAAATCATGTTTGTCACTAACAAAGTAGAGTCATTTCGTTTTGTCGTCAACAACTGGATTCTCCGATCTCCTTTCATTTTGCCTGAAGGTCTGTTATAAGCTACAGGCCAGAAACTAGGTCTTCCTAAAGTAACAACAACAAAGGACAGCATGGGAGCATCAGCAGGAAGGACCGCACCAAATGTGATAATCAGACAATTATCGATACTGTCGCAGGTTTCCCAGAGAAGCTAACCTCACCACTGTGAGCAGACGTGTCAGACTGTGCCAGGGACATCAGTCAGAGCTTCCAGGACTCTTGAAACCCAGAAGTAGATGACATTATGAAAGCAGACAGCAGATCCAAGGTTGGATGAAACAAGAATTGATTATGTAGACAGAATGAAATAGATGAGAAAAGTATGATTGTATTTGTTGGCATTGTCTTTAGTGTTCTATTTTTGAGGGGCATACAAAGAAGCCCCTTTTCTGTATTCTTGGGACATCTTTAACCCTCGAAATAGCTGGCTGGAGTTGTGCAAACTGGAATGAAACTGAATGATGCCTCATCTTAATTGACTCCTCAGAATTCATGAAAGACATTCTAAGGGAAATCTTAATATAGGTACAAGCTAAAGAATCACAGAAGAATGTAAGGACGATGATGCCCCTGGTAACTGGAATGCAGATGAATGTTTTTACAACGGGCTATGCTTAGTTATAATAATAGCACCTATCTTACAGAGTTCTTGTGAGGATGAGACCAATAATCTGTGAAAAGAGTTTATGACAGTGCTTGGCCTGAAGTAATTCTCAATAAATATTATTTTTTAAGGTTATTATCACTGATATAATTGCGTTTGATTCTCATAGTAACTCTGTGAGATAGGACTGTAAAAATGAGGAGACGACTGGCAGAATGGAGTAAGAAGGGATGTTTCTTCCATAAGTATGCATAGATGCTGGTCATAGCTCAGTCACTGGCTGCTTCTAGACCACAGGGGACAGGTGCCCTCTGTGCTTATGCAAGGCACAACATGCACAACTGTACATGGTGGTCCTAGTTTAGAAGCTGACATTGGGTAAATATCTGAACGTGCTGAAGTAGCAAATCTTGCAGATATTTTAGAGAAGAGCATTCCAGGGAACAGCATGGGCAAAGACCTCAGACAGGAACATAGCTGGTGAGACTGAGGAGTGGCCAGGAGGCTAGTATGGTAAAGGCATTTGAATGAGAGGCAGAGTAGATGGTGATGAGATACGGAGTCGTACGGTGTCCTGACCATTTGGCTCCCTCAGTCCTGGTGGGGGGCCTTTGGCTTTTACCCCAAGTGAGATGAGAGCCATTGGAGGGTTTTGAGCAGAGGGGTGATGGGACACTAAAAGCTCACTCAGGCTCTTGTGGTAAGGGGTCAGTACAGAAGCAGGGAGATCAGTTAGGAGGCTAGTGCAAAGGCCATCTCGATGTTACAGGCACAGGATACAGCAACAAATAAAACCAGGCCAGCCTTCATGTTTGGAGATATGGGTAGTAAGACAAAGAAGCAGGTTGAAATGCAGTATGTCATGAAGACGAGTGGGTAGAGGGTGATGGAAGATGTCTGTGGCAGGTCAACAACGCTCTCACCATTAACTGCTAAAACAGCCAGAAACAAACACTAAAAACATGTTTTTGAAGGCTTCTGAATGCAACCAAAACTGGGGGCAGAATCCTGAAGCTGGAATCACAGAGAGATATATTTGTCAGCTGCTTTTACCCTTGGGCACTGGCCAAAGTGTCAGACAAGAGGTCCCATTAAAATATAAGCCAGATCATGTCATTCCTTTGGTCCACACCTTCCCATAAATACTCATCTAATTTAGCGTAAAGCCAACGTCTTTTCGATAACTACAGGTCCTGCAATTGGCCCCCCTTTATTAGCTCTCTAACCATTTCCTACTATGATTTCCCTTTGCGCCTTCTGCTTCAGCCACCCTGAGTGTTTTCCTGCTCCTCAAACCTCCCAAGCACACGTGTGTCTCAGGGCCTTTGCACACCATGCATATTAGCTGGGATGCACCTCTTCCAGAGATTAGCACTCCTATCTCCTTGTCCTCCTTTCTCACTGCTACCTTTTCAATGATTCCTTCCCTGACACACCACTCAAGATTACAACACTCCCTTATATTTTTTCTCCATAGCATTAATCACCATAGTCTTTATTACATACTTACTTATTGGTTTTGATTACTCTTTCCTCTCCCCACAAGGCAAGCTAAGAGGGAATTTATTTTTATGTTTTGCTCACATTACCTAAAACAGGGACTGGCCCCTTGCAGGGCCTTGATAAATATATGTTGAATAAATCACTGAATGAATGAATGAATGAATGACCTACATACCACCAACACTGATACGTTTCAACCATATAGAGTTAAATTAATTTGAAACTGAAGGAGATGACAGAAGCTGACACAAAACTCTCCTCCTTAGGAAGTTCAGTGTTATGGGAGGAGAGTCCAGCAAACCTCACTAAGAATCCCTTAGATTTTAAAGTTAAAGCCTGAAGACATGGATGAACTGTAGAAAAGTCAGCAATAACCTTTGCCTGCTATAGATCTATTCAAAAGGGCTCAGAAGGAAAAGAATGTGGTCAGGCTGTTTTTCTGACTTGGTTTCCAAATGGGAGCTTGATCTAGCTTCTAGATGTGAGAGAAAGCCTCCTACCCTGGAATGAAACAATCTGCAGAAAGAAGTCTCAGTAAACAACCTATCAAGAGCCATTTGCACACATGTAGACAAAACAAAAAAGTGATGGAAAATGTAAAATTTTCTTCAGTCTCATCAAATAGTCCACAAGCCTTTTGAATTTGTCATTCATCTTTTCTCCCATGTGACCTGTTCACCTAAAAGTAGGGCATCTATTGTCAGTCCTAAATCACACCTCCCTATTGGATATGGGATTTCATCAACATACACTAAGTGTTCAGTAAATTTTAGTTGAATGAGGCTAAAGGCACAGCACACAGAACAAATGCATGTACCCAATGGTGATATTCAAAATATTTAACCATGCACATGGCTCAGAAAGAACAACTCCCATAAACAACCAGTACAGCTATAGCAGAGAATACTGGTTGAAAATCAGCCACACATTTATCACCTCTCTCTCCCACCCCCAACATAGATTCAAACACCACTGTATGAGACACTGTATCTAAATGTGACAATGTCCTTGACCCTTTGGTCTGCAGCCTTTCTTATTTCCTAATGCATTCATTCACTTAGAGAAAGTAAACTGAGTCACCTATAAAGTCCTACCTTTCTAGGATGTAGGCTTCTTAATGTTTTGCTGACTTCTGAGTAAAAATTTTGCATCACTAGATATTAACTGTTTAAGTTCAGTACAAATATACCCAGGTTCTAGGCCAATAAAGGTGATTTGCATGCCTACCCAGTCTGATCTTTTCATTATCTCAGCAAAAGTAATTTCGCATACAAGTAACTCACTAATAATTTCTACTTTTATTATTCAGAGAGCTCTTATAAGTACATGTGTCTCTTCAATGATATAAAACTTCCTTTTCTTCAAGATTAAATATAAAACTTTAATTAAAATACTCAAGGCAATAAAGTCAAATTCTAATCCCTTTAAGTAGTCAATGAAACGGAATTGAAAGAGAGAGGAATGGTGGATTGTTTTTCAATGATCCATTCAATCTTTTAAAATTTTTCATTATCTTCCAAAAAATAAGTTATCTGAGATAATAAGTTTCTTCTTTACAGGAGGCAAAATTTTCCAATGAAACTGTTATTATTCACTCAAGCAATATTAAAATAATCAGCTACAGGGAATGGTGCGTCTACAAAATAAATGCCCGCTTTGGACACGTCATCTTTTTGTAGACTGTTTCTGTGCAATTTTATTTTATGTATGTCTATCTCATCTCAGCATTCATTATGGAAGGAGAGACAATTTTCTAATTTTACTGACTTCAATACACCAGCAGCAGCAACCGTGCAGGTGTATAACTTCAGCATTTGTTCTACAATATTTTAACACACACCATCCATACCTCCAATTTCCTTCCCTACATCCATAAAAAGTTGTTTGATCCAGCTGTCATGAAAAGTGTTAAAGTTCATTTGAAACTACATATATAGGGGACTTCCCTGGTGGTCCAGTGGCTAAGACTCCATGCTCCCAGTGCAGGGGGCCTGGGTTCTATCCCTGGTCAGGGAACTACATCCCGCATGCCACAACTAAAGACCCCACACAAGGCAACGAAGACCCCACGTACCACAACCAAAACCTGGCATAGCCAAATAAATAAATATAAAAAAAAAAGAAACTACATATATATGTAAATGGTAGGTTTCTCTCCATCACCACAATTATGCTATTACATATCTTGTGTACTGTGAATAATAAATCAAACAATTCTAAGTGTCTCTTCTTGCACAAAGTTGCCAGCTCTTTCCTTTTTAAGATGAGAAGACTTTTAAAAATTAATTTGTGGCTATTAAAAATTATAGCCAACAGGAGAACCATCATCTTGAAGATTAGAAGACAGAATAGTCTCTGAAAAAATGACTTGCTATAGACAGTAAAACAAAACTTAAAAAACTGTCATGATAAAAAAAAAAAACCAAAAAAACAAAAACCCACAACTGTCATGCTTTATGGAACAAAAGGAGAAAGCATGAAATGGAGGTGACTGTACCTTATTCATGAATACATATTAGAGTATTTGCCACATAGTAGTCACTAAATAAATATTTGTCAATTTAATAGTTGAAGAAAATTTTTCTGAAATCACACCAGGATATGCGTATCAACACTAAACACATCTTGGGTAAATTTTTTTTTTTTTTGTATTTAAGGAATGAAAGATAGGTAGATAGATAAATAAATGAGAAAGGGAGGAAGAAAGAGAGTTCTATAAGCACTGAGTAAAGGAAAAAAATTAGGAATGGAAATTAGACTGGGCTCAGATTTCTCTGGAAATACTAAATTCTAAAGGACAATGAGGAAACCTCTAAAGAATTTAAGAAAAAGTTGTAACCTCCCCCAAATTTATATCCTGCCAAACTTTTATGTCTAAAGGTAACAGAAAAATATTTCAAGCATTTTATTCTTATAATCATCTTGAAATAGTACATAAATATTTCATACCAGCAGTCTTCAATATAACATACACTTACCTCAGGAATACACAAAATTTTTCAAGGAGATAAATGGGCACAGATGGTTTTATAGGAATCAATTCCTAGATCCTAAACATATGTATTGTTTTTCAAAACTAGTTCACTTGGTTCTTCTTTCTAAAATCCCATTTAATAATCACTCCTTTCCTACTTGACAAAAGAAAGATCAACCTCTTACTCACCCGGAAAATTACTATTCTACAGGATTGCTTTTCATGTCAATATCTCTGGAACAATTCAGAATAATAGTATCAGGACTGAGAAAGTGCATGACTCTGAAGACTTAGTAAAAAACCCTTTTGCAGATAAGGGAAGTAGCATCTGTTGTCTTTAATAAATTGAATGTTAAGCTGATGGATCATTTAAAAAATTGTTTCATACTAGTGAATGTGATTTTTGGCTTCTAACACAGGAGTCTAAAGAACTGAGTAACATTGTTATAGAAAATACTTTCTATTCCTATCTACTTAAACATTAGTTTGCATTTCCTCAACTTTTATATAAATGTACTCTTTTTAGTCCGACTTCTTTCAGTCAGCATAATACCTTTGAAATTCACGTGTGTTGTTGCTTATATCAACAGTCCTTTTTGTTAATGAATGGTCTTCAATTATATGGATATACTACAGTTTACTTATCCACTCAGCTGTTGATGTACATTTAGGTTGTTTTGGCTATTACAAATAAAGCTGCTATGAACATCTGTGTACAAGTTTTTGCATGAACACATGTTCTAATAAGTATGTAATATGTAATAATGATTTTCTTTTCTTTTGCATGAATCTCTAGGAGTGGAATGAGTAGATCATATGGTAGGTGTATATTTAATGTTTTAAGAAGCTGACAAACTACTTTCCAAAGAGGTTGTGCCATTTTATATTCCACCAGCATTGTATGAGAATTCCAGTTCTGCCATGTCGTCACCAATACATTGTAAGTGGAAGCTTAAGCAGTGCTTAGAGAAAATTTTATAGCTTAAGTGCTTATACTAGAAAAAGAAAGTCCTAAGATCAATAATCTACCCTGCCAATGTAAGAAACTAGAAAACAAAGAGAAAATTATATCCAAAGCAAGCAGAAAGAAGGAGTTAATAAAGATAAGAGCAGAAATCAGTGAAATTAAGAATAGAAATACAGTAGAGAAAAATCAATAAAACCAAAGGCTGGTACTTCATAAGCATTAATAAAATTGGTAAATCAGATGAACTAAAGAAAAAAAAAGTTACAAATTAACAATAGAAGGAAAAAAGAGGGGCCATCACTACAGATCTGACAGACACTAAATAGACGCTAAATTCATCTGTGATAAACATAATTTGATAATAAGGGAACTAAAAAGATAATAAGGGAATACTACAAAAAACAGCATCCACAAATTTAACAACTTAGATGAAATGGATCAATTCCTTGAAAGACATAAACTATCAAAATTCACTCAAGAAGAAGTGTAGATAACTTGAATATTGCTATATATATTAAAGAAATTGAATTCATAGTTGTTGTTGTTTTAAAGTAATAAAGAATCTTCCAGGCCTAGAAGATTTTACTGGCAAATTCTATCAAATATTTAAGGAAGAAATAATACTGATTCTACACAATCACTTTAAGAAAACAGAATGAAAGAAAACACTTCTCAAAGACATAAGAAAGAAAACTACAGACCAATATCACTCATGAATATAGATACACCACCACCCCCAAATTAGCAAATCAAATTCAGCTATATATAGAAAGGATAATACATCACAACCAAGTGGAATTTATCATGGGAATGAAAGGTTGGTTCAACATTTTAAGAAGAATCAATATAATTTACCATATTAACAGACTAAAGAGAAAAGTAATATGATCATTTCAGCAGATGCAGAAACAGAATTTGATGCTTCCACCTCAATAATACCTAGCAGTGGGCTCAGGTCAATGTACTTCTCAGAGCAAAAAGACAGTCATCTGGTTGCTACTTACATGGCTAGAGGTGGGCTGTGCTTGCTTATGTGTTCTAAGGAATAAATACTGCATGGTATAAGGACATCACCCAGATAATAATCTTTCCAAATAAAGCTCCTTGAGCCCTCTGTTAAGGATGGAGGCAAGGAGGGGGAAAGGTGGGAAGGCAGATGCCCATTTCAACAAAATATTTCTGACTTTGACATCAGCATTTTGTAAAGATACAAGTCTTAGAAGAAAGTTTGTGTTAGTGATAGTGTACCTGTTCTTAGCACTGTTTACTATAGCAGACTCTGGATTCCTCCACGTTATCTGGATGATCTTATACAAAGCATTCAACCTTTCTAAGTTTCAGTTTTCTTATCTGTAAAATGGGATAATAATGTGTTCCTTATAGGATTATTGTGAGGGCTACTTAGGTAATGTTTACTTTCTAGTGGAGCAAGCAGACAGCAAACCATGATTCAATGCGTAAGTGTTTAGTCCTTGTGATGCTGATGAAAAGGAAATATTCAAGGTAGCAGAGAATGACTAATAGGGATCTGGGTTGGTCGGGGGCACCAGGGGAGGCTTTACATCTTAGGGAAGCTGTACTGAAGAATGATGTCATTATTATATCTAGTTAGGAAAAGACAAAATAAGCATCTTGAGATGATTGCAAAAATTTAGATCTGGAATGCATGGTTTGGGGTAAAGGAAGCAGGTAAGACACAGTGACTATCAGTAGATGCTTTCTTTTTCTCTTAGTGTTTCTAAATGTGCTTGATTAAGCAAACTAAAGGAACTGAATAAATTGGAAGGAGGCTCTTATGTCTGGTGCAGGGTTCTCAACAATGGCACCGTTGACATCTTGGGTGGGATACATCTTTGCTGTGGGGGCCTGTCCTGTGCATTGCAGAATGTTTAGCAGCGCCCCTGGCATCTACCCACCACCCCCAGTCATGATATCTCCAAATGTCTCCAGACATTGCCAAATGACCCCTGGTGGGCAAAATCACCCCCAATTGAGAATCACTGTTCTAGTGAATTCATCTTAGAATTACATCACATTTGGAGTATATACATTAGTAATAAATAGTCCCCCATCTTTGAGGACACGGGAGAAAATATAAAAACAAAAACACAGTCAGCCTGAGCCTTGGTCAGAGTCTGGGTGGGTCATTTGGGATGATGAATTCTGCCTGAGACCTGACTGTGCTGCCCTGTTGTCAGTGTCATAAGCTGGAACTAGCTTGCCCAGAAGCCCTATCCCTGAGTGGCTCCAGGTAAGCCTGGTCAAAAGAGGGACCTGTACAAAATGTGGGAGGCAGGTGAAGCACTGGCCATCACTCTCAGGAGTTCGGGGTCCGTTACAGTGAAGGACAGGTGCACCGCTGACTCCAGCTTATCTTCATTCTCCTCCACTCCTTGTCCAGTTCTTCCCAACAGCTGGTCCTGCTGACCACCAGCAACCCCAGCTCCCCACCTGAAATGTGACAATGGAAGTGCAGAGGTGGGAGCCTCACAGTGACAACTTTCTGGGACAATTCTGTTTGGGTAACTAACTGGATGTACTTGGCTTCTCAGAGTTCCCTGCAAGCTCTGACTTGTCCGTCAGACGAGTGCTTCAGGAGGTCAGTTAGGGCCTACCCTCTAACCCCATGATCCCTCTTCCAGAACTGCACTTCCCCATCTCCTCCCACAACTGCGTAACATCAAATTTCTATCAAAAATCCAACCCTTTATCCCATAACACTCATAGTAATTGAGTGGTTGAATGCTGATAATCTCTCCCTATCCTTAGCCTTCTTCAGAACCTGAATTTCAGAAGCAACTGCCCTCTAAGCCATTGTTAGTCACATTCATCCCCAGGGAGGAAGCTGAGGACATGAATCATCACCCAGAACAGAGGCGGAGAGAAGCAGGGCAAGCAGTCAACTTCCTTCCTAATTCAATGGGTCCTAATAAATTTATCTCTACTATGCCTGTTCCAAGAGCTCAATTTGTTTTGTCTGCACTGGAAGATTGTAGACTAGAAGAAAATTAACTCTTGGTAGGCTGAAAGAAGAAGGCTTTCCTGTGAGCAGCCTCAGGTTTAGGATTTGAGCTGGGGTGATACGTTCAGCCGAGCAGGGCCTCCACATCCCGACTGAAAGTGGCGACCACACTGCATCCTTGACATTGCCTGTGTCTTAGTTCAGGTTCCCCAGAAGCAGACCCAGAGACAAGGATTTGAGGCAAGCTGTTCACTTAAGAGATGTTGCCAGGAGACCCTGAGGGAGGCATGGGGAAGTGAGGCAGGGCAGGGCAGGCAGCTAATAAAGGGTTTGTTATCCAGCTAGTGACCACATGGGTAACTGGAGCTCAATTCCATTGGGGAGCTCTGGAAACCAGTATAGAACACACCGAATTATCCCAACTGGGGCTGATGACTCTTGGGAAGGAATTCTTGACATATACTTCTGACCTGCTCTGCACACAGGCAGAAGATCCTAGCTGCCAGAGATACAGATGCTGGGAGCTGGACACTGGCCAGTGTGCACTAAAATGGTGAGGCCCAAGAGAATATACAGAGAGGCAGTGACAGCATCTATTACTCCCTGCAACACCAGAATTTGTGCGTAAGACTCAATACTCAGACAGAAACCAGATCTTAGAAGAGACGAGCAGCAAAAAAATTAAAAAGGGTGTGTCCTGGGTCTTGCCTCTAATCTCAGGAAGAGGTTGATAGCACTGTCTTTGAATCTTAAGCCCTGCAAACTGGAGTCTTCCCTACTCACATTCCTCTGGTCAATTTAGAACAATGCGGAACATACTCCGTTTATTTGCTCAGCTTATTTATTTCCTATTCTTCCTGGCTTTACATCATCGTCAGACTTGATGGTCATTCCTGTTTCCTCTTCCTTTGGTTCCACTGAACCAAATAGAGGAAAGAGGTCCGAGGATACTGGAAGTGGCATTTGGGTGTGGAATTTAGCTTCTTAGGAAAACTGATCACACAATATTCTGATCTCCAGGAGGGCCCGCCTCAACCTGTATCATGCACATAAGGGCATGCCATAGAGAAATGGTCCCCTAGTTCCCTTCTCCATACTGTGAGTTGGCTATTTGATAGAAAGGACAAAGAGATTACAGGAGTATCTTTGCACATTCTTCTCCTGCAGGAAGTGCCTTTCGCCTTTGAGGGTCTTTCATGCTACATGGTTGAGATGGGCCAGGGCAGGGCTCTGGGGAGCCGATGGTTGTCTCTGGCACCTGAGGACTTGCTCAGGTGGAGCCTTTAATGGAGGAGGGCCAAGGGTCTTGGAGGTTCCTGTGTGGCCCAGGGTCACTCTAGAGCATAACAATGTATAAAGGGATCCACGGGAAGGACCAAAATAAGAATGAAATGTGCCTATGACTAGAGTGTCACTTGTCATGGAATTCAAAGGAGAGAGAGTGAGGGAGGTACGAGAGAAGGAAGAAGGGGAAAGAAAAGAGGGAGAAAGAAAGAATGAAGTGATGGATGATAGTGTTTTCTGCTGCCCAGTCCATGAGATGGTATCATCTTAATTTTGAGATGACATCCCTGAAGCTCAGGGAGGTCAAGTGACTTTCCTAAGGTGACACAGCTAGTCAGTGGCAAAACTCAGATTCAAACCTGCTCTGACTTACTCCCAAACCAATGCGTGTTCCACTTTGCACACCAACACAAGCATTATACTTGGCTGGAAGCTGGATGGGGTGCAGCTCTAGCAGAGGTGAGGAGAACCCAATAAATGCAGCTACCCAAGTGTTACTCACTACCTCTTCATTCACATTATTAACAATAACTGAGTAATACATAACATTTGAGAAATTACTGTGTGCTATAATACTCTGCATGCCACTTAATCTTCAGAACACCCTGAGAGCACATTAGAGAATTACTTGGGGAGCTTTTATTTTTTTGTTTTTTAATTTTTTAGGCCGTGCCGTGCGGCATGTGGGATCTTAGTTCCCTGAACAAGGATCGAATCTGTGCCCCCTGCTTTGGGAGCTTGGAGTCTTAACCACTGGACCGCCAGGGAAGTCCCATTGGGCAGCTTTTAAACATATGAACGCCACAGGGCCCCACCTTAAATTATTGTATATTAGACTCACTTGGGGTTGGAACAGAGCATTAGTATATTTTAAAAGTCACCAGATACTTGTGATGAACAACCAGGGTGAAGAACCATTGCTTAGAACAGTGGTTCCCGGACTCTAACATGCATCGGAATGCCCTGGAGGGCCGATTAAACAGACTTCTGGGCTTCACTCTCAGAATTTATGATTCAGTGAGGTAGGGACTATAATTTCATATTTTGAACAAATTCCCAAGTGACACTGATGCTGCTTAAAGGGAGGTCTGGGGACCTCCCTTTAAGAACCACTGATTTAGAACAACTTTGAGGATGGTGTTAGAGTGATTTCCACTTTACACATTAATCAACTGAGGCTTGGTGATGACCAAGCCAGAACTTGCACTCAGGTCTGTGATCTACGCCCTTAAACACCTATGCTCTGTTTGCCTCATCTTGTACACAAGTTGATCGGGCCTGACTTTACCAAATGCTTCACTAGAGAACAGTTATGGATGAATCCCAGCATTGTGTAAAAGTCTGCTGCATTAAATCAGTTCCAAACTCTTGCCTGCTAGCACTGAGGAAGAAGCATTAGAGATTATGAAGCTAATTTAGCTTCATTAATCAGGATAACATTAATTGCTCCAGTCTTCTTAATGAAGGACCGCTAATGCATGCAAAAACACTTCATCCAAGACAACTGCCAAGCGCCTCCTCCCGGGCCTGTGCTCAGAGACCAAACTCTTCCAGATAAATGTTCTCTCCTGAATGGACTCAGCTCTCTGTACTGCCTGCCTAGGCAGCTAGGATGTCCCTTAGAAAGTACAACTCCTGTTCCAGGTAATCCCTGGAGCAAGCCTCAGATGCCCCAGTGGTGGAGGGCTTTGGCCTACGTGGCACTCAGGATGGTCTCCCAGGTCAATTTAAATCCTCTGTAAATATCAGAAGGTAAAGCCAAAGAGCACCATAAGCAAAATGATTACAAATTCAGTTTCCTCCAGCATTTTTATTGCCATAAAGGTGAATTTCAAGACCTCAAATATCTAAGTGATTGTACTTTCAACTTTAATCAATTTACAATTTAACTTCTAAGACAGACTGAGGGTCTCCAAGATTCTTGGAGGAGGCCAGCCTTCAGTTTATGTGCTCTCCCTCCCACATCCTCCCTCCAACAGGCTTTCTCCTTAGGATAGTGGTCTTTTCATTTAGAAAAGGGGTATGGAGCTGAGAAATGCCTTGATAAGATTATTCCCTGACTCTGCTCTTTCCTTCCATTTTGTCCTTGCTCCACGATTTTTTTTTTCTGGAGAGCCATACAACCAAGAAGCTGACAATAAACACAGGAAACGGTCTTGTGTAGATTCTCTAAAAGCAGAGCCTGAGACGGACTGCTGAGCAAATGACTGAGGGGCTCCTTTCAATTTCCCTAAGAATAAGGAAATCAGGCAGGAGAGGGAAAGACAGTGGGAGTCAAAGTGTGAGAGTTCAGCTGAAGTCTAACCTCAGCCTGATCCCACAAACAGCTCTGGAGCATGAGTTATATCAGGGTATTCCTTCCTCGAAGCCAGGGGGACAGCCCTTTGTACTTTGTATCAGTCAGTGATGGGCTGTGGGCCATTGACGGGAAGGGCATAATATCCCAGGCATTTCCAAAAAGTGATTCCCAACAGACCAAGGGCAAATCTCAGGATACAGAGGCAGCTGTCTAACACTCACGGAAGTTGGTGCCAGGTGCAACTGCCAGATAAAGGGGATCTGGGCACCAACGGCATCTACCATAGGAATCAAGGTGACTCTTCCTCATGCGTATGTGTAGCAAGTGCAACTGGAAAGTAGGTGTTTTCCTTCTGTCGCCTTTCTTCAGGACTTGCTGGGGCCCTTGGGTGGCTTTCCCGCTCTCTGTATTCATACCTCTGCTGTAGTCCTTAGGTATGTTAACATGTTTTTTTTTGTTTTTTTTTTTTTAAATTTATTTATTCATTTATTTTTGGCTGTGTTGGGTCTTCGTTTCTGTGCGAGGGCTTTCTCTAGTTGCGGCAAGCGGGGGCCACTCTTCATCGCGGTGCGCGGGCCTCTCACTATCGCGGCCTCTCTTGTTGTGGAGCACAGGCTCCAGACGCGCAGGCTCAGTAATTGTGGCTCACGGGCCCAGCCGCTCTGCGGCATGTGGGATCCCCCCAGACCAGGGCTCGAACCCATGTCCCCTGCACTAGCAGGCAGACTCCCAACCACTGTGCCACCAGGGAAGCCCCTGTTAACACGTCTTATTGTCAGTGTCTGTCTCCACATTGAGAGCAGAAGCTCCTTGCGAGCTGCAGCCCTGACCTACTCATTTTGTGTCCTGAGAGCGAGGGCAGCACCAGGCACAGGCAGGAGCCCCCTAGTTTGTTAACAGCACGGCCCAAAGCTTTCCTGTCCCCCCTCTTCATTCACACCTCTCGGTTCAGTTCCATCAGGGCCACTCTCAATGAAAGAGACAACAACCAAGACCTTAAGAGTGCCCATCTCTGGAGCTTAGAAAGTGCTTAATGTAATTGCAACTGTGTAGAAATAAAATAAAGACAGATGGTCTCTGTAAACAGATGACAATGCACAGAAGGTTTAGTCATTCTTGAACTCACTTTGGTCCAAAGAAAGACTCACTTAATGGCTCTGTAAAGCAAGAGCAACGACCTGTACAGATATCAACAAGAAGGGACAGACCATTCTTCAAGGTATTAACTGGTATTTTGAGAGACAGCATTTGTTATAAGGAGTAAGAGTAGCAGAACCACTTAGGAATAGAAGCTCATTGTGCAAAGCTGATAACCTGAAAGTAGGCACCACCCTGGCATCATTCTGATATGTAGAAATTGTTTTTTTCAAGTATATTACAAAACAACATCCTCTAGTTAAACTAAAGATCTCCCCTTTCCATTTATAAGCATGAAGAATTATCACTGCGGTACGATATTCATAAGCAAAAAATAACTTGCGCAAAAGTGATGCAAATATTACTTCAAAAGAAGAAAAGATTGCATCACGAGGGCAGATTAGATACATGGTTTTGCTTAAAATCCCCCCAAAATTACCAAAAAAAAAAAAAAAGCAACAAACTCAAGTTCTTGATTTTGAGCAAGAAAAGCTCCACTAGACACAGCGTTTCTAATAAAAAGATTATGTGAATGCTGGAGGGGATTCTCTCACTACCTAGCCACTTAGCCATTGTGATGTTCTTTTCTAAGATACATCATTAGTGGAAGCTGGGTTTTGTGTCTGAACCTAGTACCATTTTTGTGGTCTAGGAGGTCTTCATCAGAAGGTGGTTTCCCTGGAGCAAAGGCAGATCCTCTCGTCCTGCCCTGGCCAGTACCACAGCAACTTCAGCAGCTAGAGCACTGTACTAGAAGGAAAACTCTCCCTAGCACTTGCGGATATCAGGGCTCTTTTGGTAGGTCTCCACTCCCGCCCACTTTTCCTGGACTCCATTCCCTTTTTGGTGGTTGGTGGTGAGTAGGGGGAGGAAGCTGCAGTTTGGGGGGATTTATAAAGAGAATTACTAAGAGATATGATGGAGATGGGGTTGAGGAACTCTGAACACCTCCAACAAGCCATGGAAGGATGATTCCTGTTTTTTTTTATTGTTAGGATTCCTGGGGTTCTAACCCAAGGACTGGCCCTGGGAGGAAAGCATGTATGTCTAACACGTCCCTCCACATGTGCTCTCATTGCGGTGGCTTCTCTTGTTGCGAAGCACAGGCTCTAGGCACGCAGGCTTCAGTAGTTGTGGCTCGCGGGCTTAGGTGCTCCGCAGCATGTGGGATTCCCCGATCAGGGCTCGAACCCGTGTCCCCTGCATTGGCAGGTGGATTCTTAACCACTGCGCCACCAGGGAAGTCCCTGATTAGTTTTGACATATGTGTATATCAACCTGGGAAGTTCCCTCATGCCCCTCCCACACATTCCCTAAATCCCCCTCTCCCAGAGGCAACCACTATTCTGATTTCTTTCACCATAGACTACTTTGGTCTGTTCTTATCTTCATATAAATGGATGCCCTTTTGTGTCTGGTTTTTTGCATTCAACATAATTCACTGAGATTTATCTTTGTTTCTGCATGTATCAGTAGCACGTCCTTTTTATTGCTGGGTGGTATGCCATTGTATGAAAATCCCTGTCCTTTTGAGCATAAGCATTTCTACTTTTCTTGAGTAAATATTTAGGCATGGAATTGTTGGATAATAGAACAGGTGTATGGAAATCACTTCTTGTTCCAAAAGAAAGATGGGTGTCATTGACAGTGATTTAAAACTTACTTGACATCTGAACTTCCCTGGTGGTGCAGTGGTTAAGAATCCACCTGCCAATGCAGGGGACACGAGTTTGATCCCTGGTCTGGGAAGATCTCACATACTGTGGTGCAACTAAGCCCGTGTGCCATGACTACTGAGCCTGCATGCCTAAAGCCCATGCTCTACAACATGAGAAGCCACTGCAATGAGAAGCCCGCACACCGCAACGAAGAGCAGCCCCCGCTGGCAGCAACTAGAAAAAGCTCCTGGGCAGCAACGAAGATCCAATGCAGCCAAAAATAAATAAATTTTAAAAAATAAATAAAAAATTTTTAAATCTTAAAAAAAAATAAAAAATAAAAATTACTGACATTGAAAGCCACGTGTTACAGAAACCTAGCCTCTTCTCATAAGCAAATTTAACTATGGGCATGAGCTGAATTGAACTATAGCCAGCACCTCCCTGTTCAACAGGAATAGTAGCCATATAAGGAGAGCAATCAGAAATAGCTAACTACCACCTCCAGAGAGAGATTCCCTGGCTTTGGTATACCTTTAGAACATGAAGAATTAGAAAAGGGGATTGAGGGGATTAGAAAGGTTTACTCTAGGGGATACTAAACATGGTACTCTGGCTGAAACAATTTCATGCGGCAGTGTAGCTCTTTGCTGAAAGGGTTAGGGAGTTTCCTGTGGTCCAGCATGCCTTGGCTATGGGCGGGGGCGGTACTGGATCATGAGGACCCTTATCTGTCAAGCCAAACAACTTGAATGTTATGTTAAGGCAACAGAAAACCATTGATGGTTTATAAGCCAGAAAGTAAGAGGATCAAATTTAGGTTATAGAATGATCTTTCTTATCATGGTCTGGACAATAGATTTACAAAGGAGACGCGTTGGAGGCAGGGAGAATAGCTGAGAAGATGGCGGGGCTGGGGGCTGTCATCTACATGAGAGTCAGGAGCGTCTGAAACCAGGGTAGACGCAGTGAGGATGGGGAGGAGGAGACGGAAGCGTAGAGTGTGAAGTAGACCGAATCTCCCCTGAAAGCTGGGTTGCCGAGGTTGAGAAAAACAAGGGGGTAAGAATGACACTCTTGATTTCTGACTTGGCTATTTAAGGGGATGCAATGCCATTTGCTGCTTCCAGAAACAAAGGAGAAAGAGGGCTTTTGCAGTGATGGAGGCATAGACATGAGTTGAGTTTTGGGCATGTTGAGTTGGAGATGTGCCCTGTGGGACAACCAAGTGCAAGTGCACAGGAGACAGTTGATATTTTGGTCTTTATCTCAGTAGCAGACCAGGCTTCATGGATGTGCAACCTATACAGTCACACAGGGCCCTGTGCTCTGAAGAACCCCTTGCTGGGCATAATGTTCTGTTGTCACCATCTTGAAATTCATGATAATTTTAGAGCAAGGGACCACACATTTATATTTTGCACTGGGCCCCACAAATTCTGTAGCTGGTCCTACCCAGGATAGTGATCCATTCTGGGGATGAGTTTGTGAGTAACCAGCATATACAGCCAATGGAGTAAAGAAGAGTATACATAATTTGAAGTGAGAAGAGAAGAATCTAGGGGTGTCCCCTGAAGAAAGATATATTTAAAGGATGAGTGAAAAGAACTGTACAAAGGAGATGGAAAGGAGCATCCAGAGATATCAGAGGAGAAAGAAGCCATGGATCCTACGGACACAACATCTAAGAAGGTGGACAAGTACAGGCACATTACAGAATCCAGAGAAAATTACAAACAGATTTTTACTTTTTCTCAATGCTATACACTGGTATGTATGGAGACCTCTATCAAACATGTGAGCCCCTTTTCTCTGTTTTTCCTCCCTCTTCTCTCCTCTTCCCAGGACTCACCTGCCTCTTTTACACCTCTGCTCTTCCTCCGGGGAGCTTGATTGTGAAGTAGCCACATGAGGTTCTGCAACTGTGACAGCAGTTCTTGATGATGGAAACCTGGGGTGGCAGGAGAGTAAGGGGCAGGGGTGAAAGGGAAATTGTAGCTCTAGGTCATTTAGATTCTTGAGACTTGTATAATGATGCACTTGTCACTCATGCCAAAAACAAACAAAACTGCCTGGAATTGATATCTAATCATGTCCTGTCATAGCTAATATTGGTTGAATGCTTACTACATGCTGGCCACTCATCTAAGATCTTTACAAGGTGGTATTTCCCTCAGCTCTCACTCAAACAGGGGAGGTACTATTAGTCCCCAAGTAAACCGCTCTGAAGCACAGAAAAAGTGATGACTTCCAAACACTTTTTCTGAAGCCAACATAGCTCAGATAGAAAAACCTGACAAAGAGCACATGCAAGAAGGAAGGAAGGAAGGAAGGGAGGGAGGAAGGAATAGACCAATCTCACTTATAAGTAGTGGCAAAATACTGCAGGCAGGAAAAATTTAAGAATCATCATCACCGTTGTTATATAACAAAGACATGTAATATAACTAATATCTAATACAATTAGACAAGAGAAAGAACAAGAGGTATAAATATCAGGATATCAGAAAGGCACAGGCAAAAATATTACTATGTGTTAATGATATAATTTCATATTGGAAAGTTTAAGAGAATCCATTGTATTTTACAAATCAATGATTATATTTTTTCCTTGAAGGCATTTTTCTTTCTGATCTAGATTTCCCTTCAATTTCCTTCATTTAAGCTTTACAGTCACAGTGGCTTTAATTGTTACAATCGGGTCTTCTGAGCTAAGCAGTGAAGGCAGCAGTGAGCTCTCAGCTAAAGGGCTGCACGGCAAGAACACTGGTGACTGTGCTCAGAGGTGGGTACCTGGAGCCTGGGGTTAACTGAGCCACTCTCCCCTTTGCAAACTATTTCTGTGATTGATGGATATTTTAGATGAATCTGCGTATCAGTAAAATACAGTGTTGCCACCTCTGTCCCTTTCTGTAACCAGAGCAAACAATGTATTTTCTTTGTTATGAGGAAAAAAAAAATGGAGAAACCATATAATAGCTTCGTTTTCTGTGATTTGAGTCGTAGTGTCAACTACCTAATACATTAACTGTAAAGATTTTGAAGGCAATATGCGTCTCAGCTGGGAAGCCTAAAGTAGGAATAAACAGAAGGAGTGTGGGATGGAAAGGAAGCAAATAATCATGCAGAGTATTTTCAACTCCCAAACAAATTTTTTTTGAAAGTAAGCATTGCCACAACAGGAAATATTAGAGTTATTCCAAATGCCCATTAAACATATCATCAACCTGTATGAACAAAGCTGGGATTGCTTCCTGGGAAGCTGTAATATTTCCAGAAAATAAAAAGGAAAATATTCTTTTTGCCAGTCAATGCAAATATTGAGAAATACAAACTAATTACAAACAAAAGAGAAAAGATCATAAGAAAGATGGAAGGTATCAGGGTGCAAGTGTATTTTCCTAGTTCCTCCACTCGTTGGCTTCATGAGCCTAGAAGAGTTACTTAACCTCTCTGAACCCATGCTTTTACATTTTAAAAATGGAATTACTACGAATAATGTAGTGGTAGAATATTATTCAGGTGAATAAAGCAAATGAAACAAAAAGTGTACATATAGTATGCTTCTTTTGTGTGAGAGAAATAATGAAATAAGACACTAGATAAGCACCTGTTTATTTTTGCAAAAGGAAACACAAGAAGGATAAACCAAAAACAAATGAGATAGCTTACCTAAAGGAGGTGTGTGGAAAAGGGTGGAAGGGTTGGGGGACATGAACTGACACTCCTCTGAGTATTTGGTTTTTATATAGTTTTGACTTTTGGAACCATGGTCGTGTTTTTATATAAACAAAAAGTAAAAAACTCAACAAGCGTGAGGAGGGAAACCTTAAATTGAAATACAAACAAAACCAAATGTATTTAACTATACTTCAAACAAACAACATAACCAAACTGAAAGGGAAAATAAAAAGAACTGACCCATGTGACTTTGAACACAGTATTTTGACTATACATCCTCAGACTAAACTAAAAAAGAACTTTAAACAAATATTGAGCTCTAGTTAGTAAGAACCCAGTCCCACAGTGTGGTGTGTTAGCAATTCTAAAACAACTCTTTATACATTCTAAGACTGAGAAAATAAGTATATATATTAAGGATGGGGAAGCTAAAATCAAATTGGTGGTTCTGGATTGGAATTGAAAATATTAGCATAAACTCATGGTTTCTAACATAGTGATAGACAGGTGATAGATAGATGTGTGTATGTTTACATGTACAAACATGTATTTCCCAGCTCTGTCCACTGGGAGTCTACAAGCTATGACACAGCAATAGCAATGAGTACATCCAATGCCCAGATTTTAGTTTGTAAATAAACTAAACATCTAATAAAAGAAACCAGAACTCCTTGGAGAACTGGCTGATTCCACGACCGGGGTTAGGAAAGTACAAGGTGAGCTTTGAACATTATGTTGTGCCAGAAAGCAAGAAAGTGCTCAAAGACTGATAGTCATGCTAAAATGACGTGAGAGCTACCTCAAAGGCGCACACTTGGCCAAATACGGGACCATCTGAGTACCAAATAGAATAATGACAGTACGTAATGGATTGGAACACACTGAATTAGAAAAGAATCCGTGAGTCCACAGCGATAGCCAAAAATAGAGACATGGGAGGTAACCTCTTCTTTACAAAAGAAGACTGGCTAATAGATGTAGAAGGAAAAATAGAATTGGGGGCTGGGGGCTGTGGAAATACCATTTTGCAGCCTCACTGTAATAACTGATTCAGCCAAGAATTATCAATGGATACGAACATCATTAAGGGAAAAGTTCTTGGGAAACAGAATATTCAAATGGTTTCAAATTGTCTCCCTGCAAACTACTCAGTTGCAAAGGGAAAAAATTATTTTTACAATGGGGGATACACAGAAACTACTTTTGCTTAAGAAAGTACCTTGATCAAATATTATATGTAAAGGAGAAGGAACATGAGAGAGAGGCCTGCTCTCTCATTTAACACACAAGATTATAATATAGACCTTTGTCACTGCGATAATACGAGACATAGGGATAAGAGATATAAATGTTTTTCTGAAAAGATTAAACTCTATATGTAGATGATATGACTATGTGCTTAATTCAAGAGAATCAAATGAAAAACTATTTTAACCAATAAGAGAATTCAATAAGGTAGCCGGAAACATAACTAACAATGTAAAAATGCAATCATTTTCTATATATCAGAAAATGTAATAGAGAAAGAGACTGATTCACACACACACACACAAAAAACTATAACAAAAACAAATGACACTCAGAATATGTGCAAGACTCATATGAAGGAAACTATTCAATTATCCAAAGGACACAGACTATCATGACCCTGATGGGACAACTCAATAATGTAAAGTTAACTGTTCTTTCCAAATTAATCCATGATTTAATCCAATGCAAAGCAAAATCAATGTTCATCAAAATCCTCAAAGTATTTAAGTTTTTTAAAAGTTTATCAGATGACAAAATTAGCAAAAATTACCTACATATTTTTGAACAGCTTTATTGCTATGAAATTTACAAACATAAGTTTACCTGTTAAAGTGTACATTTCAGTGGTTTTTAGTAAATTTATAGAGCTATGAAACCATGGGAATGTAAATTGGTGCATTTTTAGACAGCAATTTGGCAACATCTATCAAGATTTTAACTTGGGATATTCTTTATTGAACAATTCAACAATTGGGAAAACATTCTAGAGAAATGCTCTCACTCATGCACAAGGGTATATGTACAAGGATGCTGATTATAAGTTTGGTTCAGAAAATGGTAAACAATCTAAATATCAGCAAAAAGGGAAATGTTATTCAGAAAATTGAAATCTGTCTAAAAAGGGAAAATTTTAAATAAATAAGTGAATGAATATATGAAATAACATACAAGTCTTAAAAGTAGGGAAGAGATAGGTAGATGAAAGATAGATAGGTAGATAGGTAGATAGGGAGGGATAATCTTACTGTCTTCTCTTCCTTTAACATGATTATTGTCCCTGTAATTTCAGAAATATAAGCAACAACCAAGGGAGACGAGTAATACAAATAATGTACTTTTTTCCTGTTGACTTATTTGGCCAAGGTTTCTATATTTTGAGATCCTTGGTTCATAAAGCTAATTCTTTGTAAATATCTGAACTTTGTTAACTCCAAGAAGACCAGTACCTTCTTGTCTTTAACAATCTTGAAATAGAAAGAATATATCATTATTACTTTCACCTTAAATGAAATCAAGGTGCTCTGCATTCTGAGTGAGTAATGCTGGAAGAAAGCCAATGCTTTTGTGTGGTTCTTCGGTGTTTTTCATGGGTGTGTCTTTGTGTGTGTATCTGGTGTTTTGTGTGTGTGTCTATGAGTGTCTGTGCATCTGTGTGTGTTTTAAAGAGGTGCTGGTTCTCACCAGTCCACGAATTGTACAAATCCCCTGCTATCCTTCTCTTTCTGGTCCCCTCTCTCCACCCATGGCAGCTGCATTGGCATATGAATGTAATTGTTCTGTCCAAATGTCAACACTGATTGTTTTGAGCAGACATGTGTCAAACTCTATCAGGCGCAAAGGAAAAAGGCTGTTCTCAGGTGACACCTACGACCACTATCCAGGCTAGTCTCTGGTCAAAATATTTCATTCTCCCTATAAATCCGAAAAACAAGCTTTGTCAGATAACGTATCTCACTTAGAGGTTCAAAAAATATGGCTGTTAAAACCATATGAGGGGATACTGTTCAGCATAAAATGTACCTAACTTCTGATACGGGCTGCCACATGAATAAACCTAAAAAAAAATTCTATCACTGAAAGAAGCCAAATAGAAAAGACCACATATTCTGATCCCATTTACATGAAATGTCCAGAAATGACTCCATGGAGAAAGAAAGCAGATTAGTGTTGCTCGGGCTAGGGGGTGAGAACAGGGATTGTTTGCAAATGGGCAGGAGAGATTTTTGGGGGTGATAGGGATATTCTAAGACTGGATTGTGGTGATGTTTGCACAACTCTGTAAATTTACTAAAAATCACTGTACACATAAAATGGATGAATGCGATGGTATGTAAATTATACCTCAATAAAGGTGTTAAAAATATTGATACAATCTTGAAAAGACAGAACAGTCAGACTGTCCTATATTCACATTGCTGGGTTCTGTATAGTACAGAACACCTCACTGAGGCCTAAGACTAGATTACATCTGTATTCACACAATGAGAATTTCTCATTTGATGGCTTACTCATTCACTGGAAAGTCTCAAAGGCAACAGTGGCAGCTGGCCTTCACGCATGGGCACATGGAAGCACTCGCCACATGGAAATCCTTCCCTTTACACACTCCCTCTTCCAATCCCTTATACTCACCAACTGATATACAACCAATCAACTGAAAGGAGAGTCCCAACCGTCAATATCAATATACAAAGAGGTTTGGACAAGGTAGGCAAAAACATGATTAAGAAGAATCCATTCACATAATTATTGGGCAAAAGCAAGCCCAGTTAGAATTGTCCACTCGACTTCTAAATTGAGTGACAAGCAGGAATATCTACAACAAAACTAAGGACAAATAGTTTGCAAAAGGAAGATGGAGAAAGTATATGGGTTATTGTAACAGACCCCACACCCCTGATCACAGAGGCAGAGCCGTGGCCCAGGTGGGCCAATCTGTTCTTTATCATTTGGTGACACTCATTGGTGTAGGGGTATGAATGTAACCAGGCTGTTTCCTCAACAAGTTTTTGACTCTAGCTAGAGGGAAATTGTTTTTTCTTCCATGATACTGGGGTGTTTGGCCGAGAGCCTGTAGGGACCAGGTATACACTGGGAGAGAAGGAAACTAATACAATGAGAAAAGTACAGGCAAGAGCCAGAGAGGGTGCTGATGGATTGTGTCCTCAACTCCAGACGCCCCTAAACCCAGCTCCAGCCCTGCTTCTCTTAGAGTGGTTATGTGACCCAACACATTTCTCATTTGTCCTTAAACTGCTTTGAGTTGGATTTCCATCAGTCGTAATCAGAACCTTTTCTAATATAAACTCACATTGAAAAAAGAAGTCAAAGAGAACTGGGACTCAATAAAATAGAAGTTAAAGAAGAGACATTACACTTCAAAGAATGAATAAAGCAACAGAATGGGATGTAAAAGTAATTAGCAGAATAAAATAAAGGGAGGGCAGAGAAACCTAAAACTGTCTCAAAACTAAAAATTCAAACTAGAAGCAGCAAGAAGTAGAATTGACAGCACAGGAAACTGTATCAGGGACGTGCAGTACAGGCTTGATGACAAAAATCACAGAGCATTCAGAAGGAAAGGATGAATAAAGCAAATTTTCTGAGATAAAAAGATGATCTGCAAAAAAAAAAAAAAAAAAAAAAAAAAAGATGATCTGCACCTGGAGAGTGAAGGGATCCATAGATTCCAGGAGAACAAGGGATAGTAACCTTGGAGCCATCACCAACCTTTACATGCTTGCATGGGTACATTTACAAAGGAAAATGATCTAGAGCAGCGTCAGAGAGAACAGAACGCATACAGAATTCAGAAGAGACAAGAGTGTGCACCAGGAATTCTACACCAAGTGTCAGCTACACAACAAGAAGGTATAATGGAATTTAAAATGACATGGGGAGTGTTGAGCATGCGCTCTTTGCTTATTTTTTTTGTCTTTTATTTATGATTTGTTTAATTATGATATATTTGTGGATACACACCTAGGAGTTGTAGCCTAGCACTAGTCAGCCTTGTGTAAATACTGGCATGTCCTCTGGCATGTGAATGGATTCAGAGATCTATGCTGAAAAGGAACAAGTGAGAGTCAGCAAATGTATATGAATGTGGGTCAAAAATAATCTAAAACTCTGACTTAGACAAATTTGAAGAGCAAAGAAATTCCAAAGACATTAGGTCACAGGATTTCCCTACTGATCTTCCATCTCTACTCATGGGCTATTCAAGGACCTAACCTAAGTGACCGTCTCTGACACCTGGAGGGGAAGGACTAAAGACTTAAAGCCCCTATTCCAACTCAAATGTGTTACGCCTTTGCAGTCCGTTGTGGTCTGATAGTTCCAGGACATACAACTGAAGATCCAAATCAGCCCTCAACACCTCCCCAGTTGAATAATTATGGGATTCAGCAATGGCTGGGTGTCAAGAACAGATATGAAAAGACACAATTCCTCAAGATTGTGGAACTCCATCCAAATGAGTACCCTGTTGAAAAACAGGAAAAGAAATAGTAGGTGAGGTTCTATTATGATACCAGTAAATTGCATCCCAATAAATGTTTTGGTTCCCCAATAGCCTGGCTGCCCAGAGAGCTCCATTTTATACATTTAAGGCTGATTGGGAAGAAAACTGGAAATCTGTGACTCCACCCTGACCAAGGTCATCCACTACAGAAGACCCGAGGAAGATGTGATCAAATATGCCAGGAAACCTAAAACTAATGCTCCCTAACTAAAGAATTTACTTCAGGATATAACCCAGCCCTCTCAGAGGAAGAGGGAGAAAGGCAAGAAGGGAGCAAAAGGACGAGAACTCACAAATCGAGAAGCTGTGGCATTAAAGGGCACAGGAAGCCTTGGCTCCGTTTAAATATATTATTATAGGGATTTCCCTGGTGGTCCAGTGGTTAAGAATCAGTCTTGCAATTCAGGGGACGCCGATTCAATCCCTGGTCAGGGAACTAAGGTCCCACATGCTGTGGGACAACTAAGGCTGCATGCCACAACTATTGAGCCCATACGCCACAACTAGAGAGCCCGTGTCCCGCAACTATGGAGTCCATGTGCCACAACTACTGATCCCAGGTGCCCTGGAGCCCGCGTGCCACAACTAGAGAGTCTGCGTGCCACAACTAATGAGCCTGTGCGCTCTGGAGCCCACGCGCCACAACTAGAGAGAAGCCCATGTGCTGCAACGAAGAGCCCACACACTGCAATGATAGATCCCACATGCCACAACTAAGACCTGATGCAGCCAAAAAATAAATAAATGAATAAATAAATATATTATTATAGTGCCGCACTGAGACCTGGCACAGCCTAAATAAATAAATAAATAAATAAAATATTTTTTAAAATATAAATTATTATATATAAATATATATCTATGTATGATATATAATTAATATATTATATAAATATATAATAATATATTAATACACTTAATATACAATCAAATATACACATCATATTCTAAATAATTATAGTCACATTGATTATAAACATAATGTATTTGTATAGTTCTTAAATGAAAAGATGAATAATGTAAAAAATAATTTATCTTTAAGGCAGAAACATAGCTCAGAGGATACTTGCAAATGAGAAATGGGGACAGAGGTGGGAAGAAGTGTAAGTTGCTAATTTTCCCATCTTAATTGGGAGACAACAGAAACCTCTTGGTTTCTGAAGTTGTTCCATTGGTGTTGGTATTGAGGTTATTGATTTTAATAACCGAACTCTGGTCTAGCAATATCATAGGCTCTCATGAACTGCCAGTTGGAGTGTAACTGGTTGCCACTTTTCTGGAGAGTAAAGTGGCGTAATGTAGCAAAGGCCTGAAATTCCTTTATAACCTTTGACTCAGAAGTTTTACCTTTTGGAAATTATCCTACAGTAATCAGATGTACACACAACAATTTGTGTACACTCCAAATCCTGTATAACCAGGAGGATGGCAATGTAAGTCACAGTTCAAACAGGGGAATTTCTGAGAGGGAAAGTCAGTGCTATTAATAATATACCAGGACAACAGGTGTCAACAGGGTTGGTGCCAAACAAACCAGGATGTACTACAAGACCATAAAAATGTATTATTTTTATAATCAGGAAAAGAGAGTTACTTTTTTTTTTGTCTTAAGGCCGCGCCATGCGGCATGTGGGATCTTAGTTCCCTGACCGGGGATTGAACCCACACCCCCTGCACTGGAAGCTCAGAGTCTTAACCACTGGCCCGCCAGGGAAGTCCCAAGAGTTACTTTAAAATCTACTAAATTGTAAGAGAAAACAAAAGGGCAACGAACAAAAACAGTGCAGGAGTTACGGGGCCTTCCAGCTTGCACAGGCTGCGATACTGCCAGTCTAGCATCGAAAGGAACAGAGCGACTTGGAAGAGTACTCCTGGCTCCCTCTCAGCACTCGTCTGCCCACAGTCTGCTGTTGGCCAACATGACCCTTTCGTGACTCTCTGCTGTACACCTAGGATCTTTTCATCCAGAGTTTTCTTAACCTTTAAGTCATCAGAACAATCTAACAGAATCTTAACTACATAATGAATTGAACATCCAGTAAAAGAAAAGTTACTCAATAATAGGAAGCCATTCACACACATCTGTTAATGCACCAAGAATGACCACACACAGACAGACAGAAGCTCTTATACAGTTTTGTCCCAAGTGTCATGGAAGCTCAGAGGGTTGTCTCATTTGGTCAACCTTCCCTGAAAAAAATAAGATGAGGGAGGCTCTCAGAGAGGAAGACAGATTGAGGTAGAGTCTTGAAGGAAGTCTTCATTTTCAGGGACTGCAAGAAACCTTAGTGTAGCTGGTGCATGAGATATGAGTTAAGAACCCAAAGAGAAGATTCCAGGAAGAACAGATTGAGAAGGGTACATGGGTCCTTCTACTCCTCCATCCCCCACAATAACTCTCAGGTCTCAAGCTTGGTAGCTAAAAAATCATCTCTGATTGTGTCAGGGGTGTAAGTGCTTTGCTGAGCCAAGAACTACCTATGTTTCATTAGATGTCCATGTTGACAGCTTCCTCGGGCATAGATAACAATACAAAACACACAACTGCTCCAAGTCACCTTTGTCCTAACTCTAATGTGCACAGGATATGAAAATACCTGTTGGTGTTGTAGCTGCTAGGAGACCAGGATGGGGGGCGGGGATTGGGGGGAGTGGATGCTCTTTGCACTGCCATTGTCCAGAGAGAAGTGGAATTAGCAAGTCTCTTCTACAAATGGGAGCTCTCTGAACTCTGCTCAGTATGAGCAGACACAGTGGGGCTGATCTATAGGAGCGGTGTTAACAGCAATGGGTTGTCCAAGATCTCTGAGAGGATCAGCACTTAGATAATCTCATTATGGGTGGTGGTGTCAGACAAAGGAACTCAAGGGCAACATGATTAAAGGTTATACTGTAGCTGATATGAAGATCCAAGGCTGACTTGCCTCCTCTCCCTTGAACCCATTTATCATGAAAACACTGAAGGAGCAGAACTCATGGGCATAACCATAAACCAGTTTTACTTTGTTTCCCACTGTCTCTTTAAAGTTTGCTCACTGGGAGAAATTCTCCACCCCGAGATTAAAAACTCAGAAAATTACTGTCCAATCACTCACAGATAATAAAAGATCTTATGAACATTTAAAAATAAATCACAGGATCTCAACTTAGAAATTAAAATCCTAGTCCCATATGATAATCCAGATTCCAAACTTGATTTAAAGTTAAATCTTGTGGACTTTTCTAGTGAGGGCCTTCTGCGATCTTTCCCTCCTATCTCTCCTTCTGCCTAGTAATCTGATTTCTGACCTATTCCATTTCCTTTGCCCTGACAAATTGCGTTCACAGCTTGATTACTAAGCAGCCTCTTCAACTTGTCAGTCAGCAGCTAGCTGGCCTGTGTCTCACCCTTTGCTTTTTTGGGTCAGACCTCAGTCCACTTTGTCTCTCCAACCAGAGATGACACTCACAGTGCTGATGGAGAGTTCCACTGAAATCTTTTCTCTTGATTTGAGGTTAAGAGGGATGTACCCTCTGCTCTACACCCTTGCTCACAGCTCAGTAACAGCTCCCTGCAAATAAGTTCTATCTAAAATAAGCTTCCTCTGATGCCCAGAAACTCAATCCTTTTATACTCTCAGTGTTGGTGAGGAGATGAAGAGCCATGTAACTGGTTTCTACTTATTTCCTTTGAAAATGTACCTTTTGGCGTAACACGTCACTTTAGTACCTCTCTATTCACATGTGGTCCAAGGACGTGGCAGCATCAACATCACCTGGGAGCTTGTTAGAAACACAGAAGCTCAAGCCCCACCCCAGACCTACAAAATCAAAATCTGCATTTTAGCAAGATTGCCAGGTGATTTGTATGCACATTAAATTTTGAAAAGCGTTGCTTTTTCAACGTTCTTGGCGACTCAGTCAAAATTTTCTACTTAATTTCCTGTTACCGCATTTACAGTTCAATATTCTAATGTAGTTGTGTGGGTTCTAATTTCAGAAAGGAGGAGTGCCCATGTCTGTCCTTTGCAAGTCCAGATCTCAAACCGTCTAGAGAACTAACTTAAATGTCTTTCTATCAAATTCAAATGTTCCTCTGTTATCGGGCTGGCCAAAAATTTCATTCGGGTATTTGTAAGCGCTTACAAAAACCCGAACGAGCTTTTTGGCCAACCCCCAATACTTCAAATTCAACATAATCTAAACCAAAGTCATCATTTTCCCCCAAACTTGACCCCTTTTCCTGACACCTCTTACCTATAAACCTACCTATTTTTCAAGACCTGATAAAGGTCAAGCTCTGCCAAGACTTTTTTTCTTGACCGTTATAGCCCACACTGGTCACTCCCCAGTCTCAATTCACATACCATGTCATCCTTGAGCACTTGTTATGTCCTGCTATTTTTCATTTATGTTATACTGCCCTGAATTGAATTTTTCTTTCATTCAATAATATTTATTGAGCACTTTTTTTGTGCTTACCAATGTTCTAGGAGTTGGGGACACAGTAAAGAACAAAACATTAATTTTCTGCCCTCGTGAAATGCATATTCTTGGGGGAGAAAGAGACAAAAAATAGATAAACAGAAAAATATATAATCTCATATCATAACAACGACTATCAAATTGAAATCACCAGTCCCAACCTCACCCTTTATCTGCAGCTCTTATAGTCAACTCTCTGCTCAATATCTTCACTTGGATGTCTATATGCATCTCAGATTTAACTTACCCCAACTGAACTCTGGATTTTCACTGGAACACCCTCTTTTTCCAGTGGCCTACATCTCAACAAATGGCATCCCCATCCCCATAATCTTCTCTTTTTCTCACACCCGACCTTCACTTCATCAGCAAATCCTGGTAACTCTACTTCTAAAATATTACCACTTCTCTCCACCTCCTCTGCTACAGCTCTGACCAGGTCACCAACAGCTCACTTGGACCTCTGCTTCCAACTCAATCCCTCTACTACAGTATGGTGAGTACTCTACATGGCAGCCTGAGCAATCCATCCTTTTATTTTATTTTATTTTTTTTTATTTTTTTATTTTTTTAATTTATTTATGGCTGTGTTGGGTCTTCGTTTCTTTGCGAGGGCTTTCTCTCTAGTTGTGGCAAGTGGGGGCCACTCTTCATCGCCGTGCGCGGGCCTCTCACTATCGCGGCCTCTCTTGTTGGGAGCACAGGCTCCAGACGCGCAGGCTCAGTAATTGTGGCTCATGGGCCCAGTTGCTCCACGGCATGTGGGATCTTCCCAGACCAGGGCTCGAACCCGTGTCCCCTGCATTGGCAGGCAGATTCTCAACCACTGCGCCACCAGGGAAGCCCAATCCATCCTTTTAGAGAGTAAATCTGAGCATTCCCAAGCTCAAAACCCTCCAGTGGTTTCCACTACACTAAGAATTAAACCCAGAGACCCTACAGACTCTGGAATCCTTGCTATCACTCTGACTTCAAATCCCATCACTCTCCCATCCCTTTCCCACCCGAGCCACTCTGGTCCATGATATGTTCTTTGAACCACACAGCAGGCTCCCTTCCCAAGGCCTTTGCAATTGCTTGGACCATTTTTCCCCCAGACACCAGAGGCTTGCCTTCTCACTTCCTTCTGATCTCTCTCCACTCAAGTATCACTTCCTCAGAGAGGTCTTTCCTGACTGATCTATTGCACAAGGCACTCTCTCATCTTCTCCTTTTCTTTTCTTTATAACATTTACCTGTAACCGCCCCCCACACCCTCATACACATTTGTTGATTCTATTTGTTTACTGTCTGTCTCCTCACTAAAATGTAATTACCCTAAAATGTAATTTCCATGGGGAGCAAGAAATTTTTTTTTCATGCTCAGCATCTGGATCAGTGCCTAGAGAGAGTAGACATTCAATACATATTTGTTGAATAAATGAACAGCAGCTAAAGTACCTAAGTTTGCAAATTATTTAGTTTGTTTAATAACAGCCCAAATTGTCCCTGTAATTATGTCACTGCCACTAACTTGCATTTTTAAATACATCTTTAAATAGAATTACAGCTGGGAATTGGCCCTTGCCTGTCACAGCAGGACAGTGTCATGCCCGCAAATACTGTTCATCACATGTGTGGCAATAGAAGAAAAATTTGAGAACTGTTGCTCTAAAACACAATTTCCAGGCTCACTGTGCAGACTTTGTTTTTCTGGAGGCATTTGGTGACAAGATGGGGGGCACAACCTCAGGAAGCTGTCCACTGACCTTCTTTGAGAAGGTGGGAAGATGTTGCCGCCCTCATTCCATGAGGAATGCACACGCTAGCACCTTACCTGCAGCGGAGCAAAGATGCAGACATCTTTTTGATGGTAAGGTCCTTTCTATATGGCACTAGTTGTTAACCGTGACTGCATTTGAGACCCACACAGGAGGTTTTAAGAAATATCAGTGTACCACCACACCCCCAGAGATTCTGATTTAATTGCTTTGGGTGCACCTAGGGGTTGGTATTTGTTAAAAGCTTTACTGGTGATTTTTATGTGCAGCCAGGTGGCTAACCACTGGTGTATAACCCGCTGGTGCCAGGGTAACACTGAATGAATGCACATTCTGGGCAGAGCCAATTACAAGGCACTCAGGGATGGGACCCAGGAACCAGAGCTGATCTCCATCCCCCTTGAAGAACTCACAGCCCTGAAGAGGGTGTCACAGTTGCATGATCACATCCCAGTTAGAACATGGTGAACACTTTGGTGTTTGATGATGGCCCTAGAGGCGTGGAAAACTAGGAAGATTCAAGAAAAGAATGAATGAAAAGATCTGAGGAGTTTGGAATATAAAACATGTGAGGCAAAAGTCAAAAGTTAGATTGATTTAGCCTGGAGAAGTAGAGTTGGTAGAAGAAGGTTAGTAGAAGTAAAATTTCTGACTATCTTTAAGTGTATACATTTATCCCCCATGAAGAAAAGTCTAGTATGCAAAAAATTGAAATGTGCAAAATAGACACAGGAGGGCGTAATCATTTATACCTGTACTACGTACACAAATACATGCAGATTAATTACAGGCAGATATTTACATAGAGTTCTCCACGGGCTGGATGCTGTTCTAAGTTCTGTGTAGAGCTGTGCATATATATTCACTCATTTAGCCATACGACAACCCTATGAAATCGATATAAATATTATTCTCATTTTAGGATAAAGAATTTGAGGCACTGACATGTTAAGTAACTTGCCTTTGTTACCATATGGATCTGGAGTTTAAATCTAAGTAGATTGGTTGCAGAGTCCATACTCTTAACCATTATTTTGTACTGCATGCATGTGAATATATATGTATATATGTGTGTGTGTATGTATGTATATGTATATACATATGTTACATACACTGTGCATGAGTATATGTGTGTCTAACATACTAGATAGGTAGCTATGTACTACTGTGTGTGAGTACACACACACACACACAGATATACATATTATATATATGTGTAGATTATGTTTTAATGAACATATATACACATTTTGCTTTACAAAAATATGCACAGTTTCCTTTAAATAATAAGTATACTTATTTATACGATAATTTATAATATTGGAGTTTACAAATAAGTAAGCAAGAAATTTAAAGAGAAAAACACTTCTGTTATCATGTGATAACCCATTACAAATCCCTTGCAGTGAAAGTTTTTTGAGACAGATTAATGGGAAGGCACAAGTAGTTCAATGGAAGGTCTTGTATATTTGTTCTGGATCATTTTAGCATGTGATGAATAAATTCGGTGAAAAATGTATTCTTTTGGGATTTTCCTGCTGGACAAGAAACAAAAATTAAAGTCTGACTTTTGAATATTAAGGCTGCAGTTCAGTGACTGAATGACTCATTGTTCTTCTAATTGGCTAACTGGCCTTAGGGGAATGGGGGGTGGTGTAGGGGAGGCTGGCAGTTCCTGCCTGCACACAACAGGACCATTAAAAAGCTTGCGTGAGTTTGGTTTGCTTTCTTTTGCTTTGCCTGTTGCTTTTTTAATGAATTAGGCAAGGTGCTTAAAGGATTGTCCAGTAGAGCAGCTGAAATATCATTTTCACAAATGCCATATAAAATTTTCTTGGAAATAAGCCCTGGGTTTATTGCAACAATCTATTCAATAATGAGTATGCACACGGTAATAAAAATGAACATAATTCCTCTATTTCCTATTGATTTACTTAAGAGAAAAATTTAGAAACCCTCCAATGTTGGATTGAAATTCTTTAATTTTTTTGTATTTATAATTTGATAATTATAATGAGACCTTAATTGAAAGGTTAATCCTAAGTAAACTCACAACATAATCATTTGGTCAATTTAATTAAATGGTACTGGGTTTAAAGAGTGTGTAGTAACAATGAAGAAACATAAACTGAGGAAGAGAAGTGAAAGTCTCAGAAGCTTGAGAAGAATTGTGAAATAAAATCCATGTTTATGGCAAGACAAGAATATAAAAATTCTTCTCTGCCCTTTGGCCTCCCCCTCTCCCCTCACTGTGCACTGTGTATCTGCATTATGCATCTACCAAACCTACCCCATCAGTAGGAATACCTGCTCAACCATAAACAGCAACATTCTCCTAGCACCAACAAAACAACTCCTTAAAAGATAACATTCCTTCTTGATCTTGGTGCTTAAATCTGGATTATGTAAACTGTCAATAATACATCATTTATTGTATAGCCCTCTGTCTCAGAAAACTTATATAAACTGTCTTGACTTTTAATGGGCGGAACAGTTCTCAGAGCTTTCCGAGATGCTCTTCCTGGGTTATAATCCTCAAAATTGGCTCGAATAAAACTTTCCAGTTCTTTCTTAGATCGACTGATTAATTTTTTGCTGACAGGATGAATAAGTAGGAAGGAAGACACCAGTTCCACTGGCCTTTGTTTTCATTGTACTGAAGTTGTAGATAGTTAGGGAAATATTTGAGTAGTGAAGATGAGACAAAGATGCTTTATAGAATACTGATGATCAAACTCTTCTTGTAAAAGGGCAGTCGCTCATCTTGGTTAAAACCTATTAAAGGGCTTCCCTGGTGGTGCAGTGGTTGAGAATCCGCCTGCCAATGCAGGGGACACGGGTTCGAGCCCTGGTCTGGGAAGATCCCACACACCGCGGAGCAACTGGGCCCGTGAGCCACAACTACTGAGCCTGCGCGTCTGGAGCCTGTGCTCCGCAACAAGAGAGGCCGCGATAGTGAGAGGCCCGCGCACCACGATGAAGAGTGGCCCCCGCTCGCCGCAACTAGAGAAAGCCCTCGCACAGAAACGAAGATCCAACACAGCCAAAAATAAATAAATAAATAAATAAATTTAAAATTACCTTTCTCTAAAAAAAAAAAAAAACCTATTAAAGACCAAATTAGCCTATTTTTTAAAAAGAGAAGCCCTGCAGAGTCATTCTTTCTCTAGGATCACATTTCCTTTGTCTAGAAGGATGCGTGTTATGAATGTAAATGCATTTTTTAGATTTATGAAGTGATTTGTGGAGCATCACTAGCATTTCAATCCTCTCTGTTAGCTGGATTTCCTGGGGGCTGTGTCTACCACCGTTCCCCCCATGCCCCATGCAGTCTCCCCTGCGATTAGGGTCTCTGGAAGACTGGGCACATTTTGCCTCTGTAGGCTGCACCTTGCCTATTCTTAGCTAAGGTTTCTGTTCAAAACCCCTCCCTGTTTCCTTACCCCGGTGATGGGGCTACAACCCCAGGGCCCCTGCTTTTTTTCCTTTTTTTAAGCTATTGAACTGTACGCTTTATTTATTTTTTTAATATTTATTTATTTATTTGGCTGCATGCGGACCTTTGTTGCCCCCCCCCTTTTTTTTTTTAGTTGCAGTACGCAGGCTTCTTAGCTGCGGCATGCGAACTCTTAGTTGCAGTATGCATGCGGGATCTAGTTCCCTGACCAGGGATCGAATCTGGTCACCCAGCATTGGGAGCATGGAGTCTTAGCCACTAGACCACCAGGGAAGTCCCCCAGGGCCCCTGCTTTTATCCTTCTTGACAAAGACCTAAAGGAGATACAGCTCCTGGCACTAGCCAGATCTTCTCATCAGAGGCAACCTTCCAAGCAGGAGGTACCATTAGATCATATCAGGCCTGGGAGAGAAAGATTGGCCATCAGTAGGAGGAAAGGACTGACAAACTTCTCAAAGGCATAGAACTTGTCTTATTCACTTCACATTTCCAGAGCCACCAATAGTGCCTTACAGTCACAGGTGTTCAGTAAATACTGGTTGCACTGAACTTGGACTCTTCTTCTCTTCCCCCTCCCAACTTCATCTTCAGGATCAGTGGCCCACTCTGGGTTTCTTTAAGAAGCTACCATAAAAAATACTTTACTTAAGGCTTCCCTGGTGGTGCAGTGGTTAAGAACCTGCCTGTCAGTGCAGGGGACACGGGTTCGAGCCCTGGTCCGGGAAGATCCCACATGCCGCAGAGCAACTAAGCCCGTGCGCTACAACTACTGAGCCTGTGCTCTAGAGCCCACGAGCCACAACTACTGAAGCCCACCTGCCTAGAGCCCGTGCTCCGCAACAAGAGAAGCCACCATAATGAGAAGCCTGCGCACTGCAACGAAGACCCAACGCAGCCAAAAATAATAATAAATAAATAAAAAATAAATAAATTTATAAAAAAATACTTTACTTAAATGCCTAGCATGTGATTTGATCCAGGTTAACAAAATTTCCAAAATTTAGATACCTTAACTTCAAAAAAATTTTTAGAAGGTATGGTATGTAATTGGGGATATAAAGTATGATAAGAAATAAATGAGTT
The DNA here is from genome assembly GCF_949987535.1 of Balaenoptera acutorostrata. Classification (NCBI taxonomy): domain Eukaryota; kingdom Metazoa; phylum Chordata; class Mammalia; order Artiodactyla; family Balaenopteridae; genus Balaenoptera; species Balaenoptera acutorostrata. The sequence goes on from NC_080073.1 coordinate 44,527,634, forward strand.
TAAAAATTATATATATATGTGTGTGTGTGTGTATATATATATATATATATATATATATATATATATGTTAAAAACTAGCAGTTACCAAAATGCCCTTCAATAGTTGAATGGATAAATAAATTGTGGTATATTCTTGTAACGGAGCCCTACACAGCAACAAGAATGAACAGTCTACAGCTACACACAAAAACATGAGTGACTGTCACAAATATAATTTTCAGAGAATGAAGCCAGATACAAGTGGAGTATTTATATAAAGTAAAAAACAGGCTAAATTAATCTATGCTATTAGAGGTCATAATAGTGGTTACCCTAGAGGCAGTGATTCTCAACCAGGTATAATTTGATCCCCAAGGGATATTTGGCAATGTCTGGAGAGACACTTTTGGTTGTCATACTGAGGAAGAGGGTTGCTACCAGCAGCTAGTGGATAGAGACCAGGGGTGTTGCTAAACATCCTACAATGCACAGGACAGCTCCCCGCAGCAAAGAATTGTCCAGCCTAAAACATCGACAATGCTGAGGTTGAGAAGCCCTATCTACCAGAGGGGTAGTGGTAACATTCTGTTTCTTGATCTGCATACTGTTTACACAAATGTGTGCAATTGGAAAATTCATCAAGTTATACACATATGGTAGGTGTACCTTTCTATAGGTATATTGTCCCTTAACAAAAAGTTTAAAAAATGTTAAAAAGCTACCTATGGTTTAGAAAACCTTTAGTTAACAAAAATACATCCTAGGACTCAATTAAATCTAGACTTAGTAGAAAATAGAAAAAAAGTAGCATTTTATAGAAAACCCTAAATTTTAATGATAAAACACAGTGTAAATAGTTCACTCATCATATCTTGTACTAAACATCAGGATTTAGGGTGTACTCTAAAATGACAATAACAACTTCAAAAAAAGCATCATGCACTAATAAAAAATGCATGAATGTTTTATTTACCAGAAAATCCTGGTTGATCTGTAGATAGGAATCTGGCCAAGTCACTTAGAACCAGGATTTGTGTTGTCAGCATCTGCAGAGACCAAAGAAGAAAACAGCTACTTAAAAAATGCTCCACTGCCTCTTGCTGGGACCTTTCTCTGCAGCCTGCAATCTGCAGCATCTCCTGTTCTGTGACTGTTGGTTTGCAAACTGGGTCCCGCACACAGAGGGCAAGGAGGGACTGAAAAAAGAGAGGACGATTCCAGATTAGTAGGTGTCAGGTTTAATGAGCAAGGGAGTTTACACAGGAGGCTTGTCTTGGGTAGCTGCAAGACGAGTAGATCTCATCTGCTTGCCAGAATGTTAAAAGTTTATATAGAGGCCTTAACTAGGTTCAATCACGTATACTGTCCAGGTGGTCTCAACAACACCTTATGCTCTTAAGGCTGGATTCTTGAAACAGCTCCTAGTGTGGGAACAGTGGGCAGAACAAACATTCCAAGGACAGGTCCAGCTTGAGGGTCAACTGTTATGTCGCTCAATGACTTTCTCCAACAGTTATGGGGTCCTTTGGTCTGTGAAATTTACAAAGTTTTTCCAGCATGAATTGTCCTTGACAGAGTATTTTGAATGGGAAAGTCTATTTTGGTCATCTTGTCCATGTTTCACATTTGTATGTTGGGTGTGTCTTTTTAATTCACAGGCCTCCAATCAAGGGAGGCCTCATGTGGCAGAATGTAGGTCCCAAAATCATGGACTCCAATCCAGATGGAAGGAGGTCTTGGCAGGAGGTAAGTGTATTTTGCACGTGGAAAGGACATGAATAATTGTGGCCAGAAGATGGACACATGGATGGAGATTATTTATAAAAAGGCCATAATGATTTCCTTCCCCTTATCTAGGCCTCCATGCGATGTGACTTGATAGCTCTTTCTACATGGAGATGAAGTCGATTTCTCCACTGCTTTAAATCCAGCCTGGACTTGAGACTTGTTTTGACAACTAGAATGCGGGGCAAATGAGGTCGCCCCAGTTGAGAGCCTGGTCCTCAAGAGGCCTAGCATGCTCCTGCTCACTTTCTTGGAACCATGACTCTGCCATATGAATAAGCCTGAGCTGGTCTGCTGGATAATGAGAGCCCACATGAGACCACTAGAGACAAGCCATCCCCAGTGAGGCCTTCCTAGCCCAGCCAGGCCTGCCCCCTCATGTACGAAGTGAGTCCAGCCAAGACCAGAAAAACCACTCAGCTGAGCCCAGCCCACACTGGCAACCCACAAAATGATGAACTAAATAATTTAGAATGATTTCTTATGCAGCACACACCTTTGTTCTCAGAAAGATGGCTGTAAGCAGCTCTGGCACTTATTCTATTCATGTCAAGTCCAGTTTTATTAATAGTCCCTCTTTCTCAATAGTGGAGTGAAAGTCCCTCAACTGAATATTAGTGATCTCACTTGAGTAACCCAGCTCAGTCACTGTGGCCAGGGGGTTAGACACGTGGTGGCCGTACCTGGGTCCTTCCTAGAAGCTGGAACAATGAGATGGACTGTGAAGAAGTGACAATTGCCAAAAGGTAAAAAAATAATAGATGTCTAATGCATAGTACACTCTGTATCTCATTGCCTCTAATGTGAAAATTCGGCTGCTGTGATGCTTCCAACTGGTTGATCACTCACTGCTTTGTAGATTCTGCCATCACCACTGGCACCAAAGCAAATTCACTCATTACTAATTCTACTTGCATAATTTGAAACATAGAAGATCACTAGGAAAAGAAGTCCATTAAGAGCAAATTTTGTATTTTAGGTGCTTCAGTATTTGGATTTCTGGATAACTTATTTTCTACCATATTTTATTCCTGAAGCATACCAGAGCTCTTCATTTTCTCCTGAAAATGAAGGAAGGATGTGTTGGCCCATTTTATGCCCTGATGTGTTATGGAATGAGATGCATTGTAGGGAATACTCCTGTTTTTATAGAAAGTAGAAGGACGCTAAGCAAAATGTGAAGCAAGAGATGTTGTTTATGCTTGAATAATAAGTATAGAAAGAATTGACAGATCATGGACAAAAGAATACCATTTCCTTTAATCTTATTTAATAAGCCTTGTCTTTGAGTCTTTTGATTTTCTCTGGCTGACTTGTGGATGTGCTTGACTTGAATTCATTTACCCTCAAAAATAATGAAGACTAGGAGATGGACATGGTATGAGTGGGAAATCTGATGGAAAGAATTGACAGGGCTTAATAATCTTTCTGCAGATGAACACTGTGTGGGTTCCTCCTGTTAAAACACTGGTTTTGTGAAGGGTAATTCATCAAATCATCCCAGTGAATGAACCACTCAGGAATGAACCATAATATATTCATAGGATGGGTTAGTCTGCAGCTGTTAAAATAGTGTTTCTAAGGAATATTAATTGACATGGAAAAGTGTACATAATTTTTTGTCAAGAGAAAAATATTTCTAGAAGTGTATTATGTCATATATATACATATATATATATAACAAAATATTACCATTGGGGTTTCTAAAGACAGATAATTTGAGTGCATTTCTCCCTTTAATGCCTCTTTATGTTTTATAGGCTCCCAGTGTTATAACGTGTTACTTTTGTAATTATAAAATATAATAATGAAAATGTAAAATGTATCAATTAACTATTGTAGTACCACATAGAAAGTCATGCTGTCAAAATATTTGCAACCAGGATAAAACAATTCCCTAGCTCCTCAAGATGTGTCCCTTTTGTATGCATGTGAAATTAGCATTGCAGTCTGATGGGTATATTCTTCTGAGGGCTGCCAGATCTAAGCGAAACGAATAATTACTGACACTTCAGAATACACCTTATATTCCAGACCCTGTTCTAAGTATTTCACATGCTTTAACCTATGTAATACTCACACCATCCTATGAAGTAGTTACTATTATTACCATTTTATACATGAGAAAATTGAAGCATGGAGATTTTAAGTTAAGATGGGGTAGAGTCAGACTCCAGAGTTCTTGCTCTTGACAACTGTTCTGCAGTTCTCTCCTGTCTTGTGAGAAAGGATTCCAGGTACTACTCATCTTGAAAAGGAAAGACGTCTCAGAGAGAAAGAAGAATTGTAAGTGCAGAGTTCAAGTAGTCATGAGAAAGCCTTGACCTCCTTCTCTTTGTCTATTCATGGAGGAGTTCATCTTGAACTTTGAGGACAGCACGTGCTATGTAGAAGCTGAAGAGGGATGTGGGAAAGAAGAGACTCCAGCACAATCTCTGCCTTATGGGGTCCATTTGTAATGGTTGAGGTACAGTACAGGTGACTAAACTGGTATTGTAGGGCAGGCTGTCCATAAAATATTGGTTGTGTGCTAAACTAAAGGATTCCATGCTTTCATAAACTTGAAAATCACTGGATTAGGAAAAGCTAGAAGTCTGTTGCAGGACTTCTCAGAGCCTTTATTATGCTCATGTTATGTTTTAGTATATATGGAGCAGGTATAGTGTATACCATTTCCCAACTTTGTTCAACCACAAAACATCTTTCTCATGGAACATCTTCTAATAGTTCCCCAAGTTAATGTTCTGTGGAACAAAATTTGGGAAACACTGGTCTCAAATAATGGTACTTTCTATATTATTTCCATTTCCCCCTGATCGTCAATGATTTTTAAAAAAATCTTATCTCAAGTGTCCTCTGGAGATACAAGGAAAGGATTTGTATCCCTGTTTGGATATGTTTATTGGAGGAAGGGTAGCAATCTACTGAGGTCAACAAGATAGATGCAGCCATGAGCACCAATGGGAAATAAATTTTGGTGATGGAATAGGAATGATGCCTAAAACATCACCCAGTCCTCCAGGAATTGTCTCTCCTTGTACAGTAAACCCTGGGAGGCTCTTTGTTAGTGAAACAGGGTTTCCTTCTAGTAATATTAATTGAGCTTGGTTCACTGAATTGCAGGACTTCCTGTATGATATACACAGTTCCCAGATAAGCATATGGAAGAGCTCATCATCAGTGATTTAAGTCAAAAGATGTGATGGCCATCACATGGGAATAATACTACATTCTCATTTTTCATATGGCAAAGAAATAAGAGAGCTTCAAATAACTGAAACGTCAATGTGGACAGTCCCTATCCCCTGCACATGCTCATCTTAAAAAATACTGTAGAGTCCGTAGTGTGTTTGAGTTTTAAGGTCATACATGGAAAGAAGTTGAAAATTCATGTTAGAAGGAGACTGCCAGGTAAATTATTACTAGGAGCATCACTGTGCTTGCTGATTAACTGATAAATATTCAAAAATGTTTTTGTAAATGCCTTGAAATTGCAACTATGGCTTATTTTCAGAATGGTGGAGAGAGAACAAAAGTAGTGAAGGAAAAGCACAGAAAATCACTAAAAGGAATTGTTAGATGACCTCAGTGAGTGAGCCCATCCTAGATCATTCAGCCATCAGTCAACCTACTTCCTGAATGGGCCTAGCAATAAAAGTCGAGCCAGCCCAATTCAAGGAACCACCCAGCCAACCCATAGAATGATAAGCTAAATAAATGCTTACTGTTTTAAGTTGCTAAGTTTTGAGTTGGTTTGTTATACAGCAACTAATATAGTGTTCTTGGCATGGTGAGGATTTGGGGTCTTTCCATTGATGACCTGATCCCCCTTTGGCTCTTAATGTCGTCGCAGAGCCTCTGAACTTCAGACAAATCCTGCATCAGTTCCCAAGGCAAACCACCTCACACCCCCTGCAGCAGTATTTTCCAGTCCCCCCCTGGGGACAGTGGCCCCTACAAGCTTGCTGGCTCTCAACTCCTAGTACCTCCCACATTCTTTCACGGGGGTATATAGAGATTTATGAATTCCTTCCTTGCTAGATAGGAGCCAAGGGAGCATCACGGTGCCATCTCCTGTTCTTTCTCACTTTAAATCTGCCACAATTCCATTCCTATTTGGCAGCAGCTGCTCTGTGTTGCCAGATGGGATCCAAGTGAGTCTGTCTCCTTCTAGAATTCCAGATGGGTTGTGGAAATAAATGGAGACCATGCAAATGAGAAGCCACCATTACTAGTGTTTGGTAGAGTCAAGGCAGGCAGGAGTGTAGAAAAGCTTTATACTAAAAGAAAAAAGGAAGGCTTTAGGTATGTGCTGACTGAAGGTTTTGTTGGCATAGGAAATCTGGCTGCAGGCTAACTAGAAGTGGGGCATCTTACGAGGCTGGTTTGGAAAGCATGTTTGGCTTTCTTTGGTTGGTCCTCAGCTGGAAACTGGGGCGAAAAGTTGGCAATTATTAACAAAGTGCTAATTGTTCTAGGTCAATTGCTATAGAGGTTGTGCTTTCACTCCCTGAACTGGCTGCTGCAGAGGTTCTGAGTCAATATTCTACTGCCTTGTATATTGTGCTGGCCATTGTCCATTTGTATATTCAGTCTCTCAGTCCCCCTTTTGGTCATCATTTCACTTGCATGATGTTCAGACCAATTCAGGAAAGGCTACAGATCCAGATCGTCACTGTTTGGCAATTGTTCGGTTGTCTTCATGGTCAACTGTATTGCAAGATCATCTTGAGCTTTTTGTTGTTGTAGCATCATGGTGATTAGCTGGCAAGAGAGCAGCTGTGCAGGGGGATTTATGATTCTGGACAAAATCCAAGGGGCCAGTATCATGATCTCTGACAAAGACAAGAATAATTAACAGTCCCTATAAGATAAGATGCTTTAGAACCAGGAACCCAATTGCTCAACCTAGGCCAAGTGAACAAATTCCATGGGCTATGAGGAACAACTTTAAAAAGCCAAGTAGTTTTCTCCAGAAGACAATGTATTGCCTGTTCGACTTTGCCTGTTTCATTAATCTAAGTAGAGCAAGAAGTGTTAGCAATGGCACAGACACCTCCCTGACTAGCCAAAGAGAAATCTAGAGCAATGCAATTGTTCATCACTACTTGTGCCGATGAGTTAAGATTGGTCTGTGTTTCATCTAGGATGGAGATGGTAGTGCTAATAACTTCTGCCAAAGTTAATAAGCTTCTTAGAGTACTTTCTACTTGAATGATTCACACCATTGGGAACACTGCTCTGATTGTTCACATAAACAATTAGTAATTTCCCCAGTTGGAGTGCTTGAATCATCAAGGGTAGGCTCATTTGGGAACTTGCATCTGAGTTGGAATTTTCTAAGTTGGTGATATATAGAATTAGGGTCTTCCTATACAGCAAGTCTTGGAATACTATTCCTAAAGTGCTTGAGGTATTAGCCTGAGGAAAACAAGACCAGGCATCCTGGTTGCAAGGGAAATAGTATCCAGTAGGGGGCACATGGAAATCCAGGAGAAAAAGAGTTGTTGACAGCGGGAGGTCAGAAGAAAGGCCTTCAGTAGCCAAGTTACATATTTGGATCTCTTATTAATCTCTTCCAGGTGGCAAGTAATTGGCTCATCATCCCATAAAGGTTGTTGAATGCAAATGTAGAACCAGTTGTAATAATTGGTTCTTTTTCTGGGAGAGAGGACACTACCAAATTTGCATGTTGACTTATTTAAGTTCATTTGTCTGTGTAGATGCAAATGCCATTGGCCGTAATTCCCTGTGATCTTGCTTGATAAGACTGGAATTGTCCAGAGTTTTTTATCGTGATGATCATGGTGATGGATGAAGTATTCCTGGATCAGTAAGGTTCAGATTAGTGGCTACTGTGTGGATGTTAGAAAGTGTGCTTTAATCTAACAATTGTAATAAAGAGGAAAGAGAAGAGAAAAGGGGCGAGGATGGATGGACAGTAACCAGAGGTTTATAGAAAATGAGAAGAAGAATGGTTATAAGCAAGTAGATGAATAACAAAATGGGAATAAGTCAGGGGTTTTAGTCCCATGTCTTGGGCAGAAGCTGTCTACTATCCTAAGTCATCTGCATATTCCAAAGGTCCCAGGACAACTGTTTACTTCCAAAGGTTGGCTATGAGTAGAGGAATTCTGAGAATCCTAAAGTTGAGGTCCCTTACTGGAACAGCCTACCAGCTGTGTGGATTTCTGAATTGTTTCTTCAGTCGTGAAACATGGACCCAAGGACTGACTCCCTGGAGTTTCACTGCTGTATTTGTTGTTACAGTACCTGATGAAGTCCCTTCCAATGAAGTTCAAGGGTAGTTTTTCTCCAATGTCCCTTCCAACACATGAAATCTCCTGGTTTCAGATCATGAGGAGGCTGAGGCTGTGTAGGAAGATGTTGCGGGAAGGCAGCTTTAACCTGTTGATGATAAGATTGAGTACATGAGTCCCTCGCAAATTTTTGCCATCTCTGCATGCAGCAGGGTAGAATATCAGAGGTGAAACTCCTAAAAGCATGGGTCTTCCAGTTACCAGATCATAGAGGGATAACTGATGTATCCCTGAAGGAGTGGATTGTATGGCTGTAATCACCTACAGTTTCCTCTTTTCTCTGCGTGCATGATTGAATTATCTAAGCAAATTTTACTGAGAATCTTTTGGGTATGGCTTTTTGCCCTAATTGGGAGGCCTCTTTGGACCATTGGGTTTATTATAAAAAGAGGGACTCTGTAGATCCCTTTCTGTGTTAGTTCAATCAGTTTTTGCCATCCAGGATTGAGCATCTGAGATTTTAACCAACGTGTGTACAAGTTAACGTAATTCAAGTAACCCTGAGACATACATATCCAAAGGAAGTCTAAATTCTCCAAATAGTAGCTGGCCTTGTCTGGGTTAGAGAAATTCTGAATTATAACTGTAAATTCAGCTCAGGCCCAAGGCATACCTGACTCATGGGAGGGATGGATTTTTAGAAACAATTGGTATACGGGGTTTTAGGAGAGTTAGTAGGAAAAGGTAGGAGATCTGGACAAGGGAACGAAGAGGGAGGAGTTGACAGAAGTGTAGAAGGAGAGAGATCAGAAGGATAAGGGGGAAGTGGGGGACTTCCTTGGTGGTGCAGCGGTTAAGAATACACCTGCCAATGCAGGGTACATGGGTTCGATCCCTGGTCCAGGAAGATTCCACATGCTGCGGAGCAACTAAGCCTGTGCGCCACAACTACTGAGCCTGCACTCTAGAGCCCATGAGACACAACTGCTGAAGCCCGCATGCCTAGAGCCTGTACTCCGCAACAAGAGAAGACACTGCAATCCGCAATGAAAAGCACACGCACCGCAAGGAAGAGTAGCCCCTGAAAGCCCGTGCGCAGCAACGAAGACCCAATGCAGCCAAAAATAAATAAATAAATTTATTTTTAAAAAGGGGGGTAGTGGGAGAGCTGGATATAGGGAGGCAACTGAAGGACAAAGAGGGAGAATTTATTCAGGAAACCAGTCTAGTTTGTTGTTGCTTAAGTTTGTCAGGTTGCTATTTAACTTTGGTCAAAGAATCTTTCAGTGAGGCAATTTTTCGATCAGAATTTCATTTGGAGGCCTCTGCATGAAAAAATGTTGCCCGTTAAAACTGAGATATCTTAGTCCCTTTATTTTCTAAGATGCTTCTCAAATGAACAATTTTGTTCAAGCCAAATGTTCCCAGAGTGGCTACTGAAGATCCAAATCATCACTGATGAAGTTATGCTATTTAGAGCAATAGGTACAAGAATTAGGATTGTAACAAGAGTTCAGGTAGAAAGGAGGAGCTTCTCTTGGAGGAGGGGGAGAGGACTGAGACTTAGATGATCCCTTGAGAGCAGGCAACAGTGAATCCAAAGTGATGCATATGCACTTTGTATCTCGGACTCCCAGCCTGATGGTTGGCTGCCTCTGATCGCAGGTCTGACAACTGGCACCTCCAGGCAGGTGGAAAACCAAAGAGAACATCCTCTTGGGATAAAAGCCAAGCTCTCAGAACAAACAAATGTATAGAAAAAGAACCGCACCTAGTTTTATTGGTAACTTGGCAAAATTGGTTTAATTGGACTCTGGTTTAGTGAGAACCACAAATTTAAGCTTATAGGTCCTTATGCCTGTGTTCTCCCCTGTGATTCTCCTTCATATGACACTTTTAGATGACACAACGCAAAACAGAGAGCAAAATGGATTGGAAAAGAATGACCTGATTCCCCCAAGGATGCCAAACAAATGGGGACCAATAACAAAACTGAGAACAAATAGCTGAGGAATTCAACACAGAGAGGGTGGAGTCCAGACCCAGGGCTGACTTGCGGTGTTGGTGAGAACTTGACAAGCCACATGTGGCTCCTGTGGGTATCGAGCCTGGTTGAAGGCTGGGGTCTGCAGTCGTGAGCAATGTGGAATGTCTTGGTGGGACCTTTAGGAAAACTATGGAAATAAATGAAGACCACCAAATGAGAACAAACAGAAGCTTTTAATTTAGAGTTTGTGTTTGGCAGAAACTCAAAGGCAAGCAGGGGACTGGGAAAGCTTTATAATGAAAAAAAGGGAAGCCTTCACTCGTGCTCTGATTGGAGGCCGTTGGCAGGGGGAAGCTGGAGGTGGGTTAACTAGGAGCAGAGCAGCCTATGTGATTGGTTTGGGAGCATATTTGGCATTCTCTACTTAGTCTTAATTGGAAACAGGGACAAAAAAAATAAGGAAGCTGGTAGCCACTGGCCAAGTCCACTGAGGGCTGATTGCTGCAGAAGTTGTGGTCTGTCTTCCTGGGCTGGTTGCTGGAGAGGTCTTGGGTCAGAGTGCTGCTGCCATATATGGCCTGGCTGTTGTCCATTTGTGTATTCAGTCTCTCAGGGGCTCAACTCTACTAGCCCTTTCTGCATTCAGGGTCCACTTCAAATGCTCTTTCGTTTCAATTTCTCACCACCCTTCCACATTTCTGAAAGGACCAAGAAAAGATTTAGTCCTGGATCCTTGGGAGAACCAAGTAGTGTCTTTCCAGGGTACTCACATTCCTTCCAAACTACTCTCTTCCTCTCCTGGAAGAGAGAGTGCTCCTTCTTCTTTTTTTCCTCTCTTCCTGCAGAGTAGAAACTTCCCCTACATTATATCCTCCTTTCCCTCACCCTTAGATTTTTATGTTCCGTGTAAAATCCACTTTTCTGTCTCCTGGAACCAGAAGCCTCTTGGCTCTTTCTTAAAGGTGGTGGTGCTGGTGGAGGGGGGGATTGCTGAGCGGAGAAATATCCTCAATGAACTGGTAATATCATTGCAAATAGCACAGAGATTCTTCACTTCTTGAAGGAACTTGAAAATACATGAAAATTCAGGTCACCTGATTAAAAAATATCAGTATGAATATTCAGCACACACGAAAGCCTCTGAACATCTTTGAATTGTAAATGGTGGTGTAAATTTTCTCTGGCATCTTCATTCATTCAATACATATTCATCCATCACTTCCTTTATGCTAGGCTCTGTCCAAGGCACTTGGAGATATCTGTGAACAAAACAAAGAACTCTGCCCTCCCATAGCTTATGTTCCAGTGGGGAAAGACAAACAATAAATAGGAAACAGAATAAGAAAGTTAACAGTGTGTTAAAGGGTGACAAATGCTATGGAATAACGAAAATGCAGAGCAGGGTAGGGAGGATCAGGCAGAGGGAAAAAGGGCAGCCTCATCTATTTCCTTTTCTTTGGTGATGCCTGACTTTGCCGTGTAAATAGCAATGTTATTGCTAAGCCTCAGTGAATAAGATCAAGACAATTAAACCAACCCCCAGGGTTTGAGGATTGTTGTGAAGGAGATGCACACTCACACACAGGGCCCTAAATTTCTGTGTATTACTGCTAATTTTATTAATCCTTAGCACAGCTGCAGTCTGAGTTGGCTGCCAAGGATCTGAACTGGTTTGGGATTCAGAGAAGCAGTGTATCTGATTTGGCTATAGAGGTTATTACCAAGCCTGGGTTTTACTGTAGGGACCTGATTTATAGTAAGAAAAATCCTAACAGGTGAGAGTCACAAATCAAGACTCCATAAGTCAGTAGTCACCCATATGCCTATAAAATAATACCGTTATTATCATCATCTCTCAGCAGCATCAGGATCCCTTATTAGATGCCCTAGTCAGTGGAATGACAAATTTTCTATTATTACATCTACATTGTCCTCCCAAGATAGAATCCACTTTATTGCAGAAAGCAGCAAAGCTTTTTAAAAGCCGTTATTTTGTAGGAAACAAATAGCTGTATAATAAAATATTAATTGTTTAAAAAAATGGAAATAGTTCTAAAAAATAGAAAAATACTGTACGTATTAGAAACAATAAATTCTTTTCTCTGCATTTCTATTTCTATTTAGCCCAGTATGATCTGTTTCATAATTTGAGATACACATTTGGTCACATGTCTTTTATTTTTCTAATTCATCACTGCTGAAGAGCAGAAAATCCAGGATTTCCATTTTGAAGTTTTCCCCCATCTTGAGTTGTCCAAAGACATGAGTGTTTATTTAATCCAGTGAGGTCCATCTTGTCCTCATTCAACAAGCAAACTAGATGTGCGTCATGGTCCTCTCCCCTTTTGCTGTCTCATGGTGGGGCTGTGTGTGGCTTGGTTTGTACAAGTTTTTGTGTGAATGTAAGTTTTCATTTCTCTAGGATAAATGCCCAAAGTGGAATTGCTGGGTTGTATGGTAGGTCTGATTTTAGTTTAAAAAAAAACCCAGCCAAACTATTTTCCAGAGTGGTTGCACCATCTTACATTCCCACCAGCAATGCATAAGTGATACTGTTTCTCTGTCTTTTCCCCAGCATTTGGTGTTTTTTATCTTACCCGTTCTGATAGGTATGTAGTGATATCTCATTATAGTTCTAATTTACATTTTCCTAATGGCTAATAATGTTGAGCATCTTTTCCTGTGCTTATTTGCCAGCTGTATATACTCTTTGGTGAAATATCTCTTGACATCTTTTGTTCATTTTCTAATTGGATTGTTTGGGGGTTTATACTGTTGAATGTTGAGAGTTCTTTATATATTCTAGATACAAGTCCTTTGTTGGATGTTATTTGAAAATATATTCCCCAATATATCATTTGTCTTTCCATCCTCTTTTTTTTTTTTTTAAAAGAATATAGTAATTCTTTTTAAATTAATTAATTAATTAATTTATTTATTTTTGGGTGTGTTGGGTCTTCGTTTCTGTGCGAGGGCTTTCTCTAGTTGTGGCGAGCGGGGACCACTCTTCATCGCGGTGCGTGGGCCTCTCTTGTTGAGGAGCACAGGCTCCAGATGCGCAGGCTCAGTAGTTGTGGCTCACGGGCCTAGTTGCTCCGCGGCATGTGGAATCCCTCCAGACCAGGGCTCGAACCTGTGTCCCCTGCATTGGCAGGCAGATTTTCAATCACTGTGCCACCAGGGAAGCCCCTTTCATCCTCTTAATAGGGTTTTTCACAGAACAAATGTTTTTTAAAATTTTGATGAGGTCCAGTTTTTCAGTTTTTCCTTTTACCCATTTACTTTTCATTTAACACATAATTATTGGATGTCTACAATTTATCAAGATAATGTTCCAGGTGCCCATAGGAAACAAAGATGTGATGTGGTCCCAATTTCAACACATTTCCAGTCTAGCTGGGAAGACTGGAGATGTACCCAAATATTACATAAGAAGTGCTAAGTGGCACGGAAGAGGGAGAGATACCTTTTTTTAAAAATCAGATATCATGTTTCAGCTGATAGGGCAGTAGTGGGTGAAGGTCTCACCACTTCTATGCCAGAGAATGCCACAAAATGGCATAGAAATTTCCCTTATAAGTCCATTTTTTCCAGCTTAAAAATTGTAATTTTTAGATAACTAACATATATTAAATCTCATTATGTGCAAAGCAATTTCACATGCATTGTATCAATTAATAACAATCTTGTAACAATAATAACAATTAAGGGCAATGAGGAGGATTACACCATACTTTACATGTAGGGAATCTGGGATTCAACAAAGTTAAGTAATTTGCCCAAGGTCACACAGATAGGAAATGGTAAGGTCAGACTGGCACCCGTCTTGTGATTAATGCTCTTTTAATTCTACCCAGAATCCTCCTGAGACATGTCCTTTTCCTGCCAGTATAAATTCATCAATCTTATGGCTAAGAAACGAACTGTCTGAGTCACATTTTAAAAGAAAACACAAAGGACTTCCCTGGTGGTCCAGTTGGTAAGAGTCTGTGCTCCCAATGCATGGGGCCCGGGTCTGATCCCTGGTCAGGGAACTAGATCCTGCATGCATGCTGCAACTAAGAGTTCGAATGCCTCAACTAAAGATCCCGCATGCCGCAACTAAGACCCAGCACAACCTAAATAAATAATTTAAATAAAATAAAAGAAGACACAATACATTTCCTTGGTGCACAAAAGTCAATGAGCTCTTCTTGATAAAGGAAGGATCCATTAAAACTCTTACAGTGGTCAAGATCACGCAGAAAATGGAAAAGCAAGCACAGCCTGTGAGTCATGAGGGGCCAAAGAAGGGGTAGATATTGCTGGAACTCAGTAAAATTTTGCTGGATGACAGCTCAGGATGGAGTAATCATGGAGGGAGCATTTTAGGTCATCTTGTTGTCAGCTCATTGTTACCCAAATCATCTTCAAATGCCAAACCTTTCATGGGGAATGTTAAAAAAAATGAATAATAGCTCCGGTGAAGAACTAAAGCCTGTTTCTGACCTAAAGGATGACAAATAGGGAGCTGGGGCTCTTTCTCACTCATAATGTCTCTGGATTTCCATCTGTACTTTCTTCCTGTTTTATTTGTGACCTTGCCCAAATCATTGAACTATTCTGTATTTATTTGTCTTTCTTTTAAAATGTTTATAACTTAGGGAAGATGTTAGGACCTTAATTCTGAGTCTGTAAAGAGGTAAATTTATATATTAGGTCAGTTTTGCAAACACCTGTATGATGTCAAATAACCTTTGAACCCTGTCCCCATTTTTGTCATGATGCAGCCACTTGCAGGCCACATGTGGAGAGTAATCCTTTCACATTCTACATGCCAAACTTCACCCCGATGGCCTGGGATCCAGCTGCAAAAGCAAAGGTCTTCACAGTGTCTGGACATGAATGAACACGAGCATTTACATGTGGCTTAGCAATGACCAGTCATGAACTGACTGCAAACATTTGGGCGAACTTACTTCCACCACTGTGTCCATCTCACTGACCTTGCAAACAATCAGAATACCCAGGTCTCAGACTGCTCACGGGGTACAGGATGACTGAAAGAGGGCAAATGAGTCTTCTTGGGCAATTTAATGTGCATTCTGGGAAAGAAAAGACTGCCTCATTCTTGGATCCTAACCACTGAGAAGACAAGCCTGAAGCTGGAGGGGCCACCATGGAGTAAGTCAGCTTAACAATGAAGCCCACAGAGGAAAGCAGAGAGGAGAGGAGGAGGGAGAGAGGAGGGAAGGGGGAGGGAGGAAGAAAGACAAGGTGGGGGCTGAGATTCCAGTTCTATTGATACTTCTGACGTCACTAGAGAGCCCCTGAGTCCATCTGTACCTGAAGTTAGACCTACCATTTTGAATAACAAAAGGTAAAAATAAGAACATTAGAGAAATACATTTGGTTGTAGATTCTCTCTAGGAGGGTACGCAAGAAGGTGAAAAGCAATGGTTGCCTCCAGAAGAGAAATTGAGAGGCTGGGAGACAAGGGTGGCAGGGAGACTTGCTAACCGTGTATTCATTTGCGCTTTTAAATTTTCGTACCACTGCCAATGTTAATCAAGCACAGACAAAAAAAGTTAAAATTGAATGTAAATAAAACAGAAACAAAACACAAACTTTCTTCCACTTTAGCCAATTTGTGGATAATAAAATCGCCTTGAGAGGAAACCAGATCTTTAGAGAAATCAAATCCTTTACCTTCCAAGTTACCTTCTTAAATGTTTTTTCTTTTTTGGCTGCTGCCGACAGATCAGCAAATGAGCCGTCCATTTCTACTGCGCAAATTTACACGGAGAGAACAGCCTCAATCCATGGTCCTGAGAGAGGGTTCCCAGGGTTTTAGGAATCACCCACGTAGCTGTATTCCGATGGCGCGACTTCCGTCCTGCAGCGAAAATTGATAATGTGCTTCCACAGCCGACTTGCTAGGGCTGAGGCAGTCCGTTTTAGAAAGATTCTGGGCCCTGTGCCCTGACGGATGCAAACGCGCAATGAAGCCCTGGCCTGAAGGGGAACCTTTCAACTCCCAGTCCTTCTTCTGGGACCCGGAACTCCAGGCAAGAGCCCGAATGCGGTCCTCACTGGCAGCAATCTTTGGGCGTCCCTGTGACAGCACGGGCTCACTAGTCCTGCGGTGCGGCAGCGACGGGGGCTTTGGGACATTTGGGAGAGCAGTAGCCTGGGAGATCCAGCTCTCTGAGCCAAGAGCGAAACCAGTCAATGTGTGTTGAACGAAGGAGTGTCGCTAGCGCAGTAAATTCAGGAGAGAACGAAAGGAACCCAAACCAGGGGATGGGTCACCACGGTGACTTTAAATACCCAGGCACTATGAAGTGAGGAAGAGCTGTCTTTGGAGACACGCCGGCTTCGGTGAGGCTGGGGAGGGAGGGCGCCCACACTCCGGAAACCAAGCCGGCCCCGGATTCGGGTTACCAGGCATTCGGCTGTCAGGGAGGGTCCGGGCGCCCGGGGCGCAGGTGCAGGGAAGAAAAACCCTTACTTCAAAGCTGGTAATGACTTGAGGGCTCATCTGGCTACCCCGGGGCCGGGGCCTCGACACCGCACTGCGCCTCAAGGTAGAGCCGAGCGCCGGGCGCGGGTCTCGGTCCCTGGCGCGCTCAGCCCCAGCCCCGCCCCCTGCCGCGCCGCGCCCCGCCCCTCCCGCGCCGGCCGCCTGCGCGCGGGGGGGAGGGCCTGAAAAGCCCGCCAGGAAGGCGCCCCCGGCCCCAGCACGGGCGTGAGCGCGCGTCCCCCTCCCACCGGGCGCCCTGCACTCGCCCCCGCTCCGGGCGCCTCTGATTGGTCGTCGCCCGGGCCGGCAGGTGTCGGCAGGGGCTGCGTCCACGCTGGCCCTGGCTGCCTGCGGCGCGGGCGCCTCCCTCGCAGCCGCTGCCGCTGTCGCGCTCCCGCCTCCCGCGCCCGCTCTGGGCTCCCGCTGCGGCTGCGGTTCTGGCGGCCGAGCCCCCGCAGCGCTGCAGCTCAGATCTGGCGCGCCGACCGCCCCGTGCCCCTGCCTTGCTGCTCGCAGCTTCCTAATCCACGCGGCGCTTTGCGGCAGGTGCCCCAGGCTTCCCGAGGCGCGGTGGCCTGAGAGCGGCCGCCATCGATGACCCCTGCCGCCATCGATGACCCCGGTCACGGACCTGCTGCAGCCCGGCCACCCCGTGTGAGTACCGTCCCCTCCCCTCTGGCAGCTTTGCGCCACTCTCCCCCTTACGTTGCCGCAACTTCGGGGGTGGGTGTATGGAGGTGTCTCTCGCGTCCCCGTACACCCCGTGCGCGTCCTGAGCCAGGGCCCCGGGGCACTGCCAGTCCGCCTCTGCGGAGGGGCTTGGGGCGGCATCGAACTTGCTAGGGGGTCGTCGCAGAATCGGAACCGCCTCTTTCTCCCGCTGCCGGGGTCCGAGCTCAGCTCTGCGTTTCCTTCGCGGTTTGCGATTCCACTGGCCGCGTAGATCTTGGGCTGCGGTTCACCACGCACCCACTACGCTCCTGGCGCGCCGGCGGGGCGCCTTAAACCATCAGGTAAGCGCCCGGAGCAGCCCAGCGCGACGGACTTGATTCTTTCCCACTCTTAATTTCTGTAAAATGGGACTAATCAGGGACTCGTTCAAGGTCACGGCCGGTGCGCGGACTAAGAACCGGAGTCGATAGCTTCTGGCAGGGTTCTAGGACTGCCTGGGGAGGAGCGGCTGTTGCGGGGTGTGAGGTGCTCACTTCAGCTTCATCCCGGCCTCCTCCTTCCTACTCCCTCCCCTCCAACTCCGCTGCTTTTTGGTGAGGTCGGGAGCCGATTCTAAGGTACCCTTCAGAGGTTGGGATGTAGCCGCGGGGTATCTTCGGGGAGCGCGGAGCGGAGCGGTTCCTCACTGGGAACCCGGGGACCTGCAACATTTGCAGCATCCCTTCCATTCCCCCTCACTTAATTTACTTATGTCTCCGCAGGGTAGGGGAGTTTGCTAGGTGCCTGCTCTTAGATTAGTCCTGTTCCGTTTCCTTCTCCCAAATAAGCCCTGTCCCCGAGGATAAGTAAGTATCCGAGAGACTCGGACTGCACACACTAGTTTGGGCCCAGGGACTTCCTAAGAGAAGCAGTAAGCTCTGGGCTTGGCTCCTATTTGATCTTAGAAAATGCCTTAAGTCTGGCTTTATTTCTGCCCGCTCCACTCCCGACCCCTTGACCTGGAGGTTTCCCACTTTCCCAGGGGAAGGTGGAATCCAGTCCCAGAATGTGTGTGAATGTCGCCAGACTCATCCATTGAGGCAGCTCCTGTGGGGCTGTGGGCGGTTCTCAGAGTTTTGGGCTGGGGAGAGGGTCACCCCTCCTCTTTTGGCGTTATCACCCTGCCCCTCCACCTCAGCCTCCCTCGCCCCAACTCAGGGATGAGATGACCACTTAGATAGTTTTGTGATGTCTGACAAACATCTTTGAGCCTCAACTTTTTAAATCTATAAAATGGAATAATCCCTGCTTTTAGTCTTCCGAAGGCAGTTGGGGTTCAGGGTACGTGACAGATGTGAAAGTAGAGGACGATTGTCCAAGAGGATGGGACCTGAGCTGTGGGTGGAAATGGGGGTGATTTAAATATATTTTCACAGCAACTTTGGGACTGTATTCTCAGGTCTAAAAATCCCTTTTCCAAACAAATTTAGTTTGGTAAGACTTTGAAAATATTATTTTCCATCTTCCTGTTGATGTTCCTTGCCTGCCCATGGGCAGCCCCATCTCTCCTAATTACCCCCACCCCAGCCACCACATCTGTGGTTTGTCTTTGTGGGCTGAAAGCTAGCTGTCTTTATGGGGCTGGGGGCTGTCTCTGTGGAGTTGGGGGTTGTGTCTGGTGGTGGGGCAGTGTGTCTGTGTGGGGGGGGCTTGTCTCTGTGGAGATGGTGTGTATCTCTTTGTGGCAGGTTCTCTCTGTGGTCTAGGTTTTGTGTGTGGAGGAGAAGGGGGAACTGTCTGCTCCAGGATCTGAGAAAGTAAACTGTTAACCACCTTCAGCAATTAAGCTAACAGTGGTATCGATTGTGTCCTGTCTCCTTCCTCCCTGTCTAGATAGACAGAAGGAGAGCTCATCTGTGGCCATGGCCCTTAGAGCAATTGATACACAGACTGAAATACCTTGTAGAGAAGAACTAGGCATGCCCCTCTTTTTGCCTTCCTGGTTATTATTGCATTTGTCTCAAAGGCAAGTTAAGGAGGGTTGACTGACTGGTCAGTCCTTTGAGTTATAACATCATCCCAGAAAACTGCACAGATCTGAAGTGTGCCCTCAATGGATTTTCACAAACTGAACACACCTGTGTAACAAGTGCCCAGATTAAGACCTTGAATATTCCCAGCCTCCCAATTACCCCCTACAGGCACTATCACCCCCCCTCCCCTGAGGGTAACCAACATGCTGTTTAGTTTTATCAGGTGAGTTTTATTTTTTGTTACTATTATTATTTATCATTTTAGTTTCAAAGCTAAAATGAAACTGCTTGATATTTTTCACTTTTTTATATATGCAAACCAAAGGTAGTTATACCTAAGCCAGTCCAGAAAGCTAGAAGGAAGAATTTGGTCTTAAGATCTGGGTGGAGTCTGATCTGGTTGTCCCCTGACAATCTGATCATCAGTTCTTGCGTGATGTAACAAGCCCAACCCCAGGTATAACAGTGCTGACATTGGAGGCTGGTCTATTCATAGAGTGTATTTGAATAATGCAAATATGAAATAGTGTGATAATAAAATATGAATGAAGAAAAGACATGAGTGAATTCTTCATTTGACATATAAAAATAGAAGTATTTTGAATTCCTCAAAGTTAAAAATTGGTAGAGAATCACAGAATTTTAAGGCTGAGCGAATTATGAGCTGTTTGTGCTGTTGCCACATGGTGGCGCCACATTGGCTGGGTAACTGAAATGCCCAAGTCCTCGGGAAGGAGTCCCAGGAATGAAATTCAACAGCTCAGTATCTCCAAAAGGGATTTCCAAACACTGTGGTTTTTCCAGTGTCTGGGAGGCAGGCCTCCCCTCTGGTGCCTGCTACTAAGTCCATGGATAGAACCCTATCCCAGCTTTTGAGGAGGGTGGCTTGCGGGTTAGAGGCAGGTATATGTTGGAGGTGAATGGAGCTGAGACACTATTGCCTTCTCTTTAATAATATGGAGCTGTGGTTTGTCCTTGGGATTCTAAAGGGGTTAACCGAAAAGCTAGCTTAGGTGTGTTATGATCGTTTTGGTCTCATTTTACCCCAGAATTCTTCCAACGGTGTGAGAGAAGGAATTCTCTTTCCTGAGGCAGGTAGCTCTCTTCACAGAGCACTGTTCATGGTGAACTTGGAAGAATAAATAGGCCTGGGTGTAGCCAAACTGCTGCTAGAAGAAACGCCCTGTGTTCCACAGGGAGGGGGCCAAGTCACAGGGGAAACCACCAGGGGTGGGAGTGTTGTATCCAGCTGTGGAGAGGGCTAAGCGGACCCATCCAGTGCCCTTCTCCCGTCCATCACCTTTTAACTGTCAGTGTGTCTGAGACGTTTAGAAGTTTGTATTCGTGTGATGGCTGCCATGCCTTTGATTGCTGAGAGTGTTGACTGCTTGCATATGCTGGACACTATATATATATATTCATTTAATGTTCTAAACAGGAGGAGGGTGACTTTCCCATCTTATAGATGAAGGAACTGGGCCTTGACAATTAAGCACTCTAAGTTTACACACTATGTGAGCCAGAGTGAGGATTGAGAGCCAGTCTCTCAGATGGCTTCCCTAGCTGAGTTGTACCCTCTGCAGGGTGCGAGGAGTCTTGCGTAATTCTTTTGTCCTCCCTGACACCTAGTATAGCACAGTACATGTAGTAGCTACTTGAGTCGAAATCTGTGATTGCCATAAATAGAAAATTCTCTGCTGAGCAAGAGGGAAATCCAGACAGTGAAGGATGAGAATCTGGGGTTGAGTCCATGCAGCCTACAACTTTGGGGCTGAGAGTGTGCCCATCAGAATGTGTAGTCTCATTTTGTGTTTAAAATTTTATGTAAATGGAAATAGAGTCACAGACATAGAAAACAAGCTTATGGTTACCAAAGGGGAAAGTGGGCACAGGGGGAGATAAATTAGGAATTTGGGATCAACAGATACACACTACTATATATAAAATAGATAAACAACAAGGATCTACTACTGTATAACACAGGGAACTATATTCAATATCTTGTAATAACCTATAATGGAAAAGAATCTGAAAAAGAATATATATATGTATGTATAACGGAATCACTCTGTTGTACATTTGAAATGAATACAACATTGTAAATCAACTATACTTCAATAAAAAAAAAAGAGATGCTCTCAGAAGAACTTTATGTTTACCTGGAATATTGAAGGGTGGAAGGGGGAAATGCATAGAGGGCTAATGGTATACACCTTTTAATAAGATGACATGTAAAAAATTAAAACAATAAACAGATACATTATAAAAATTGTTATGTAAATGGAGGCTTGCCATTGATTTTTGTGATTTGCTTTTTTCACGCAACATTGGTTTTTGACATATGTTGATAATGGTAGATCTAGTTGATTCATTTTACTGTAGTCTTTGTTTGTTTAATATTCCAGAGTTAATTCCCCACTGAAGGTCAAAATGACGTTTTTACCTTTTGCTATTACAAAAATATTGCAAGGAATATCCTTGATAGGATCTTGTAGAAATGTATAAGAGTGTGTCTAAGGTATATATCCCCAGAAGTTGAGTAACTGGGTAGTAGGACTTGCATCAACATCTCATCTTTGTAAATTTTGGAAGTTAATCCTATGTCAGTTGCTTCATTTGCAAATATTTTCTCCCATTCTGAGGGTTATCTTTTCGTCTTGTTTATGGTTTCCTTTGCTGTGCAAAAGCTTTTAAGTTTCATTAGGTCCCATTTGTTTATTTTTGTTTTTATTTCCATTCTCTAGGAGGTGGGTCAAAAAGGATCTTGCTGTGATTTATGTCATAGACTGTTCCGCCTATGTTTTCCTCTAAGAGTTTTACAGTGTCTGGCCTTACATTTAGGTCTTTAATCCATTTTGAGTTTATTTTTGTGTATGGTGTTAGGGAGTGTTCTAATTTCATTCTTTTACATGTAGCTGTCCAGTTTTCCCAGCACCACTTATTGAAGAGGCTGTCTTTTCTCCATTGTATATTCTTGCCTCCTTTATCAAAGATAAGGTGACCATATGTGCGTGGGTTTATCTCTGGGCTTTCTATCCTGTTCCATTGATCTATATTTCTGTTTTTGTGCCAGTACCATACTGTCTTGATTTGTAGTATAGTCTGTAGTATAGTAGCTTTGTAGTATAGTCTGAAGTCAGGGAGCCTGATTCCTCCAGCTCCGTTTTTCTATCTCAAGATTGCTTTGGCTATTTGATATCTAAAAAACAAACAACCCAATCCAAAAATGGGCAGAAGACCTAAGTAGACATTTCTCCAAAGAAGATATACAGACTGCCAACAAACACATGAAAGAATGCTCAACATCACTAATCATTAGAGAAATGCAAATCAAAACTACAATGAGGTATCACCTCACACCAGTCAGAATGGCCATCATCAAAAAATCTACAAACAATAAATGCTGGAGAGGGTGTGGAGAAAAGGGAACCCTCTTGCACTGTTGGTGGGAATGTAAATTGATACAGCCATTATGGATAACAGTATGGAGCTTCCTTAAAAAACTAAAAATAGAACTACCATATGACCCAGCAATCCCACTACTGGGCATATACTCTGAGAAAATCATAATTCAAAAAAGTCATGTACCACAATGTTCATTGCAGCACTATTTACAGTAGCCAGGACATGGAAGCAACCTAAGTGTCCCTCGACAGATGAATGGAAAAAGAAGATGTGGCACATATATACAATGGAATATTACTCAGCCATAAAAAGAAACGAAATTGAGTTATTTGTAGTGAGGTGGATGGACCTAGAGTCTGTCATACAGAGTGAAGTAAGTCAGAAAGAGAAAAAAAATACCGTATTCTAACACATATATATGGAATCTAAAAAAAAAAAAAAAAAAAAACGGTTCTGAAGAACCTAGGGGCAGGACGGGAATAAAGATGCAGATGTAGAGAATGGACTTGAGGACACGGGGAGGGGGAAGGGTAAGCTGGGACAAAGTGAGAGAGTGGCATGGACATATATACATTTCCAAATGTAAAATCGATAGCTAGTGGGAAGCAGCCACCTAGTACAGGGAGATCAGCTCGGTGCTTTGTGACTACCTAGAGGGATGGGATAGGGAGGGTGGCAGGGAGACACAAGAGGGAGGAGATATGGGGATATATATATATATATATGTATAGCTGATTCACTTTGTTATAAAGCAGAAACTAACACAGCATTGTAAAGCAATTATACTCCAATAAAGATGTTAAAAAAAAACAAAAAAAGCATCTCTATGTTACTTCGACTCTGCTAGGTTTTGCAAATGGCCCTCTGAAGCTGTTGTACCACTTAACACTCCCACTAGCACTGTCTTGGAGTTCTTTGTATCCCAATATCTTTGGCTGTGTCTGACATTAATCAGTTGTTTTAATTTTGATTAATCTGATAAGCGTGGAATGTATTTCACTGCTTTTACTTTGCATTTCCCTTAGAGATCTTTTAAAATATATTTTGATTTTCAAGTTTTCCTTTCTATGCATTGCCATTTTTTATGAGATAAAACTTTTAGATCTTGAAACTCATCTGAAATTTATATTTCTGTACTGTGTGAGGCAGGGATCTAATGTCTTCCATATTGAAAACCATTACCCCATTATCATTGATGAGTATTTATTTTCTCATTTATTTTGTTGCCATCTCTGTCATATACCAATTTTGGTTATATTTTTGGATCTGTTTCTTAACTCTTTTCTGTTCTATTAATCTTTTTGTGATTCCTGAGCTAATATCACTTTCATTTAGTTATTAAAGCTTTGTAATAAATCCTCCCTTCCTAGCCTTGTTTTTCAAAATCGTCTTGGCTATTCTTGACCCTTTAGGCTTCAACATGAATTTTAGGATCTATCCTAAATATCACTTCCCATGAAAAATACTGTTATCAAAATTTGGTAAAATAGAAAATAAAATGTATTTTCTTGTTTCTTTTTCTTCAAATATAGTCCTAATCAAATGCTTTCATTTCCCATTATTTAGTGTGAATTTTTGGTCCCCATTTTAAGTGGATTTACTTTAAGTGACTCTTCTCTGGTACCAGATATCCTTGAATAATAAGGACCAGATGAATATAATTCTTTTAAACACAAATAAGATCTTTTTTTTTCCACTCAACAACATATAAGCAGCATTATTGTCAATGATTATTATTCTGTGTCATTATTTTTATCCTCCTAATAATCTATTTCATTTGTATACCATAATCTATTCAACAAAATCATTCTTTTAAAACATTAAGCACTTTATACTTTTTATTGTAACTTCATCTTTGCACACATTTTTATTTTCTTAGGATGAATTACTTTGTCAAAATTTACTTACTTTTATTTAAGTTTTGGATACATATTGCCAAATAACCCTCCAGGAAAGTCTATAAATTTATATTGCTATTGGTAGTGTATGAGTGTGCCAGATCCCCATGCCTTGCTAGTGATAAACATAATTATTCATCAACATTGTCAATTTCATAGGCAAAGGGAAAAAAAAGAATTTTACTTTGCTTTTCTTTTCTAGTGGGACAGAATATACCTTCATGTCTATTCATAGCCCACTTCACTAAAGAATTTTCCATAAGGGTTGTTTCTCTTTTACTTTCTGTGAAAGAAACTTGCATTATCACTCAGTGCTTTTGAGAGAACTATCAGATTGTTTATATAGATTATGTTCATATTTTTAACTGTTAAATATTACTCTATCATATGAAAATACCATATTTTATTAATCTGTTACCTCCATGATGGACTGTAGATTTTTTATGTATTTCTTCTGTGGCTATTACATAGATGTA
The DNA here is from genome assembly GCF_949987535.1 of Balaenoptera acutorostrata. NCBI lineage: Eukaryota > Metazoa > Chordata > Mammalia > Artiodactyla > Balaenopteridae > Balaenoptera > Balaenoptera acutorostrata. The sequence goes on from NC_080073.1 coordinate 44,552,610, forward strand.
TGCAGTAAACATCTTTGAAATGTATTTATGCACATGCAAAAGAAATTCTTGAGGATGTATGCCCAGAAGTAGAATTTTGAAGGGTCATATTTTACATAAACTTACAACTTGACCATCTGGTGCCAAATTTCTCCCAAAGTGGTTATACTCAAACATCCCTAGCAGTGTATATCATAGTATCTGTCACTTTAAGGAAACAATAATACTAGGGAAGGAGGAACAAAGGTGTTAAAGTGAAAAGTATATATGTGTGTTTTTGTATATATAAATATCCTTAAGTTCGTTTAGAAAGCTCAGGGGTTTTTTACCTTTTCATTTCGAATCTTGCATCATGTCAATGATTAAGTGTATAAATCATAAACATCACATAAATATTTACTTGGCTTAGGAGAACTGGTAAGAGTTTAAGTAAAAGGTGAGCGATTTTATAGTGCCTTTATTCAGGGCAGCCTACAAGACGGGGTTAGCACATGACAACCAGAAAAGCACCTCTACCCAGCTCTGCGCCTCCCCACCCAGGGCAGGGTTCTACCCTTAGACAATTGTTCCTTTTTATCATCTCCTCTTTTACAATTTAGAAGACCTTTGTTGGTATAAGTCCAAGGTAATAATGTACCATTAACACCATCTTGCGAATGACCTTATGTGATCAATTGCTAGTGATGGTAAGACCAGAACAGCATGAAACCACCAGAAGGTTATTGGGGAAAAGGCTCAAAGACGGACTTGTTTGGGGATGGGCTGGATTCGTTACTGAGAGAAACCTCATTCAGTGCAGACTTACTCTGAGAATCAATTCTGCATTTGTGTAAAGAGTAAGAAGAGCTTTATGAAACTGCCTAAATGCTGTTTGAAAACTGCTTTCAGCGTTGTATTCAACCATGTGTTATTTGCCCCCATTACCTTTCCTAGGCAATTGTAAGTTAAAATTTTTGGTGTACATTTATATATCATCAGCTGGGGAAAGAAAACCATTCTGTGTAAAGTCCTTTTGTGGCTATGATTTACAGTGTAATGCCACTGATGTGACAGATATGTGATCTGCAGCTGGGATGCACAAATCCATTCTGTGGGCTGACAGTTTAATCTCTCCGAGCAGACACTTCGGAAAAGAACACAAGACATGAGAGAGAGGAAGGGGGGTGCCTACAGGACAGAGGTACCCATGGCCCCAGGATCTAGTGTGGCTATTTGCCAAAGTCCCCAAATAATCCCATACTGACTCATGGCTCAGAAAACTGTCATCTTATATGGTTCTCCCTTTTTGGTATGAAATGTAACTACCTCAGAGTATACAGGGTCACTTTCTAGGCTTCAAAGCCTGCATATCACTGGAGAAAAGGAAAATGACCCAAGCCCCTTTATGTTATCTTTTTTATGAAGATAGTCCAGTCTGCATATGCAGTGCTTCCAGCCCCAAACCTCTTCCTAACCTCCTCTTGAAAACCTTTGTCTCAATCATCATTTCACTTTATTTGTGCAGCTCCAGCCTCTGAAAATCTGGCAGGTTCTGTTTTTGTGTTTGTGTTATATAAATGTGGTTTTGTTGTTTTGCTTTCTTTGAAAAACAATTTGTTGATCATTAGGGACTTTGATTTACTAGAATGACATGTAACCAGAGTATTCGAGAGTAGTCTCTTTCTTTTATGGCTAATTAGAAGAAAATTTTTTAAATGCTGTTTTAATGGAATCCTTGATTAAAATCTATTAGAAATCTGCCAGTGGGTCTTTCAGCTCCACGGTCCACTGAATGTCATGTGCCTCTCCCAGGACTGCAGATCTGGCAGCCCGGGTGCTTGAATGCCCACCATCCCCCAACCATCCTCTGTGCTCCCAGATCTGAATCCTTCCTCCCACGGCTTCCAGGTACCTTACGCTTGCTCTTCCCACTGCCACCACCCCTGCTTTCTGCCTCAGTTCCCCTTCCCTCAGCCTGGTGCTGATGGTGGATGCCGAAGTAATGCTGATATTTCCCCTTTTCTTCCATAAATGATCCAAAAGCAACAAAGAGAATGAGAAACAAAAGAAACCACACACCATTTCTGGCAAATTTGGGAGATGGTTGGAATTGTTTCCCTCAAAAGATGGAAGAGCTGCCAGAAGAAGAGAGATCAAGTGGCGGTGCACGGGGAGAGGCATGGAGATGTGCTCCGCGTGTTGTCAAGAACGCCTCTTGGGAAGGCAGGGGCTCTCCTGGGGTACAAAACCCAAGTCTCTTCTATGCCCCAGTGGGATGAGGAAACCTGTAGAGGTGGCCACCGCTTCCCTCCTTAGCTCTTGGTCCATCTCACCAGAGTTGTTACAGGTTCTTTTTAGACTTTCCAAAGAACCAACTTTTCACTTTCTCTTCTTGGTTGTGTCATTCTTTTTCATTTTACTTAATCTCTGTTTTCATCCTTATTATTTCATTCCTTCTACTTTCTTTGGCTTTATTCTTTTTCTCACCTCTTAAATTTACATGATTACTCACTTAATTTCAGCCTTTCTTCTTTCATGTATATGCATTTAGTGCAATAAATTTCCCTCCAAGTGTTGCTTTAGCCATATTTGTATTCCACATGTTTTGATATGTAGTATTTTGTTATTGTTCACATGTGAGTTTTTAACATTTTCATGATGATTTCTTCTTTGACTTATGACTTTTTAAAAAATTTTATTTATTTATTTATTTATTTATGGCTGTGTTAGGTCTTCGTTTCCGTGCGAGGGCTTTCCCCAGTTGCGGCAAGTGGGGGCCACTCTTCATCACGGTGCGCGGGCCTCTCACTATCGCGGCCTCTCTTGTTGCGGAGCACAGGCTCCAGATGCACAGGCTCAGTAATCGTGGCTCACGGGCCCAGTTGCTCTGCGGCATGTGGGATCCTCCCAGACCAGGGCTCAAACCCGTGTGCCCTGCATTGATTGGCAGGCAGATTCTCAACCACTGCACCACCATGGAAGCCCCTTATGACTTATTTTTAAGCTTTTATTTTATTCTTTAATTTCCAGAACCTTTTAGCAATTATTTTTCTATTTTAATTCTATCTTTATTCTAGTTTAATATTTTTAATAATATCTACTTTAATTTTCTATTTACTATTTTAAAATATTTTAAATGTTTTTTCTATTTAAAAGTGTTTTCTATTTTAAATATTTTTTATTTTAATAGTGATTAGAGAATGTGATCTACATGATTACATTTCTGTGAAATTTGTTGAGACTTGTTTTATGGCCTGGTACATAGTTTTCACAAATGTTCTATATTTCCTTGAAGTTACTGGTTTGCAGTGATCCATATATGTTCATTAGCTTAAACTAGTTAATTGTGTTATTCAAATTCTCCATCTTCCTTCCTCATTTTTTTGAAGTTTGATTAATCAGTTATTGAGGGAGAAATATACAGAGGTGAATTTTTCAATTTAATCTTGTGCTTCTTTCAGTTTTTGCTTTGTATATTTTGAAGCTGTATGTTATTAGATGCATTCTAGTTTAATTTTTTCCTGGTTAGTCAAGCATATGTCATTATGAAACGACCCTCTTAATCTGTAGCAATGCCCTTGTTTCTAGGTCTGAGAAAGACAAATATCACATGATATCACTTATATGTGGAATCTAAAAAAATGAAACAAATGAACTTATTTACAAAACAGAAATAGACTCATAGACATAGAAAGCAAACTTATGGTTACCAATGGGGATAGTTGTAGGGGGGATAAATTAGGAATTTGGGATTCATGGATACACACTACCATATATAAAATAGATAGAGGGGGGCTTCCCTGGTGGCGCAGTGGTTGAGAGTCTGCCTGCCAGTGCAGAGGACACGGGTTTGAGCCCTGGTCTGGGAAGATCCCACATGCCGCGGAGCAGTTGGGCCCGTGAGCCACAATTACTGAGCCTGCGCGTCTGGAGCCTGTGCTCCGCAACAAGAGAGGCCGTGATAGTGAGAGGCCCGCGCACCGTGATGAAGAGTGGCCCCCGCTTGCCACAACTAGAGAAAGCCCTCGCACAGAAACGAAGACCCAACACAGCCATAAATAAATAAATAAAAATTAAAAAAAAATAGATAAACAACAAGGATCTACTGTACAGCCCAGGGAGCTATATTCAATATTGTATAATAAACCAGAACCTGAAAAAGAATATATATGTGTGTGTGTGTGTGTGTGTGTGTGTGTATAACTGAATCACTTTGCTGTTCACCTGAAACACTGTAAATCAACTATACTTCAATAAAAAATAAAAATAAAAATAAAAAAGTAAAAAAATAGATCTGTTTTGGATAGAGCTATACCAATTTTTTTTGCTTAGTACTTGCCTATCTTATCATTTTCTTATCCTTTCACCATCAACAATTCTGTATATTTTTATTCCACTTGTGAAACTGTTGTAAAGAGCATAAATTTGCTTTATTTTTTCCAACCTGTAAGTTTTAATCTGAAAGTTATGTTCATTTATAGTGCTACTATTAATATATTTGGATTTATTTTATCATTATACTTTCTTCTCTTTCACTGTCCCACTTTTAATATACTTACTCTATCTAATTGCTTTTTTTTTTTTTAAACAAATTGATTTTTTTTAAGTTTAAGCTATTTAATTGTGAATGATAATTGATTTAATAGGTCACAGTTTTTTTTTTTTTTTTTTTTTTTTATAAATTTATTTATTTATTTATGGCTGTGTTGGGTCTTCGTTTCTGTGTGAGGGCTTTCTCCAGCTGTGGCGAGCGGGGGCCACTCTTCATCGCGGTGCGCGGGCCTCTCACTGTCGCGGCCTCTCCCGTTGCAGAGCACAGGCTCCAGACGCGCAGGCTCAGTAGTTGTGGCTCACGGGCTTAGCTGCTCCGTGGCATGTGGGATCTTCCCAGACCAGGGCTCGAACCCGTGTCCCCTGCATTGGCAGGCAGATTCTTAACCACTGCGCCACCAGGGAAGCCCTATCTAATTGCTTTTTGAATTAATTTAGATTCTCTCTCCTACCCCACATTACATGTCCCTCCTCCACTTATTCAAAAGCCTTACGCTCCATTTCTATTTTCTTGTGTTTATTATATGGTTATTTTAACACACATTTTTACCTTAACAAAATCCAAACTGAATCAATCATTCCTGTCCTCCTGAGCAATTCAAGGACTTTATACTTAACTCTGATCACTCCTCTACCCAATTTATATGTTAACGTTGCCTGGTGTTTTAGTCACACTTTTTAAAACCCCATCTATTTATTTTTTTCCACATGGTAAGCAATTTGTTGACAGTATGATTCCACTGTCTTCCAATTTCCATTGTTTCATTTAAAGAATTTATCTAACAATCTGATTATTGTTCTTTTGTAGTAATCTGTCTTTTCATTCTGGCTGATTTGAGTTTCTTTTCTGTGTATTTGTTATTCTGAGTTTCACTACAATGTATGTAGAAATGGGCTTCTTTTTAATCATCCCCCTCAGGATTCACTGGACTTTGTAAATGTGAGAATTGATGTCTGATCAGTGTTCTGGAAAATTCTCAGCCATTATTTCTTTGAATATTGCTTTTCCTTATTCTCTGCTCCTGAAACTCTGAGCAGATATGTGGGACCTTCCTTCTATATCATTTGTGTTTTAAACCTCTCTTCCATGTTTTACTTCCTTTCTCAGTACTGCATTTGGCTTCTTATTTCAGCCCTGTCTACCAATTCACTAATTCTTTTCTCTGCTGTGTCTATTCTGTCTTTTAAACTCTCCACTGAGTTTCCATTAACTTTTTCAAATATGTGTGGTAATTTTTATAGTTTCTTGTTCATTAGTTGTACTTTGATAAACTCTTATTTCCTTAACCATAACAAGCATACTTATTTGAGGTTTTATATAAAATAATCTTATTATTAATAGGAATTTAGCAATTGGAGAAGACTGGTCAGGCAGTCTACTTCTGGGTTCCTTATTAATGTGGAATAAAGTGAAAGAACAAACAAGGGGCCAGGTAGGGGGTCAAGCTCTTGAACTAAGACCCTCCCCACCCAGAATTTTTACCCACCCCCATCATAAGGTGCAGCAGATGTTTGTGGGCTTGAGTGATACTGAGCTTCCTTGGACATCCTCAGCCTCCTCAGTGAGGACCACTGGGTGTCCTGATCCCTTGGAGTAAGTCCGCCCCTACTCAGTGAACATCAATAGGAGCCCCTCACACTGAGTGATCATACTGACTCTGGCCTTCTGCTCCCCATTGACCAGGTCAAGTAGACACTTGAATCACTTATCCCTCCTGCGCCTCCTCACTCATGACCCCACCCGACTCTGCCTTGGGTGGACCAGCACTCATCCCATCATGCTCTTTATCCTGTTTGTCAGTGCCCTGGGCTCCAGGACCACTTACCCTCAGCTCTTGATGACTTTAGCTCCAGGTAGAGGATCTTGTTAACATCCTGGAGTTCCTTGACCTTCTTTGCTGCAATTCTCTGACTTCCACCCAACCCTACCACTTACTTCCATAGTCATAGATAGATGTTTTCATTCCCAGTTATGGCTGGCCCTCATAATGTGTTTCGTGTATCATGCTTTCTGATAACCAACCTCCATCTTCCAATCCTTTCCCTCTCTTATTCCAATTCCAACGGTCCCTCGGTGTTCCTGACCTCCTGTCTGTGACCCCTGACACTTGAGGTCCTCTCCTTCTGCCTTTTCCAGCCAATGGCAATCCTTTGAGCACCCTCAGTTCACTTGCTCCTCTCAGGCAGCACTCGGTAGAACCACACACTGGCTAAACCGTAATCTCTGCTTCCTCCTGCCTGCATTTGAGCTGCTGAATGTGGCCGGAGAAGAGCTCACAAACAACTGATGGCTCTTACGTGCCCAGGAATGTCAGATGGATCCTTAAAGTGCCTGATATTTCTCTGGTCCCTGCACTCTCCCATTCTCTTCACTGATTGTTTCACATTCGCTCCCATCTCCGCAGACGCCCACACCTCCTCTTCATTCTCACTCTTAGACGATGTCCCCGCTTCCACTCTCACTGAGAAAACTGAGCCATCAGAGGGGAGCTTCCACAGACTCGCTCCACCATCTGCCTACCTGCCCTGCATCTGTTGCCATATACTCTCCCTTTTGTTTGTGACTAAACATGAAATCTCTATGCTCTATCCAAAGCCATTCCCTCTACTTCTTGGCACTGGAGCCCATCTTCCTTGAATACTCAAGGATATCACTCTAGTAATTCCCCCTTCTGTCTTCTGTATCACCAGTTTCCCTCTCTCTACCAGGTAATTCTACCAGGTAATTCCCTCTCTCTACCAGGTAATATCACCAGTTTCCCTCTCTCTACCAGGTAACTGGCTTATAAACATGCTATTTCGTCTTTCTTGGAAAACACTCCCTCCTCATATCATTTCCACTGCTAGCAGTGGTTTCATTTCTCTACTTTCCTGTATATAAAAACTAGTAAAAAGAGTTGTCCAGACTTGCTGTCTGCAAATCCGCTCCTCACATTCTCTGTTAAACCCACCCTTGCAGGTTGCCAGCCAAGTTTCATCAACTTCACAAGAAACTGTCGAGATTGACCATCACCTACTAAATACAAGGGTCTGTTCTCAGTCCACATCCTCCATGGACTTTTAGCATCATTTGACTCAGCCAATCAGTCCCTCCTCATTGGTACACTTTCTTTACCATGCCTGGAGGATACACTCTTGATTTTCCTTTTAACTCCTTGGAAGCACTCTCTCCTCTCTCTAGCTGGTTCTTCATTTTTTGCTTGCCCTTTTAATGTTGGAGTGCCCCGCGGCTGAGTCTTTTCTCTTCTTTGCCTTTTTGTTTATATCCCCTTCCTGCAGACCTCGTCTTGTTTCATGGTTTTAAATACCATTTATGCCAGTGATCCCCAAACATATATCTCTAGGCTGGACCTCTCTCCCCAACTCTTTGAATAACCTCCTTGACATTTCCTGGATGTGCAATAGTCATTTTCAAATCACTTTTTGAAAGTGGAACCCCTGATCTTCCCCCCAAACCTGTTCCACCTGCATTTTTCTCATCTTAGGTGTCTTGGTTCCAATCAATATAAAACTTACTCATGCCTTGTTTTACCTTCTTTTTTTCATACTAATCTTTGAAATCTAATATGTATTTTTCAAACATGGCACATCTCTATCTGGACGCTAAATTTTCACCAGAATTACTTGATTTATATTTAGATTTAATGAAATAAACAGTTAAAAAATACATCCACATACCCATGTTGTTATATAAATGTATTTAAATGTTTTCCAATTACTCAAATGAATATCATTTAACAGGAAAAGTTAGAGATGCTTTGCATAGCATCTAGAACTCTGTTGGTCAGAAGTCAAGAATTTTGTCTGGAAGATTCTCATTTCTGCAAAATTGGAAGTGGGAGAAATGCTGGAATGTAGAAAAGATAAGCAGATCTCCAAGAGCGGTCTGTTACTGTTCCTTCTACACCCCACACCCTCTCACCTTGTGTTCATTCTTTGTATCGTTACTGCATGGCTTTTGTTTATTTGTCTTCAGAAATAGTTTCAGTGCCTCCTTTCTGAATAGGGAGGACTCCTGAGGTACAACCCAGAACATAGTTGACTAACTGGCATTAATTTTCTTCAAATGATTCTCCCCCAGATTCATGGAAAAACTCCTCAAATAATTATCTTTCCAGTGGGAATGGATGTCTTACAGTGTTTCTGTTTTCCTGTTAGAAACATGTGAGAAATTCACTTAATTGCGAGACAAAAAGGCTGAATCTTGTGTTTTTCCCCTTTTAGAATCGTTATCCTGAAGTGGTCTCAGAACTCAGGTTTTGGGACTTGGGAGGATGGTATTCAGTACTTAATACTTACATCAGATAAACCCGATAAAAGTGAAGAATTTTAAGAAAATGCCATCAATCTTAAGCATGGGGAGTTTGAAGTACATAGCACTCGTTTCTCAGGTAGGGACTTAACGGAAAATCGTCTAGTTAGCACATAAACAGGTTTTGTTTTTAAAAGAGTATACAATTGTTTGGAGGGGACCTTCAAGATGGTGGAGGAGTAAGACGTGGAGATCACCTTCCTCCCCACAAATACATCAAAAATATATCTACATGTGGAACTACTCCTACAGAACACCTACTGAACGCTGGCAGAAAACCTCAGACTTCCCAAAAGGCAAGAAAATCCCCACGTACCTGGGTAGGGCAAAAGAAAAAACAGAGACAAAAGAATAGGGACGGGATCTGCACCTCTGGGAGGGAGCTGGGAAGGAGGAAAAGTTTCCACACACTAGGAAGACACTTCACTGGCAGAGATGGGTGGGAGGGGGTAAGCTTTGGAGCCATGGAGGAGAGCACAGTAGCAGGGGTGCAGAGGGCAAAGCAGAGAGATTCCCACACAGAGGATCGGTGCCAACCAGCACTCACCAGCCTGAGACACTTGTCTGCTCACCCACCAGGGCAGGTTGGGGCTGGGAGCTGAGGCTCGGGCTTTGGAGGTCAAATCCCAGGGAGAGGACTGGGGTTGGCTGCATGAACACAGCCTGAAGGGGGCTAGTGCGCCACAGTTAGCTGGGAGGGAGTCCGGGAAAAAGTCTGGACCTGCCTAAGAGGCAAGAGACCATTGTTTCAGGGTGTGCGAGGAGAGGGGATTCCTTCCCTGTCTGCCCACAGAAGGCAGAGCACCGCCTAAATGAGCTCCAGAGATGGGCGCGAGCCACGGCTATCAGCTCGGACCCCAGAGATGGGCATGAAACGCTAACACTGCTGCTGCCACCACCAAGAATCCTGTGTGCAAGCAAAGGTCACTATCCACACACCTCCTGGGAGCCTGTGCAGCCCGCTACTGCCAGGGTCCCATGATCCAGGGACAAGTTCCCCGGGAGAACACATGGTGTGCCTCAGGCTGTTGCAACGACACGGCGGCCTCTGCACTGCAGGCTCGCCCTGCATTCCAATTATAACTACCGTACCCCTCCCTCCCCCAAGCCTGAGTGAGCAAGAGCCCCCTAATCAGCCGCTGCTTTAACCCCATCCTGTCTGGGTGTGAACAGATGCCTGAGGGCGACCTACATGCAGAGGGGCCAAAACCAAAGCTGAACCCCGGGAGCTGTATGAACAAAGAATAGAAAGGGAAATTTCTCCGTGCAGCCTCAGGAGCAGTGGATTAAATCCCCACAGTCAACGTGATGTACCCTGTATCTGTGGAATACCATAATAGACAACGAATCATCCCAAAATTGAGGCCGTGGGCTTTGGGAGCAACTGTAGACTTGGGATTTGCTATCTGCAACTGATTTGTTTCTGATTTTTATGTTTACCTTAATTTAGTTTTTAGCACTTGTAATCACTGGTGGATTTGGTTACTGGTTTGGTTGCTCTCTTTTATTTTTTTTAATTATTACTTTTTAATTTTTATATTGTTTTTTCCTTCTTTTTTTCTCCCTTTTCTTCTGAGCCATGTGGCTGACAGGGTCTTGGTGCTCCGGCCTGGTTTCAGGCCTGAGCCTCTTAAGTGGGAAAGCCAAGTTCAGGACACTGGCCCACCAGAGACCTCCCAGCCCCACATAATATCAATTGGCGAGAGCTCTCCCAGAGATCTCCATCTCAATGCTAAGACCCAGCTCCACCCAACGGCCAGCAAGCTCCAGTGCTGGAAACCCCATGTCAAACAACCAGCAAGACAGGAACACAACCCCACCCATTAGCAGAGAGGCTGCCTAAAATCATACTAAGTTCACAGACACCCCAAAACACACCACTGGACGCGGCCCTGCCCACTAGAAGACAAGATCCAGCCCCACCCACCAGAACACAGGCACCAGTCCCCTCCTCCAGGAAGCCTACACAAGCCACTGAACCAACCTCACCCACTGAGGGTGGACACCAAAACAAACGGGAACTACGAACCTGCAGCCTGTGAAAAGGAGACCCCAAACACAGTAAGTTAAACAAAATGAGAAGATGGAGAAATATGCAGCAGATGAAGGAGCAAGGTAAAAACCCACCAAACCAAACAAATGAAGAGGAAATAGGCAGTCTACCTGAAAAAGAATTCAGAGTAATGATAGTAAAGATGATCCCAAATCTTGGAAATAGAATGGAGAAAATACAAGAAACGTTTAACAAGGACCTAGAAGAAATAAAGAGCAAACAAACAATGATGAACAACACAATAAATGAAATTTAAAATTCTCTAGGAGGAATCAATAGCGGAATAACTGAGGCAGAAGAACGGATAAGTGACCTGGAAGATATAGTGGAAATAACTACTGCAGAGCAGAATAAAGAAAAAAGAATGAAAAGAACTGAGGACAGCCTCAGAGACTTCGGGGACAACATTAAACACACCAACATTCGAATTATAGGGGTCCCAGAAGACGAAGAGAAAAAGAAAGGGCTGAGAAAATATTTGAAGAGATTATAGTTGAAAACTTCCCTAACATGGGAAAGGAAATAGTCAATCAAGTCCAGGAAGCACAGAGAGTTCCATACAGGATAAATCCAAGGAGAAGCACACCAAGATACATATTAATCAAACTCAAAAATTAAATACAAAGAAAAAATATTAAAAGCAGCAAGGGAAAAGCAACAAATCACATACAAGGGAATCCCCATAAGGTGAACAGCTGATCTTTCAGCAGAAACTCTGCAAGCCAGAAGGGAGTGGCAGGACATATTTAAAGTGATGAAAGGGAAAAACCTATAACCAAGATTACTCTACCCAGCAAGGATCTCATTCAGATTCGATGGAGAAATTAAAACCCTTACAGACAAGCAAAATTTAAGAGAATTCAGCACCACCAAACCAGCTTTACAACAAATGCTAAAGGAACTTCTGTAGGCAGGAAACACAGGAGAAGGATAAGACCTACAAAAACAAACCCCAAACAATTAAGAAAATGGTAATAGGAACATACACATTGATAACTGCCTTAAATGTAAATGGATTAAATGCTCCAACCAAAAGACATAGACTGGCTGAATGGATACAAAAACAAGACCCATATATATGCTGTCTACAAGAGACCCACTTCAGAGCTAGGGACACATACAGACTGAAAGTGAGGGGATGGAAAAAGATATTCCATGCACATGGAAATCAAAAGAAAGCTGGAGTAGCAATTCTCATATCGGACAAAATAGACTTTAAAATAAAGACTATTGCAAGAGACAAAGAAGGACACTACATAATGATCAAGGGATCAATCCAAGAAGAAGATATAACAATTGTAAATATTTATGCAGCCAATGTAGGAGCACCTCAATACATAAGGCAAATGCTAACAGCCATAAAAGGGGAAATTGATAGTTACACAATAATAGTAGGGGACTTTAACACCCCACTTTCACCAATGGACAGATCATCCAAAATGAAAATAAATAAGGAAACACAAGCTTTAAATGATACATTAAACAAGATGGACTTAATTGATATTTATAGGACATTCCATTCAAAAGCAACAGAACACTTTCTTTTCAAGTGCTCATGAAACATTCTCCAGGATAGATCATGTCTTGGGTCACAAATCAAGCCTTGGTAAATTTAAGAAAATTGAAATCATATCAAGTATCTTTTCTGACCACAACACTATGAGACTAGATATCAACTACAGGAAAAAAAACTGTAAAAAATACAAACACATGGAGGCTAAACAATACGCTACTAAATAACCAACACATCACTGAAGAAATCAAAGAGGAAATCAAAAAATACCTAGAAACAAATGACAATGAAAACATGATGACCCATTGCCTGTGGGATGCAGCAAAAGCAGTTCTAAGAGGGAAGTTTATAGCAATACAATCCTACCTCAAGAAACAAGAAAAATCTCAAATAAACAATCTAACCTGACCCCTAAAGAAATTAGAGAAAGAAAAACAAAAAAATCCCCTATGTTAGCAAAGGAAAAAAATCATAAAGATCAGATCAGAAATAAATGAAAAAGAAATGAAGGAAACAATAGCAAAGATCAATAAAACTAAAAGCAGGTTCTTTGAGAAGATAAACAAAATTGATAAACCATTAGCCAGACTCATCAAGAGAAAAAGAGAGAAGACTCAAATCAATAGAATTAGAAATGAAAAACGAGAAGTAACCACTGACACTGCAGAAGTACAAACGATCATGAGAGATTACTACAAGCAATTCTATGCCAATAAAATGGACAACCAAGAAGAAATGGACAAATTCTTAGAAATGCACAACCTGCCGAGACTGAACCAGGAAAAAATAGAAAATATAAACAGACCAATCACAAGCACTGAAATTGAAACTGTGAGTAAAAATCTTCCAACAAACAAAAGCCCAGGACCAGATGGCTTCACCGGCGAATTCTATCAAACATTTAGAGAAGAGCTAACACCTATCCTTCTCAAACTCTTCCAAAATATAGCAGAGGGAGGAACACTCCCAAACTCATTCTACAAGGCTACCATCACCCTGGTACCAAAACCAGACAAAGATGTCACAAAGAAAGAAAACTAGAGGCCAATATCACTGATGAACATAGATGCAAAAATCCTCAACAAAATACTAGCAAACAGGATCCAACAGCACATTAAAAGGATCATACACCATGATCAAGTGGGGTTTATCCCAGGAATGCAAGGATTCGTCCATATACACACATCAATCAATGTGATACACCATATTAACAAAGTGAAGGATAAAAACCATATGATAATCTCAATACATGCAGAAAAAGCTTTCGACAAAATTCAACACCCATTTATGATAAAAACTCTCCAGAAAATAGGCATAGAGGGAACCTACCCCAACATAATAAAGGCCATATATGACAAACCCACAGCCAACATCATTCTCAATGGTGAAAAACTGCAACCATTTCCTCTAAGATCAGGAACAAGACAAGGTTGGCCTCTCTCACCACTATTATTCAACATAGTTTTGGAAGTTTTAGCCACAGCAATCAGAGAAGAAAAAGAAATAAAAGGAATCCAAATCAGAAAAGAAGAAATAAAACTGTCACTGTTTGCAGATGACATGATACTATGCATAGAGAATCCTAAAGATGCTACCCGAAAACTCCTAGAGCTAATCAATGAATTTGGTAAAGTAGCAGGATAACAAATTAATGCACAGAAATCTCTGGCACTCCTATACACTAATGAGGAAAAATCTGAAAGTGAAATTAAGGAAACACTCCCATTTACCATTTCAACAAAAGAATAAAATACCTAGGAATAAACCTACCTAAGGAGAAAAATGACCTGTATGCAGAAGACTATAAGACACTGATGAAAGACATTAAAGATGATACAGACAGATGGAGAGATATACCATGCTCTTGGATTGGAAAAATCAACATTGTGCAAATGACCATACTACCCAAAGCAATCTACAGATTCAGTAAAATCCCTATCAAACTACCAATGGCATTTTTCACAGAACTAGAACAAAAAATTTCACAATTTGTATGGAAACACAAAAGACCTTGAATAGCCAAAGCAATCTCGAGAAAGAAAAACGGAGCTGGAGGAATCAAGCTCCCTGACTTCAGACTATACTACAAAGCTATAGTAATCAAGACAGTATGGTACTGGCACAAAAACAGAAATATAGATCAATGGAACAGGATAGAAAGCCCAGAGATTGACCCACGTTCATATGGTCACCTTATCTGTGATAAAGGAGGCAAGAATGTAAAATGGAGAAAAGACAGCCTCTTCAATAAGTGGTGCTGGGAAAACAGGATAGCTACATGTAAAAGAATGAAATTAGAACACTCCCTAACACTGTATACAAAAATAAACTCAAAATGGATTAAAGACCTAAATGTAAGGCCAGACACTATAAAACTCTTAGAGGAAAACACAGGCAGAACACTCTATGACATAAATCACAGCAAGATCCTTTTGACCCACCTCCTAGAGAAATGGAAATAAAAACAAAAATAAAATAAATGAGACCTAATGAAACTTAAAAGCTTTTGCACAGCGAAGGAAACCATAAACAAGACAAAAAGACAACCCTCAGAATGGGAGAAAATATTTGCAAACGAAAAACTGACAAAGGATTAATCTCCAAAATATACAAGCAGCTCGTGGAGCTCAGTATAAAAAAAAAAAAATCCAATCCAAAAATGGGCAGAAGACCTAAATAGCCATTTCTCCAAAGAAGATATACAGACTGCCAACAAACACATGAAAGGATGCTCAACATCACTAATCATTAGAGAAATGCAAATCAAAACTATAGTGAGGTATCACCTCACACTGGTCAGAATGGCAATCATCAAAAAATCTACAAACGATAAATGCTGGAGAGTGTGTGGAGGAAAGGGAACCCTCTTGCACTGTTGGTGGGAATGTAAATTGATACAGCCATTATGGGGAACAGTATGGAGCTTCCTTAAAAAACTAAAAATAGAATTACCATATGGCCCAGCAATCCCACTACTGGGCATATACTCCGAGAAAATCATAATTCAAAAAAGTCATGTACCACAATGTTCATTGCAGCACTATTTACAGTAGCCAGGACATGGAAGCAACCTAAGTGTCCACTGACAGATGAATGGATAAAGAAGATGTGGCACATATATACAGTGGAGTTGCTCAGCTATAAAAAGAAATGAAATTGAGTTATTTGTAGTGAGGTGGATGGACCTAGAGTCTGTCATACAGAGTGAAGTAAGTCAGAAAGAGAAAAATAAGTACCGTATGCTAACACATATATATGGAATCTAAAAAAAAAAAAAAAAAAGGTTTTGACGAACCTAGGGGCAGGACAGGAATAAAGACGCAGATGTAGAGAATGGACTTGAGGACACGGGGAGGGGGAAGGGTAAGCTGGGACGAAGTGAGAGAGTAGCATTGACATATATACATTACCAAATGTAAAATAGCTAGTGGGAAGTAGCTGCATCACACAGGGAGATCAGTTCGTGCTTTGTGACCACCTAGAGGGGTGGGATAGGGAGAGTGGGAGGGAGATGCAAGAGGGAGGGGATATGGGGATATATGTATACATATAGCTGATTGTTATACAGCAGAAATTAACACAGCATTGTAAAGCAATTATACTCCACTAAAGATGTTAAGAAAATAATTATTCAGATAACCAAAAAAAAATTGTGTGGGGTTCAGTGTAGAGGCAAAGACCTAATTTTAGGGTAAAGTGGTGCCCCCAGTGAGCCTGCACAAATAAGATGACTCAGCAGTAGGCCTGATGGCATCTGTGCCATTCAGGTGGCTTCACTATTTAGATGTTGTTCTTCAACTAGATGCCTGAAAATGTGTCTTAGGGGGCTTAATATTCTTAACCTTAAATGTAGTCATTTTATTTCTGGAAATCTAGCCTAAGGGGAAAAAATCCTTAATGTGGAAAACCCTTATGCACAAACATGTTTATCATAGTTTTCTATGAAATACTCCAAAATTAGAATCAACCCAGAGGTACAACACTAGGAGCAGGTCAGTGAGTATTATATATCCACTTGATACAATATAATGTAGCCATTAGGAGTGATGCTTGAACGTCATTGCACTAACATGAAAAAAATGCTGGAGATAAAGAGTTTAGCAAAAAAAGATGCATACTTCTGTGTATAATAGGACAAAAATAACAATGGTCCCTACAAAAAGTGGGGGAAATGAGACTTAAATGAACCAATGGGTTGGCACTCGTATTTTTTTGATGCTGTTAGGTGATTAATCTTCTTATATGATATTATCATATCTTTCAAATTTTCATAAATGGGAACTTGGGGGTATTGAAAACTACACAAAAACTGTAAAGGAAAAACTCAAAAGAATGAGGCGGGCAGAGAGCTGTTAGAGGTTCCTTCTGATGAGCTCCTGGCCTGGATTGTTCCCCTTCAATAACTGTTTTACAGAATTGAGAGTCCAGAAGCAAGCGATAGCAAAGAGATGGCTCAGGAAAGGGGTCCCGGCCAGACCAGGTTGGGGTGCACATTGTTAGCAGATCATCTCCCACCCATGTCTGTGGAAATTCAGAGCAGGGCCATGTGCTTTATTTCTGAGTTCTCCTCTGTCTGGCATATCACTGGGTCCAAGTGGGCACCAAACAGTGTTTGCTGATTTTAGAATCAGTGAGCAGAAACTATAGCAAATTCCATCGACCACATTATGGAATATTTACGTTATGCTTTTAGTGTGTTACCTTTGGATTTTGAGGAAAACAATGAAGACAATTTGGCTGGAGAGGGTGTGGAGAAAAGGGAACCTTCTTACACTGTTGGTGGGAATGTAAATTGGTGAAGCCACTGTGGAGAACAGCATGGAGGTTCCTCAAAAAACTAAAAATAGAATTACCATATGACCCAGCAATCCCACTCCTGGGCATATACCCAGACAAAACTATAATTCGGAAAGATACATGAACCGCTATGTTCGTAGCAGCACTATTTACAATAGCCAAGACATGGAAACAACCTAAATGTTCATCGACAGATGAATGGATAAAGATGTGGTATATATATATATACACACAATGAAATATTACTCAGCCATAAAAAGAATGAAATAATGCCATTTGCAGCAACATGGATGGACCTAGAGATTATCATACTAAGTGAAGTAAGTCAGAAAGAGAAAGACAATTACCATATGATATCACTTATATGTATAATCTAAAATATAACACAAATACAATGTTCATTGCAGCTCTATTTACCAGGACATGGGAGCAACCTAAGTGTCCATTGACAGATGAATGGATAAAGAAGATGTGGCACATATATACAATGGAATATTACTCAGCCATAAAAAGAAACGAAATTGAGTTATTTGTAGTGAGGTGGATGGACCTAGAGACTGTTATATGGAGTGAAGTAAGTCAGAAAGAGAAAAACAAATACTGTATGCTAACACATATATATGGAATCTAAAAAAAAAAAAAGGTTCTGAAGAACCCACGGGCAGGACAGGGATAAACACGCAGACGTAGAGAATGGACTTGAGGACACAGGGAGGGGGAAGGGTAAGCTGGGACAAAGTGAGAGAGTAGCATGGACATATATACACTACCAAATGTAAAATAGCTAGCTAGTGGGAAGCATCCACATAGCACAGGGAGATCAGCTCGGTGCTTTGTGACCACCTAGAGGGCTGGGATTGGGAGGGTGGGAGGGAGACGCAAGAGGGAGGAGATATGGGGATATATGTATACATATAGCTGATTCACTTTGTTATACAGCAGAAACTAACACACCATTGTAAAGCAATTATACTCAAAGATGTTAAAAAAAGTTATGTTTAAAAAATAATAATAATAAAATATAACACAAATGAACTTATCTATGAAACAGAAACAAACTCACAGATATAGAGAACAGACTTGTGGTTGCCAAGGGGGAGAAGGGGTTGGGGGGCGGATGGATTGGGAGTTTGGGATTAGCAGATGCAAACTGTGATATATAGGATGGATAAACAACAGTGTCCTACTATATAGCACAGGGAACTATATTCAGTATCTTCTGATAAACCATAATGGAAAAGAATATGAAAAAGAATATGTATATATATATGTGTATAACTGAGTCACTTTGCTGTACAGCAGAAATTAATACAACATTGTAAATCAACTATACTTCGATAAAATTTTTAAAAATGAAGACAATTTGTTTTCCATTTCTATCCAATTTGAATTAAATATCCATTGTCATTACTACTCAGTGCTAAACTACCTTCCCTGCCTTCTGCAGTCCTTCTCAAATGCTGAACCACTTTACTTAAAATAAAGCTTCAGGGACTTCCTGAAGTGGCGCAGTGGTTAAGACCCTACCTGCCAATGCAGGGGACACGGGTTCAATCCCTGGTCCGGGAAGATCCCACATGCCACAGAGCAATTAAGCTCATGCGCCACAACTGCTGAGCCTGCACTCTAGAGCCTGTGCGCCACAACTACTGAAGCCCGCACGCTCTAGGGCCTGCGTGCTGCAACTACCGAGCCCACGTGCTGCAGCTACTGAAGCCTGCACGCCTAGAGCCCGTGCTCCGCAACAAGAGAAGCCACTGCAATGAGAAGTCCGTGCCCATCAACAAAGAGTAGCCCCCGCTCGCCGCAGCTAGAGAAAGTGCGTGCAGCAACGAAGACCCAACACAGCCAAAAAAAAAAAAAAAAAAAGAACAAGCTAATAAAAAAATAAAATAAAATAAAGCTGCAGCTTTTTGGTTAGTTTCTGCTTCAGAGTTCTATAATCTTGTATAGAGATTTCTATAACACACCTTTAACTATCTTTGAAGTAGCTAACTTTAATTAAAGTATGTGTCTCTGAACCTCCTGCCAATGCGAAGACGTATTACTGAAGTATAGCTGGTTTGGTGAAACCCGCCAAGGAGCAGGCTAATGTTAAAGATTATTAAACAATTTCCCTCCTGCCATGGTACTGAACTGTAGATTTCTGTTTCTTTTTTTATTGCCTAGAGCAACTTTACTCTCTCTCCTCTTTTTTCTCTATCCAATAGGACATTATCTAGGATCAAATCTCTTTTTAATGTTATTGCTTACATATGTTTGAGTATAACCACAGTCTGAAAGGCCTAGCTGAGCACAATATTTTACTGTAAGCCTTTCCATTTGAAACTATTTTCCTTTTGAAAAATGTACACTGCAGTCCAGTTCGAACATTTATTTCAACTTTTACTATACTGAAGCTTCAAAAAAAGAAAGAAAGAAACCTATTTATTGCACTCAGGCCTTGGGTCATTGCAGACACCACAGCATTCAAAAAGATCAGGTCACAGAGGTGGTTTGAAGATCATCTGGTCCAGAGGTAGAAAACTGCTGGATCAGAAGTCATCAGTAGGTCATCCCACCAGGTGATGTGCTACATCGGTGAGATGAGTGAATTCCATGGACGTGAGTCCATGGCCAAACTTTGTTTGCTGTAAATGAGTTTCTTGGTCAGCCACAACATGCTGGGGGGAACTGTGACAGTGAATCAAGTATTCTGTAAGTGATGGATAAAGGTGCAGGCATAGATGGAAAATTTATACATATGTATTCCAGGAAGGACTCACTAACCCCTCTATGACAGAAGATCTGGTGCAATCACTCTGCCACCAGGTGACTGACTGGCTTCCCCCCAATCCACAGCTCAGCACTGGTCTCTGGTGTTGGGAAGATGGGTCCTCAGCAGTGGTGACAGGCAGATTAGGCCTGCAAAGAGGAAGTCTGTGAGATTGGACCCATGTGTAGCCACGTTGTTGGACCCTCCTGCCATGTCCATTTTGTACAAGGGCTCACTGAATAAGCACTGGGGAAGAGGCTGCCTCACCGCCTCGGGTGTCCTCTTGTCCACCGGATTGTTGAGAACTTCCGCATAGATATTCAAATATCATCACACTCCGCCTCTCTGAGAGATCTGCACACACCTCTTCCTCAGACTTCCTTGTCATTGATCTCCCAAACCTGTTCTTTTCCCATCTGCCATTCTGTTGGCTACTGTCCATGAATTGATGTCTGTTCCATTCTTCCAGACATCTCTCGGTCCAGACAATGTGGAAGATCAGTATACAGCTTGAAATCCTGCCCACCAGAAGGGTGACCCCTCACTGCTATCCTTCAGGGTCACCCCTGACTGGGGCTGTAATGCTACAGCTGTCCACTTCTGGCGGGTGTCAGTGATTTCTTACAGAATCATCCACAAATCCAGACTGAGGTTTTTCCTCTTATGTTGGTTGATCACCAGGAACTTTCTATGAGGACGTAGCTGTGGATTGAGGGAGAGGAGACATAGCAGCAGACACAGGAGACATGGGAGTCTGAGTCACCTGCCCATGCAACTTACACCTTCTGGAACGGATTGGGTCTAATTTCTTATATAGCATTTCCACTTGACGGTGGGTCCCTACTGTGCACTCCAAGCCTAACAAGCAGCTCAGAGCTAGCTTCTGCTGGTTACATGGTCACTTGATGTCCCCTAGTTAGGCATTCAGTACCAGGGCCTGGTAGCAAGCATGAGCTATTTCTCAAAAGGAGAATAGTTACCTGTAGAGGAGGGTGTAGTTCTGCTTTAACACACCCTTGAAAGCCTTTGCGGTGCTTCTCCTAGGGCTTCCCAGAGGTCCTGTATGGCATCTCTCTTTGCTGTGGACATTTTGATATCACTGCATCTGTTGGGTCCTGCATAAACCAAGGGACAGAGCCTCTGGTAGTGCCGCCTGGACTGTTTACATATAAATTGATACTTCTAAGTAAGTACCTGATAATAATTTGCTCTCTTTGGAAGGTAAATATTCTCTAGCTCTGGGCCCCACTCAAAACTGGATGCTTACAGTTTACATAGTAAATGGCTGAGAGCAGCGTACTTGTATGTTTCTATGTGTCATCTCCAAAATGCAAAAAAATCCCACCAAGCTTCAAGCCTCTGTTTTTACTGAAAGGCTAAATGATGATTAAAATAATAACAATAACAATAAAACAACAGCTGTAGACAGTCTAGAACAACCCATCAGAGAAACAACAGGCTAAACTATGTGGTTGGGACTGAGGCTGCTGCTGGAGAGGCAGTGTGCTGATTCTGTCTCACTCTAGGGCCTGGAGGAGGTGCTGCTTAGGGCACAGAGGTCTGCTCTTGGCACACCGGGCTTGAATTACAGTGGGAGCCGGTTTAGAAACTGACTTTTTATCACACGTTTGAAAAGTACCCCTCATTTGGGAGTTTACTATTTCCATACATTTCATTTCCTCTTCTTGAAGATGTTATCTCTATTTCTTTGTCTTCCTTTAGCTTATTGAGGCCAATTTGCTTTCTACTCATGTATAGACTATATCTCTGAGTTTCAAAGTCATTTATTGAGTTTTAGACATTTGGTAGGCATTTTGGATGATCTTATTTGGCACAGAATAGTTGACACGTAGTAACAGCACTGTGGCGGGACTTGGTGAAATTTGGCAAGAGTTCTTTTTGATAGGCTGCTCTCAGATCAATCAATCAACAAACAAATGTCACCAACCCACAAGTAACCCACAAGTAACAGCTGGGCATGCCACTCATGACAAAGGACAAAGAAGACAAAGGTTCCCCCTTTAGATAGTTATAGCCCAGACACCAGACCAGCCCCCATGGCAGAGCCCAGCCTAGAAGGACTCTGTGTGTACTGGTCTTTACTGCCAAGAGCAGTAAAGCCTGCCCCTCCTGCCAGATGCCATCTTGGGAAGGAGGAGGGAGAGGGAAGGAGCTGCCCATTGGGAGTTGAACTTTGACCTGCCTGAACATTTTCCAAGAGGCGAGAGTTTAATCAAGGAGTAAATAGGCAGCTTTGAGTCATTTTCTCTGCTTTCTTCTCAACTTCGAGCTCCTACCTAGACAACTGCAGTGGCTTCCAGCTGCCTGCCTCTGTCCCTGTTCACCTCCATCCCAGTTTCCCACCACTACCCGTGTGACCCCAGGAAAGCACAAACGCTGTATCTCGGGTTGCTCGCCTGGTTAGGACCCTAAAGTGGCTCCCAGGGCCCTCGGGTGAAGTCCAAGCTCTTTAACAGAGCTTCACAGACTCCCTCTGCGACCCTGCAGCAGACATATTGAGTGATATGCCCATCGCTAAGGGAAGCTTTTGCCTGTGCTCCTCCCTCAGCCTGGATACCTGCCAACCCTTGCCCCACCTAAGGGCCCTGGCCGAGGCAGGACCGACACCCGGAAGTCTCTCCATCTCTGGCTCCTGCCCTCCCTCTTTCCCCTGATCCAGGGGCAATGACTCCCAGCCCATTCCTCAGGTAGCCCTTACCACTTTGGGCCTGATTATCCTTTATCGCCAGCTGTCCCAGCCTCTATTCAGTGAAGGTATGAACAAACAGTACTCACCCTGGGTCCTGAGATTAAGTCCCAATGTGCATGACTAGGGGAACCCTCTGAGGTTTGCATACTAAAAACCCAGGCTCTGCAGCTGTTATTTGCTTACACTGTAATTGTGCTGTTTACATATAAACTGATACTTCTAAGTAAGTACCTGATAATAATTTGCTCTCTTTGGAAGGTAAATATTCTCCTTTTCTCATCTACTATTCATTGTCTTAATCCCTGTGTTTTGAGAACAAATGGAACGGTAAATTTTAGCCTACCATGTTTGATCACAAATTTGGAATTGATGAAGTCTGAATTAGTGAAGTTTTAATGCATATTTTTTCACAGTCTTATGTGGTCAAGTTCCAAATGCAGCCAGCTGTCAACTCTTATCTTGACACACTTTTATTACAGTCAGAAGAAATGTACCAGACTTTTATATAATAGAGGGAGCAAAGAGCATCATTATCCAGTTGAAACTGAAGAGGAAATTCTCAGTGGGCTGAAGAGCTGTGTATTTTTATCGAGTGTTCATTAGCTGTCCTCTGTGCAAGGGATCAACATGAAAACACCCAAAGGATGGGAAGCAGACAGAGAAAAAGCCCAAAAGGCAGGAGAGGCATCACAGGGCTTCCACTGTGACCAAAGGCTCAGAAAACAAAAGCAGGGGATTGTAGGCATTGTTCTAATTCAAGATGGCAGAGAAATGCACTGGGCTCTACTACAGACCTGTTAGTTTGGTCATTGTAGATAAGGCCAGAAAAATGCAATCAAGGTTTATAAACCAGGTCATTTATTTGCCAGTAATGTGAAATGTGTATATGTGTCTGTATTAGCCAGAGTTTCCAGAAAAACAGAACCAATAGGATATGTGTGTTGTATATATATGTGTGTGTGTTTATATATGTATAAAATAAAAATATTTATTTTAAGGAATTGGATCACATGATCATGTAGGCTCACAAATCGCAAGATATGCAGCTGGAGACCCAGGAGAGCCAGTGATGTAGTTACAGTCTGAGTCGGAAGCCTGAGAACCAGGAGAACCAATGGTGTAATTTCAGTGTGAAGGCCTGTACTGTAGCAGTAGTGAAGGCCCCTTTGTGAACTCTGCTGGGCATACCTGGGGCTACTGGGAAGCACATAGTAAGAGGCTGACAGCTATGTAGCTTTCAGTTTAGACCAGGTTTTCTCAACCTTGGCATTATTGACATTTTGGACCAGATAATTCTTTGTTGTGGGGAGCTGTCCTGTGCATCATAGGATGTTTAGTAGCAACCCCTGGCCTCTACCCGCTAGATGCCAGTAGCACACCCTATTAGAAACAACTAAAAATTTCTCCAGACATTGCTGATTATCTCCTGGGAGGCAATATGGTGCTCAGTTGAGAACCACTGGTTTAGTCTCCCATTTTATTTCCCTTCCACCCCCCTCCTCCTGCTAACTCCTTCCACTCTGTGCTCAGGGTGTGTGTGTGCCCATCTAATACCGTCTGAAACATCTCCCAATACCTGTTGCCAGCAGAGGCTGTGGCAGCAGCTCCCCCACTTTTACCATCCTTACTTCTGAAGAAGTTTCCACCAGGATCTAATAGGTAGAAAATGCCATCAACTATCAAATGGATGGGGATAATGAGATCTCCCCACCAATTTTCAACTTCTAGAGCTGCTCTCATTTGCCAGAAATAAAATCAAAGTATCACTTCTGTTTAATGGGGAAGGAAGTTTTGCCTCAAATAGCATAAGCTTGGAGCCTCCATGAGGTATCAGGAGGGTCAATGGTTCAGATGGAGGTCACAGGGGCTATAAGAGCTGATGCCTGGCAGTCTCAGGGTGATGGCATCCAGACTATAGGAAGCCATAGGTTCCCTGTGCAGCTAGGCTTGGAGCTGATCTGGCTTTTCTGCAGATCTCACCCTTTTTCTGCAAGGGTCCCTTGTAGAATTTTAGTCTGCAGAGTATGCCTGGGGACAGCCATTCATAGGCCAGAGTGTCCCTGGGGCCAGAGGGAATTACTTTTTAAATTTTTTCGTTCATTTAGCAATCAAGATTGTATTGGATTCTCTTGGCCCTTACATTTCCATATGAATTTTTGGATCAGCTTGTCAGTTCTTGCAAAAAAAGAAGCTGGGATTTTGATAAGAATTGCGTTGAATCTGTAAATCAATTTTGAAAGTTCTGCTATCTTAACATTGTCTTCCAATCCATGGGATGTGTTTCCTGTGTTTAGTGTACAAGTCTTAAACTTCTTGTGATAAAATTACTCAGAAGTATTTTATTTTTTGATGCTATTGTAAATAAAATTGTTTTCTTAATTTCATTTTTTGAAGTGTTCATTTATAGTGTATAGAAATATGATTGATTTGTGTATACTGATCTTGTATCTTGCAACCTTGCTCATCTCAGTTTTTTGGTTTTAATTGGTTTTGTGTATGTGTATTCCTTAGAATTTTCTATATATGAGATGAATATTTTCTCTGAATATAGATAATTCCAATTTTTCCTTCCCAATTTAGATGCTTTTTAGTTCTTTTTCCTGCCTATTGCCCTGGCTAGAACCTCCAGTACAATACTGAATAGAAATGGTAAAAGTGACAATCTTGTTGTGTCCATGACATTTGGGGGGAAAGCATCTATCCATTCACATTGAGTATGGTGTTGGCTGTGAGTTTTTTGTAGACAGCCTTAATCAATTCAAGAAAGCTCCCTTCTATTCCTAGTTTGTTGAGTATTTATATCAGAAAGAGTATTTGATTTTATCAAATGCTTTTCTGTATTAATTAAGATTATGTGATCTTTGTCCTTTATTCTATTAATATGCTATATTATATTCATTGATTTTCACATGTTCAACCAACCTTGCATTCCGGGCATAAATCCCACTTTGTTATGGTGTACATAATCCTTTTTTGTATGTTGCTGGATTTTGTTTGCTAATATTTTGTTGAGGATTTTTTCATCTATATTCATAAGGGATATTGGTTTATAGTTTTATTTTATTGTGATATCCTTGTCTGTTTTTGGTATCAGGATAATACTGGCTTCTTAAAATGGGTTAAGAAGTGTTTCCTCCTATTCTATTTTTTGGGGAAGAGTTTGTGAAGGATTGGTGTTAATTTTTCTTTAATTGTTTGATAAAATTCACCAGTGAAACCACCTAGCCCTCTGCTTTTCTTTGTGGAAGTTTTTGATTACTAATTCAATATCTTTACTAGTTATAGATCTATTCAGGATTTCTATTTTGTCTTGAGTCAGTTTTTGTAGGTGTCTTTCTAGGATTTTTTTCATTTCATCTAGGTTATCTAATTTTCTGGCATACAACAGTTCACAGTATTCCTTTGTAATCCTTTTTATTTCTGTAAAGTCAATAGTGATGGCCCTCTTTCATTCCTGATTTTAGTAATTTGAATCTTTTGTTTTTTTTCTTGGTCAGCCTTGCCAAAGATTTGTCAATTTTGTTGATCTTTCCAAAGAACTAACTTTGGGTTTTGTTGATTTCTCTCTATTGTTTTTCTATTCCATTGATTTGTCTTTATTATTTCCTTCCTTCTGCTTACTTGGGTTCAGTTTGCTTTTTTTTTTTTTTTTTTTTTTGTCTCTTAAGGTAGAAGGTGAGGTTATTGATTTGTGATGCTTCCTTTTTAATATAGGTGTTTATAGCTATAAATTTACCCCTAAGCACTGGTTTAGCTGCATCCCATAAGTTTTGGTACATGTGTTTTCATTTTTATTTATCTCAAAGTATTTTCTTATTTCTCTTGACCCTTTGGTTACTTAGAGTACATTGTTTAATTTCCATATACATGTGAATGTCCCACATTTCTTTCTGTTATTAATTTCTAATTTTCTTCCATTGTAGTTAGAGAACAGATTTTATATTATTCAACTCCTTTAAATGTATTGAGATTTATTTTACAGCCTAATATATGGTCTATCTGGAGAATATTCCACGTACACTTGAGAAGAATATATGTTGTACCATCATGTAGAGTGTTCTGTAGATGTCTGTTAGATCTAGGTAGCTTACAATATAGCTTAAATCTTCTATATCCTTGCTGACGTTTTGCTAGTTGTTCAATCCATTATTGAAGGTTGATATCGAAATCTCTAATGATTATTGCTGAATTGTCCATTTCTTCCTTTAATTCTGTCAGTCTTTGCTACAAAGACTTCCTTTAGTATTTCTTGTAAGGCAGGTCTGCTAGTGATAAAGTCTCTCTGTTTTTGCTTATCTGGAAGCCTTAATTGTCTTAATTTATCCTTCATTTTTGAAGGATACTTTTCTGGATATAGAATTTTTGGATAATAGTCCTTTCCTTTCAGTTCTTTGAATATATCATCTCAATACCTTCTGGCCTCCAAGATTCCTGATAAGAAGTCAGCAGTTGACCTTATTGAGGATCCCTCATGTGTGATGAGTCATTTTCTGTTTTACTTTCAAGATTCTGTATTTTCTTTGGCTTTTAACCATTTGACTATAATGTGTCTAGATGTGCATTCTTTGAATTTATCCTACCTAGAGTTTGTTGAGCTTCTTGGATGAGCAGATTAACACTTTTCATCAAATTTGGGAAGTTATCCACCATAATTTATTCAGTATTCTTCAATTCCTTTTTTTCACTCCTGTTAATATCATTCCCAGGAGATAGAATCTGACATCCCGTATGGGTCAGGTGACACCCCTGGTCCAATCAGCTGTGCCCTGGTGGTGTGACCATGTCTCCTCTGGGCCATTCCTGTGTTCAGGTAAAGGATGAGTCTCAGAGAGGGGGCTGTTCATGGCAGGGATAACACCCTTGAAGGTGAAGGAATGAAGATCAGTGAGTCTTACAGCCCAAGCACCACTTGCTCAAAAGAAGTCACAGTGAAAGTACATATCGGACCATTTGTGTTTTTCTTTCCTTCCCAGGCAAGTTCTTTTCCTTTTTTACCCCCTGATAACAAGTGCCTTAAATGGGATAGCCCTAACATTTCGATTCCTTTGTAGGAATAAGAAATTTCTTTTCAGTTCTAGTCAAGATCTAGCCATGGTCAAAGAGGGAAGCCCTAGCAGTATTCACCCTTTATTACTTTTAGGACTTTGGATAGTCCAAGTTAATCTCTGTACTTCTCTCTATGTATTAGGTGCATCATCATCATCATCATCACCACCACCACCACCACCACCACACACACACACACACACACACACACACACACACACACACTGTGGATTTGTAAAGATCCCATGCATGCATTTGTCCTTGACCCATCTGTTCTAGGTTCCTTTCTAGAATGTCGCTTGTGTAGACATTGACCTTTCATGATGAACCTCCCATTATGTATGTATTTCATATTCTTGGAATGTCTGGTTTTTTTAAGGGGAAGGTTGTGCTTACTAGTTTCCTATAGAAGTATCTGTATCCTTCCTCTAGTTGTTCTAGCCAAGAATAGTAAAGACAATTCTACCTTTATTTTGGTTTCCTATCTTTAAATTTGTTTCCATTTGCTTTCCTTTTTAAGTCATCAGCTTCTTCTAAAGCTCATATAACTCTGTAGCTTCTTATGATAATTGCATGAAAACCCCAGCTAAATCAATTCAGTAATTATATTAGAGTAGCTACTGGAATTTGTCATCATGGGATGGACTTATGGCAATAATTCCCAAATAGTCATTTCTTTGGATGTTAAGAGGTAGCTGTTATTAAAGAAAGAGGTATTTGCAGACAAATGCATTTGAGAACTACAGGGATAAACAAAATCAGACTGGTTCTTTAGTGATAGACTTCTTAGAGGTTCTGATAAGCTTATATGCACTGTGTATCCCTGAGAGGGCAATACAGTTTGAGGCATTTCTCACCTTTATTTCATCACAGAGCTCTCCTTTCTCAGATCGCTTGTGGGAACAGTGACCTGAGAAACACACATTAGGGAAATGGTGATATAATTAAATCTTGAAGTTTATTAATTTTCTCATTACTAAATTTTAAAATGTATTCTCTCTGCTACCATCTTAGTTGAGTATAAACCAGAGAAATCCAGGGGCAGGAGCACGGGTCTGGAAGTCAGAGCATCTGAACTGGTTTTGTGTCTGGGAAATCACTTCCCTTTGGGCAATGAAAGAGTCATACTTCCGTGACCTCTGACTCATGGACATTGAGGCTTTTCCAGCCCTAACGATGCTCTTTCTCTTGTGCAGGGAATCTAATTGTGTTTCCTGTAGAAAAGGGAAGAAGCTTTTACCATTTCCCAAAAAGGGTTTCTCATTATTCTCTGTCTTATCCATTTACAGCTACTTTATTTATTTCTTTACAGAAACCATTTATCCCTCTTGAGTCCTGATCATTCTTTTTAGATTTGATATGATCAGAGTTATCACTTCTGTCTTGTACTAACTGGGCATCTTAGAATCTCATTTGGAATTCTCAGGAACCAAAAGCCAGTGAAGTGAAATGAAGGGGGCAGACACGTCACCTTCTGGGAAACTCCAGAGTGCCATTATCACCTTTAATGGGGTGTTTTAAAGGAAGAAGTCGGTCTGCATTTTCCCTGTGCCCTCTAATCTGTTTCTCCCTGCTCATTGGGAGACTAGAAGATGGCAGCTATGAAGCTTCCCCTTTCCTGAGCAGCCTAGGGGTGGGACCTTATTTCTAATTCACTCCCTCAGACCAGCAGGTGCTCTAGGCACTCTCCCCACCCATAATGTGATTATCCCTAGCCAAATCTTTTCTCTCCTCCACAGAGGTCCCACTTTGTTCTGTATAGTTTTATCACATTTATTCCTAAAAATATATGTATACTTGACTTTCTGTGTTTTTGAACTTTATATAAAAGGAGTCATACAGTTTGTGTGCTGTACATGCATATATATGTGGCTTCTCTATCTCAACAGCATGTTTTTAAGATTCATCTATGTGGAATATACCTTCAGAATGTTCTTTTTCATTGCAGTGGAGTATTCCACTGGTATGAAACAAGTATACAATATTTGTTTATCCTTCTTCCTGCGTATGGATGTTTGGGGTGGTTTACAGGTTTTACTTATTTGTTATATTTTTTTGTTATTTTGAATGTGACTGTTACTAATGTTCTTCTGTTAGGTTGAACTGTGTGAAATAGGCATTTTTATAGGCTCCTATTTATTTCATATGATTCAACCCGATTCCTATCTGTTGGTGCATATTTGCAAGATTATATCTGAGGAATATACCTAGGTGTGGCAGAAATGCTAATTCATAAGGTACGTGTATCTTCAACTTTGAAAATGATGCCTAATTGTGTTATAAAGAGATTGTACCAATTTTTACTCACTATATCAAAATTGTCCCACCTCCTGTCAACACTTGATAAAGATGATTTTGGTGGGTGTGAAATATGGTTTTAATTGCAATTCTGTAGCTACCAATGACATTAAGCATCTTTTTATATGTGTATTTGCCATCTCTGTTTCTTCTTCTGTATAAAAATGTGGAAATGACTTTGGAACTGGCTAAGGGTAGAGGGTGGAAGAGTTTTGAGGTGTATGTTAGAAAAAGCCTAGGTTGCCTTGAGGAGACTATTGGTAGAAATATGGATGTTAAAGGTGATTATAGTGAGGTCTCAGGAAGAAAAACGGAGGGACTTCCCTGGTGGTCCAGTGGTTAAGACTCTGCATTTCCACTGCAGGGGGCGCAGGTTCGATCCCTGTTGGGGGAACTAAGATCCCACATGCCGTGCGGTGTGGCCAAAAAGTAAAATAAAATAAGAAAGAAAAGAGGAGAGCTGCAGAGAAAGCTTCTCTCATGTTAGAGAACGCATATATCATCATGAACAGAATGTTGGTAGAAATGAATGTTAGAGGTACTGGTCTCAGACGGAAATGAGGAAGATGTTATTGGAAACTGAAGGAAAGCTGTTCCTTGTTATAAAGCGGCAGAGAATTTGGTTGAATTGTGTTCTAGTGTCTTGTGGAAAGTAGAACTTGTAAGTGATGATGAACTTGGATATTTAGCTGAGAAGAATTCTAAAATAAGTATTAAAGACTGGTTTGTCCTTGCTGCTATAATAAGATGTGAGAGGAGAGAGGTAAATTGAAGAAGGAATTGTTACACTAAAGGAACCAGAACTTGCAGATTTGGAAAATTCTGTCTATCCATATTGCAAAAATGAGAAATTCTGTCTGTAGAGAGCAACAGAGGTGTGGCTGGACAGCCATTTGCTAAAGAGATTAGAGTGTGGCTCACAGATCCAGTCAACCATTGCAGCAGAAGCCGGGAATAGAGACGCCGTTATTCAGGACAGATCTGTAGAGGACCTCTTGTCTGATGGCTTGGCCCCTGTGAACCGCGTGGGAAGCTGACAAAGTTTTTGAGAATTTATATCAACAGAAACACTGCCAGCTTAGGCTAAACAGAGACAGGACAAATGAGGGAAGGCTGTTGGATTTCTGAGAGTCTACAGGATGGGCCGGTAGAGCTATTTGGCTACAAACATGCATTATCCTTCAGGACAAGGGAAGAATGATCCTGAAGACAAATCAGAGGTCTGCAGGGGTGCCACTGTCACCATGACCTGGGGGATGGGGCTGTCCCTCCTCAATTACCAAGGGTGGGCCAAGCTGCTGTCGCTACACCCAGGGCCAAGGGGGTGGGACAGCCACCCTGGCGGGCTCAGAGGACAGAGCATGGAGCCCAAGAGGATTATCCTTGAGCCTTAAACAAACAAAACAAAACAGAAACAGACTCATAAATACAGAGAACAAACTGGTGGTTGCTGGAGAAGAGGGGGTCGGGGGAACAGATGAAATAGGTGAAGGGAATAAGAGGTACAAACATCCAATTATAAAATAAATTAGTCACGGGGATGTAAAGTACACACACAAGGATAAAAATTATTAAAAAATAAACATCAGAGATTATGCATGGAAAAAAGTACACATAGAGAACATGGTTAATAATATTGTAACAACTTTGTATGGTGACGATGGTAACTGGACTTATTGTGGTGATTATTTCATAATGTGTAAAAATATTGAATCACTATGTGGTACACCTGAAACTAATACAGTATTGTATGTCAAGTATAACTTAATAAAAAAAAATCTAATGGAATTTGCCCTGCTTTCAGACTTGCTTGAGACCTAAGACTTCTTTCTCCTTTCCAATTTCTCCCAGCTAGAATGGAATGCCTATCCCATGCCTGCCTCACTGTTCTATTTTGGTAACAGGTAACTTGTCTGGTTTCACAGGTTCACAAAGGGAAACGAATTTTGCCTCAGGATGAATCATACCTCAAGTCTCACCTATACCTAATTTAGATAGTAATGAGATGAGAATTTGGACTTCGAGTTGATGCTGCAATAGGTTGGGACTGTGGTGGCTGTTGGGATGGGGTGAATGTAATTTACATGTAAGAAGGACAAGATATCTGGGGGAGCAAAGGGTGAAGTGTTACAGGTTGAGTTGTGTCCCCTGCCAAATTCATACATTGTAGTCCTAACCCCAGTAACTCAGATTGTGACTGTGTTTGGAAGACAGGACATTTAAAGAGGCAATTAAGTTGAAATGATGGTGTTAAGGTGGGCCCTAATCCAATATAATTGGTGTCCTTATAAGAAGGAAAAATTCAGACATAGGTGTGCACAGAGGGAAGACCATGTGAAGACACAGGGAGAAGATGGCCATCTATAAGCCACGGAGGGAGGCTTCAGGAGAAGTCAACTCTGCCGACATCTTGATCTCAGACTTCTAGCCTTCAAGACTGTGAGAAAATACATTTATGTTATTTAAGCCACCTAGTCTGTGGTGCTCTGTTAACAGCAGCCCTAGCCGATCAATACACCTACCTATATGCCAATACCACTCTGCCTCGATTATTGTAGCTTTATAATAAAGACATTCAGTATTGAGTAGAGGTTGTAAGGGTGGTCATTCTTGCCTTTCTCCTGATCTTAGGGGGAAACAGTCTTTCATCATTGAATATGATGTTAATTGTAGGTTTTTGTTGTTTTTATTTTTTAATGCCTTTTATATGATTGAGGAAGTATCTTCTAGTCTTAGTTTTCAGAGGGCTTCTATTATGAATGGGCATGGAAGTTTGTCAAATGCTTTTTCTGCATCTATTGAAATGATCGGATGATTTTTCCCTTTAATTTTGTTAATGTGGCAGATTACTCTGATTGATTTTTGAATGCTGAAACAACGTTGCATTGCTTAGATAAAACTCACTTGGTCATGTTATATAATAATGCTTTTGAAATCTTGCTGCATTGGTTCCACTAATATTTTGTTGAGAATGTTTACATTTACGTTTGTGCTGCCCTTCAGTTCTGGGCAGTTTTTTGGAATTATGTATTTGATTCATCCCTGGGTGCAGCCATTCATTAAAAATGATTTTTAAAAATATGGTTTCCCATAATTTTTAGGTATGCACTGCTGGGAGGTGTGTCTTTGAAATATCTTTTCTAGTTCTGAGAAAATGTCTAAAAAGATTATTTTACTATATATATATATTTTTTTGGCAGAGGAGAGTTTATTGATTTCTAGTTTATATTTCATAGTCATGTGATAAAAACTTCAAGGGATATAGTATATATAGGATTTTCTTTTACACTTTTATTTACTTATTTGGCCTGACCATGCGGTTTGCGGGATCTTAGTTCCCAGACTAGGGATTGAACCCGGGCCCCCAGCAGTGAAAGCCTGGAATCTTAACCACTGGACCGCCAGGGAATTCCCCTATGATTGTTTTTTAAGTATGATTTATTTTATCTTACAATTATGTGTGATATTTAAAATTTGAAACTTCAAACCATAGAACTTTAGAAGTTTTAGATATTGTGTTTTGGTGTTTTGTGGAAATCCACACCAGGTCTCATGTATGCTTCATTCTGTCGAAAAGAATAATTTATCTATTTTTTTCTAATTTAAGAGTTGGGATAAATGACACTGTTGACGACCAGTTACCTTCTCTTTTTCTCCACAGTCTTGCTGAAGTTGTCTGTAAATGTTTGTTGAGTATGAGAGCAGAGCAGGATACTATCTTATGTAAACACTGTGTCTAATTTTGTTTAATAACAACATTGGTTGATTTTATCCATGGAGGACTTTTATCTTGCCCTCAATTTGTGGTCTCTCCTTTGATTTCTCAGGTCTCGTTCCATTGTCTGTGTTTGGTGTTAAATCATGGGGAGGAAGCTGGACCTGTCTGGTCTGACCGATGATGAAACAGAGCATGTTCTCCAGGTGGTTCAGCGAGACTTCAATCTCCGAAAAAAAGAGGAAGAGCGGCTCAGGTGAGATGCTTCTATTTCCCACCTGGGTACAGTGAACCATATGTGGACAAGTGAAACAGGCTTCCTGAGTGTTCCTTGCTGCCAGCCCTACGCTCAAAGTCTTTATGCCATGCAAACACACAGAGGAAGAATGTCCTTCCCTTTGTAGTCAGGCTGGCCAGCTTCAACACTGGGCATCACAATGTCAGCTCAGAAATGTGACTGTTCACACTCGCAGTCAAGTTTGTGTTCGGCTTCTCACCCTGTAAATTATTAGCTCTAGAATGGATGGAGTTCATGCTGACGGTGGCTGTTTAGAGCTTGCTCCTGGCTTTAATTTTCTTGTTGGCAGGTACTACTGAAGAATAACCAAAGTGTTATATAAATGGGAGAATTAGATTCATAGCTGTACAATCTTCTGTTAGAGCTCTCAGCTACCATGGTGCAGGAAGAGAGCTCTGAAGACCTGGTACAAGGAAGGTGACCACCAGGCTGGGATGGGGTTACCTGGCTCAGCATCACCCTCCTCATTTTATAGAGGGAAAAGCTAAGACCCAGAGAGGGGGGCCTTGTGACTCCTCTGCAGTTGGTATTTCCTCGTGGGATGTTCTTGGAAGTGCTGTTGCTGCCTAAATTTGGAAGAAGTCAGAGTGATGGAAATGCGGTCATGTGTTGGGGTTTGTGTGTTAGAACCTGACGACAAGTCATCATGAGCTCCCCATCTCCATAAACCTGTTTTCCCTCGGGATTCCCCAGGTTTGTCATGGCACTGTCTCCTTCCTTAGCCACTGAGCTCAAAACCTCAGTCTTTATCATTCCTCCCCTGACTTGGTCCCCACACAGGGCAGGGCCAGGCCCTGTTATTTCTGCCTCCTCAGCATGTCTCCCAGCCCTATCCCAGTCCAGCTTTCGTGACTTTTCATCCCACAGCTTTCGTGACTTTTCATCCCAGTCGTTGCAGTCACCTTCTCTATGATCCTCCTGCCTCCAGTCCTCCAGGGTGGTGCCCCATTTCAGCTGTAACCATGCCCTTTCCCACTCTGCTTAGAATTGACACGGGTTGTTTTCCTTTGCCCTTGGAGTTTCTCAGACTTTCTGTTTCTGTAGAATATTTACCTCCCTTACTTGTAAGTACTCTAGTGTAATTTACTTTACTTCCACCATGATTTTTTCCCATATCGTATATATTTAATATGTGCTTATTAGATGGAAGACAAGAAATCTGTTAATTAAGTAGTTATCTGATTTAAAAACCATGTGCCACAAAAAAAGACATATGGATCAATGGAACAGAATAGAGAGCGCAGAAATAAACCCACACACCTACGGTCAATTAATCTTCAACAAAGGAGGCAAGAATATACAATGGGAAAAAGACAGTCTCTTCAGTAAGTGGTGCTGGGAAAGTTGGACAGCCTCATGTAAATCAATGAAGTAAGAATACACCCTCTCACCATGCACAAAAATAAACTCAACATGGCTTAAAGACTTAAACATAAGACATGATGATACCATAAAACCCCTAGAAGAGATCATAGGCAAAACATTCTCTGACATAAATCATACCAATGTTTTCTTATGTCAGTCTCCCAAGGCAATAGAAATAAAAACAAAAATAAATAAATGGGACCTACTCAAACTTACAAGCTTTTGCACAGCAAAGGAAACCTTAAACAAAATGAAAAGACAACATACGCAATGGGAGAAAATATTTCCAAATGATGCAACTGACACGGGTTTAATTTCCAAAATATACAAACAGCTCATACAACTCAACAACAAAAAACAAACAACCCACTTGTAAAATGGGCAGAAGACCTAAATAGACAGTTCTTCAAGGAAGAAATATAAATGGCCAATAGGCACATGAAAAGATGCTCAACATTGCTAATTATTAGACAAATGCAAATCAGAACCTCACACCAGGCAGAATGGCCATCATTAAAAAGTCTACAAATAATGAATGCTGGAGAGGGTGTGGAGAAATGTAAACCCTCCTACACTGTTGGTGGGAATATAAGTTGGTACAGCCACTATGGAAAACAGTATGGAGGTTCCTCAGAAAACTAAAAATGCAATTACCATATGATCCAGCAATCCCACTCCTGGGCATATATCCAGACAAAAGTCTAATCCAAAAAGATACATGCACGCTTATGTTCGTAGCAGCACTATTCACAATAGCCAAGACATGGAAACAACCTAAAGGTCCATTGACAGATGAATGGATAAAGACGATGTGGTACATATATACAATGGAATACTACTCAGCCATAAAAAAGAATGAAATAATGCCATTTGCAGCAACATGGATGCAACTAGAGATTATCATACTAAGTGAAGTAAGTCAGAAAGAGAAAGACAAATACCATAAGATATCACTTACATGTGGAATCTAAAATATGACACAAATGAACCTATCTATGAAATAGAAACAGACTCACAGACATAGAGAACAGATTTGTGGTTGCCAAGGAGGTGGGGGCTGGGGGGAGGGATGGAGTGGGAGGTTGGGGTTAGCAGATGTAAGCTTTTATATATAAAATGGATAAACAACAGGGTCATACTGTATAGCACAGAGAACTATATTCAATATCCTATGATAAACTATAATGGAGGGGCTTCCCTGGTGGCACAGTGGTTAAGAATCCAGCTGCCAATGCAGGGGACACGGGTTCAAGCCCTGGTCCAGAAAGATCCCACATGCCACAGAGCAACTAAGCCCGTGCGCCACAACTCCTGAGCCTGAACTCTAGAGCCCACGAGCCACAACTACTGAGCCTACATGCCACAACTACTGAAGCCCATGCACCTAGAGCCCATGCTACGCAACAAGAGAAGCCACTGCAAAGAGAAGCCCATGCACCTCAACGAAGAGTAGCCCCTGCTCACCGCAACTAGAGAAAGCCTGCATGCAGCAACAAAGACCTAATGCAGCCAAAAATAAATAAGTAAAAAATAAGTAACATTTTAAAAAATATATGGAAAAGAATATTTTTAAAAAGAATGTATATATATGTATAACTGAATCACTTTGCTATACAGCAGAAATTAACACAACATTGTAAATCAACTGTACTTTAATTTAAAAAAAATCCATATGCCAGGCACTATTCTAGCTGTTGGATACATAACAGTGAGCAAAATAAGTCTTTGCCCCAAGGAGTTTATATTCTAGAGCTGTGCTGCCCATACTGTAGCCACCGACCATGTGTGGCTTCTGTGCACTTGTAATGGGGTGAGTCTGAATTAAGATGCACTGTAAATGTAACATACACACCAGATCTCAAAAATTTAGTACCAAAACATGTAAGATATCTCATTAATAATTTTTATAGGGACTTCCCTGGTGGCACAGTGGTTGAGAATCTGCCTGCCAATGCAGGGGACACGGGTTCGAGCCCTGGTCCGGGATGATCCCACATGCTGCGGAGCAACTAAGCCCGTGCGCCACAACTACTGAGCCTGTGCTCTAGAGCCCATGAGCCACAACTACTGAGCCTGAGTGCCACAACTACTGAAGCCCGTGTGCCTAGAGCCCGAGCTCTGCAACAAGAGAAGCCACCTCAATGAGAAGCCCACGCACCACAACGAAGAGTAGACCCCGCTTGCCACAACTAGAGAAAGCCTGCGTGCAGCAATGAAGACCCAGCAATGAAGACCCAATGCAGCCCAAAATGAATGAATGAATTAAAATAATAATAATTTTTATATTGATTACATTTTGAAGTGCCAATGTTTTAGATATACAAGCTTAAAGAAAAGACATTAAAATTAATTTTTCCTCTTTCTTTTTACTTTTTTTTCATATGGCTACTAGAAAATTTAAAATTAGACATGTCTCACAATATATTTCTATTGGCTAGTGCTGCCCTAGAGGCAGGAGAGAGAGAGGAAGTAAATAAATACAAACATATTTATATGTGTTAGGTAGTGGTGAGAGCCATGAAGAAGAATAAAGCAGGGCAGGGGGACAGAGACTGGCCAGGGATGGGCAGGGTGCTCTCTTTTGCACGGGCTGGCTGGGGAAGACTTCTCTGGTGAGACTTGAGCAGAGACTTGCTGGAGGTGAGGGAGGGAGCTGGGCTGCTCTTTCGGGTAATATCAAGCAGGGTGGAGGGAACAGCAAATGTCAAGTTCCGATTCAGGGATGCACCTTTATGTTTCCAGAGGAGCTGGGAGGGAGGGAGCCAGGGAGAGTGTAGTAGTAGAACAAAGCCCAAGCAATATCCTAAGCCCAAACCACGTGTAGTAAATCCAAACTCAAAACCACTGCAATTGTCAAACCTTTCCCTGCCTCTCTGCATTGCTTGGATTTAGGAGACAAGAAAGTCTTCGAAGCTATGTTACAGAAAGTATTTTTGAATTCTTTAATATTTGCTTCAATGAGCATAAGACGCAGAATGGAAGATTTTTATTTTAAGGTTTCAAACTGAATTGTGTGTCTTTTCTCCCGGC
Organism: Balaenoptera acutorostrata; assembly: GCF_949987535.1. Lineage (NCBI taxonomy): Eukaryota > Metazoa > Chordata > Mammalia > Artiodactyla > Balaenopteridae > Balaenoptera > Balaenoptera acutorostrata. Next base: position 44,591,011 of record NC_080073.1, read on the forward strand.
CAGCTGTTCCTTATTGACCTAGTTTCTCTGGTTAGGTTTTGTGAGGGTAGGTCTTGGGTGTAGAGGTTACACAGTGTTTCTAATGATCTGTTCTTCAGTGTTGACATAAAATGTAGCAAATAGTGGTGAAAATGTGAATTAAATGTCCTCAGAACATATGATGGTAAGGGAAACAGAGAGAGTGGGGCTGAAGCATTCAGCACAATTAGGAAATAAATTCATGGAAAGATAACTAGAAGACATAACAGCTGTGAACTGGCACTGCCCTGGGTGCTCTGCACAGTTCATATTATTGATTCGTCATAGGAGTCCCCGTAAGGAGGATCCGCATTTACATGAAGGCACCCAAACACAGAGAGGTTACAAAGCTTTCTCAGAATCACACAGTTAATTGGGGTAGAGCCAGGATTCTGTTTCCCACAGCCTCTGAATTATACAGACTGGATTAAGCCTTTTCAAAACTGTTCTTCTGTGCAGGTAGAAGAGCGCTGTCCCCCCACTCCCCACCCCACCCGCTAATGACCACAGTCACACCACAACTGGGTATATCAGCTCCTGTGTATATGCACAGTCATAGGTATTCCTATATAAAGAGACTCTGTGGACCCCATTTCACTAAGATTATGTGCATTCCCAGCAGTGGGGATGTGGGGTATTGAACATTTAATCCCATTAAAGGCTATACGCATAGTAGGACTATTTGGGGGGAAGACAGAGGATTGGGTGGGCCTGAGAATAGTGGACATGCAGCGGCAGACAGAGGAGGGGGTACTTATGTACAAACAAGTTCAACAGAGTGAGTGTTGATTGCATTTTCCAGGACACACCATAGTATTAAAACTATAGATGGAGCACGTCGGAGAACAAAAGACATGTTGACCCCTTCTCCTACCTCCAGGGGCTTGGGGTCTAAACGAATCAGATAAATGTGTAGAAAATACACACTATACTTGATTAATTTTATTCTTTGTTTTTCTTTCTTATCAGATGCTTTCATGCAGACATTGAAAAACAAAATGGTAAAGACCTTACAATGAAAAGCACCAGTCCTCCGCTCCATGTTTAATCGATTTTGTCCTTAGTTCTGTAGTCCTCCTAGCATTACCTCCATAAATCTAAAAAAATATGCTTATGTTGCTATTTCTTGATGTATCAGTTTTAGATAGTCTTTCATTTCTCTGTTCTGAATGGTGGGGATTTTGCTCACTTACTTAGACTACTTTTACCTTTTGTTTCTTGATGGTTATATTATTTGTGGTTTGGTTTTCTATTGGTCATCTTTCAAACAAACAGTATACAGAAACCTCTGGGTCTCATTCCATCCACATTCACCATCCTTTCTTGGTTCTGGCAGCACATGTATTCGTATGGCTAGTGTGCATATGGCATCCCTACCCTCCATCAACCACCCCTTCCACTTTCCTTATCTCACGTCTGTCCCTGCTGTATCTTTACGCTTACATATTCAAGGGCTGTTCTGCAAACATAAATTTGAGTCTTTCTTGTTTTGTTCAGAGGTTGACACTAATGTTGAAAATCAATAGGCAGCCCTTAAGTTATTATGATTGAAAATAGTGTTTGCTGCTCTCTTTTCCAGAACTTCATTGAAATCTGCAGGTGGCTCATTGGTCCCCTCCTTTTCTTTTCACTTTTATGAATTAATTACACTTTTATTTCTTCGCTGTCATTTTAAAGGAGTCTTGGGAAGGAGGGGAGGACACTAAGTGTTTGTTTAGTCTGCCATCTGGAACCTATTGGCCACAGTAACTTATTTGCTGGTCAGGGCCACGGAGGAGGCTGGGGGAGGTACAGACATGAAGGGTACTCCCTGTGTGCAGAGTGTACCCAGAGCATGTTCTGGGGTCACACAGAAGTGGATATAGGTCTTTGTACCACTGCTTAACACATCATTAGATGGAGGGAGCCTGACCCCTAAGACACCAGATAGAGGGGAGTTTCTGATGACCAGCAGGGGACTTTGTGTCCAAATGAAATAAACTTTTGTTGGGATAAATCACTGAGGCCTCAGGGTTTATTTGTTATAGCAGCATAGCCTAGTATTACATTGACTGATATAGTTTCTGGGGCTATCTGGCCCCTCATGTAGTAGAAGACACCTGTGGAAATATCTCCAGACTTACAGTAGTATCATAATTTATACCCTGTGATTTTATATTATCAGGCATGTTTGCAAACTGGTTTTTAAAATGAGTGTTAATTGTACGGTACTCTGGTGTTCAGACTGAGATGTTTATGAGAAAGCCACAGCCTTAAAGTTTCTCATTTAAAATGTGCTGGCCAGAAGCTAGTTAGCATCTGGGTAACTTCCAAAGATTTGCTGGTGCTCTAATGGACTTGGTCTGTGTGGGAGCAGTGGTTAGATTTGATGAAATGGTTTCCCGTAACTGCGACGGGCCATTAATTTTCCGGGTCTGCTGAACTGAGAGTGTGCTTCTGCCTGCCAACGACTGCGGGGCCCAGGAGAGGCCAGGCCAGGGGAAGGAAGGGAGGGGAGGATGGAGAGCATGAGTGGCAGGGCACTTCCCGTCTAGTCTTTCTCTGAGAGGCTCAGTGGCTGTAGCCCAGCAGCTGCAGTGTGTAAATTCCTCCTCCTTGGGCCTGCGTTAAGAGGGGGATTAATGCACTTGGAGACCTGTTTCTGTTACTCACTTGCTGACACGGCCTGTGCTCTCTCTGCCACCTCAGTGACAGGATGTGAGGGCAATCGTCCATCCCCCAAGAGTCAGGTCTAAGTGAGAAGATAACTAAGAGCTGCCAGGGGGTGTGGAAGGACCACTGCAGGAAAGCAGAGATCTCCCCCAAACTAGAAGTGCTTTGTGTTTCTAGTCTGTTATACAGAAACTCCTTTGAGGTTTAACCACGATTTTACAAAATAAAGAGAACACAGTGCTTTTAATGAAATGAGTTAGTGATCTTCATTCAAAATTCATTTTAAACAAATTAAAATTTTAGTATGAGAACTTAATTTTTCAAGAAGTTTCTTTTTCAAAAAGTAAAACGGCTTTGTTCTCAAGGTCCCTAGTTTGGACAATTAAATTGATCGAATTAATTAACAAACACTCCTGGTCATATACTTCTTTGAAGCTGGAAGTCAGATTGCCTCGTCTTTACTCAGTTGGAATAAATATGCCCTGTGGTTTATGAAATAACTATGCCTTCACAGAGTGCATCTGCCCTGCATCTCCTCACTGGCCCCTTGTAGCTCCTGAGAGGCCACAATAACACTGTGGCACTAACCTGTCCAAGTGATGCATCTGCTCTCTCAGAGAGAGCATGCTGCAAGCCAGGAGTTCCTTCCTCTGCACCGCTAGATCAGGTTGGCTGGCCAGTCACCCGGCAGGGCTCTGAAATAACAGAGCCCAAAGCAGGCGCACTGTGTGGTGGAGTGGGAAGTTGGACACAGCTCTGTCTGAGAGTCACTTTGTGATGGGGGAAGGCCTAGCAACTCGGAGACACCAGGAATGGTCCTGGAGACTTGTGTAGGGCAGGTGTGAGGACCTCAGAAGCAGGATGTGCATAGCATAGAGCGTATCAATCTCAAAGCTAGAGCGGACCTCACAGATTTTTAAAAATTGCCTTTTTACTTATTACTGGTATTTTTAATAACGAAAAGGTCACATATATTACATCAAAGCTATTGGATATCCCTTCATTTGCTTCACAATCATCTATTGAATGTCAGGAGCCTCCTGGGGAAACATGAGGGGGATGAAAGAGTGGGGGAGGGCGAGAGGGGTTCACAAAGTTAATAAGTGCCTAACCCTTGAGGAAAAGTCCAGAAGGTGAGCTAAGTCTGATACGAATAATTAGGATGCTATAGAGAGTGAGAAATAAAAGCATTATGGTAGACCCATGGGAATACTTTCATCTTGGAGATGGGAGGTAGGAAAAAGGAAAGACTTCCTGAAGGAGAGGTGCATTTATTCGATCCCTGAAGGTAGACAGGATTCTTTAAGTGGATTGAAACAAAGGTCTGTGCACCAGGGAGCATCCTGAGCAAAGTGATATGGATAGAAGAGAGGGCATGTTTTCTCAACCCCAATCAGGAGCTGTGGTGGGGCAGTGGAGGAAGTGACTGCTTTGACAACAGTCCCTTTTGCGCCATGGCTCATTGTGTGGAAGAGTGGTGTTCCAGGAATAGCAACCCCTCCCATGCCCAGCCACCGTGAGAAAAGAGCTATTCTTTCCAAAATGGGGAAAGTGAGGCTCTAAAAAGAAGTTAAAAACTGGCCCAGGTTGTACATAGTGAAAGGTAGAATCAAACCTAGGCAGTGTCACACCAGAGCTAGGACATCACACTGCCTTGGTACTGAAAACAAGGGGACCCAGGTGTCATGGGACAGAATGGGTGAAATTAGGGCCATCTTAGAAAATCTGGTACCTGTCCTTGCTAAAACTTGGGGTAACATTCCAAGGGATGGGAAAGTAGTAGGGTTTAAGTCAGGTTATGGGGAAGGGTAACTGGGACATTACAGTAGTCATTAGTCACACGTGGCACTGAGCCCTTCAAATATGGCTTATCCAAACGGAGATGTAGTCTAAATTACTCTGGATTTCAGAGCTCTAGTATGAAAAAGAATGTAAAGTATCTCATGAATAATTTTATATTGAAAACACATTGAAATGTATCTAAAATTACATTTTAAGTAAAATGTATAATTAAAATTAATTTCACCTGTTTCTTTTTTTACTTTTTAAAACTGTGCCTACTAGAAGACTTTATATATATTGCTCACATTATATTTTTATTGGCCAGCACTGGTTTGGAATGCTAGGTTAAGCAATTTGGAATTTATGGGATCAGAAAGTAAGCTTTCTTCCCCAATTTTGTTTAAGGCTAGTCCTTTTCTTTGAGGTTTGTAGGTATCTGAAAGACCCAGCGAATGTCTTAGCTACCTAACTGTGCATTGGCCTTTGCTATCAACAACTGTTATATCTGCCATGTGAAGGTGATCTCAGAATAATAGCCTGGTATTGCCTTCCCTGTACAGTTTAAAAGGAAAGCACACTGATCATGCCATATTCACCACGGAGAGCTTGCCATCTCAGAATGGAATAAACCCTTTGATGTTTCTTTGAAATTAATGGTTGACCAAGTATATGTCATGATTTTTTTTTTTTTTAAAGAAATTCACGTTATTTTATTTATTTATTTATGACTGTGTTGAGTCTTCGTTTCTGTGCGAGGGCTTTCTCTAGTTGCGGCAAGTGGGGACCACTCTTCATCGCGGTGCGCGGGCCTCTCACCATCGCGGCCTCTCTTGTTGCGGAGCACAGGCTCCAGACGCGCAGGCTCAGTAATTGTGGCTCACGGGCTTAGTTGCTCCGTGGCATGTGGGATCTTCCCAGACCAGGGCTCGAACCCGTGTCCCCTGCATTGGCAGGCAGATTCTCAACCACTGCGCCACCAGGGAAGCCCCTGTCATGATTTTTGAAATAAGAAAGTGGCCTTAGGATGTCCTCATATTCATAATTTGTATAATGTCTCTGGTACCATAAAACTGTAAGTTATCACATATTCGCCTGTGGGGATCTGCTTTTAAGAATGGCCAAGAGAGTTTGATGCTGCAAATGGACTTATAATGTAGAAAAAGAATCATACTGATGCTCTTATTTACTTTTTAATTTGTAACCCTTCAAAGATGTATGGTTACTAATTTGTAAATTCTGGATACCTTCTCCCCATAATCCCATATTCTTTAATAACAATATTCTAGATTGCTTTTGTGGCTCTAAGTTCCTGATCTTATTTGCTTTTCCACTCCCAGTGTCAGAGGCTCAATTCTGCTGGGCTCTGATAAAGCTTTTGTGGTACTAATTCTTGGCTGGACTTTCATTCCTCAGACCTCTGGCTCCAGAAAGCATTTCTTTGGCATTTGGTACACATAGAATTCAGGACTTGAAAGAGAATAAGGAGGAAAGTTTCTGCAGCTATTGTGCAAGCAGCTTTCTTCAACCATAGTAATTCAGGCACGTCCACAAGCATTTAGCCAGAAATGGTCGGAAATGCAGAATTGGTGAACACAGGTGGACGTTGTGGAAATCAGAGTTTTACCTTCACCCTGTGCTGTGCTAGTGGAATAACAATTTCCTTGTCCCCATGACCTTCTTCAGTTCCTGGAAACAGGCCCCTGCCTTCACCTCTTTACTCAGCTCCTGAAGAAAACAGGCCCATCTCGAGCCTTCCTGTACTGTTGGTAGGAATGTAAGTTGGTGCAGCTACTATGTAAAACAGTATGGAGGTTCCTCAGAAAACTAAAAATAGAATTACCATACGACCCAGCAATCCCACTCCTGGGCATGTATCCAGACAAAACTATAATTTGGAAAGATACATGCACCCCTATGTTCATAGCAGTACTATTTACAATAGCCAAGACATGGGAACAACCTAAATGTTCATCAACAGATGAATGGATAAAGGAGATGTGATACATATATACAATGGAATACTACTCAGCCATAAAAAAGAACGAAATAATGCCATTTGCAGCAACATGGATGGACCTAGGGATTATCATACTAAGTGAAGTCATAAAGAGAGAGAAAAATACCATATGATATCACTTATATGTATACTCTAAAATATGACAAAATGAACCTATCTACAGAACAGAAGCAGACTCTCAGACACAGAGAACAGACTTGTGGTTGCCAAGGGGGAGGGGGTTGGGGAGGGATGGAGTGGGAGGTTGGGGTTAGCAGGTGTAAGCTATTATATATAGAATGGATAAACAACAAGGTCATACTGTATAGCACAGAAAGCCATGTTCAATGTCCTATTAAAACAGGAGGGAAGGGGGCAGGGCACAACCTTTGAAAGAATGACATAGACCAAGGACATGACATAAACTGATT